>NC_133125.1:166422412-166733936 GCF_048418815.1 Hemitrygon akajei | reverse complement strand
TCAAAAAATTCTCTCTCTTGATGTCCGACACCAACTTGATTTTCCCAAAGCCCTTCCATATTGACCTCTCCCATTACAATTGTGTCATTACCCTTAGTCCATGTCTTTTCCAGTTCCCTTTGCAACATCAGCCGCACATCCTGACTACTATTTGGAGGCCTATATATGATTCGCATAATGTTTTTTATCCTTGCAGTTTCTTAACTCCATCCACAAAATTTCACATTCTATGACCCCAGGGCACCAGTTTCTAAAGATGTAATTCCATGTCTGACCAAAAAGAGCCACACCACCGCCTTTTGATATAAGCAAACATGATGTTAAACGCCCCACTCTGACTTTCTTTTAGACACGACTCAGTGATGCCCACAACGTCATACCGACCAGGCTTTAATTACGCCACAAATTTGTCCACCTTAGTCTGAATGCTGTGTGCACCTTAATTCCTGCATTCATCGCCCTTCTCAATTTTGCCTCGGTGATGCAATTTAAGTCGTAGCTCTGTCTTACCCAATCATCGGTTTGTCCTTCTTTCCATTCACGTTTACATCCATCACCTACTTGTTAACCTTCTGGGTCATCCTTGGCTCTATCATACTGGTTCCCATCACATGACCGACAGTGGGTGCAAAGTTAGCGAGCAGTGACCACAACTCCTTAAGTTTTGATGCCACTATGGACCTCACGGGAGAGTCTTATATTGAAACAGGATAATTAAACGTGGGGGAGGGGAGTGCATTATGCAAGAACTAGGGACGAAAGTCAGACGGGGTCATGAAAAGTCCTAAGGAAGTAGGATTAAAAAGAATCCTAAAGCATTCTAAGCATACTTCAAGAGAAAGATGATAACTATGGAGAATGTAGGAGCACTCAAGAATAAAAGCCGTGTTGGCACATTTTCTTGAATGCTGAGGATGTGGTTGAGGTCCTTAATGAATACTTTACATCAGTATTTACAAAGGAGAGGGATGTGGAAGAGAGGAAGATCAGTGCTGAGCGTAATGATACATTTTGACGTAAGGGGAAAAGTAGTGTCGGGACACTTAAAGAGCATTAAGGTGGATAAGTCCCCATGGCCTGATGGGACATACGCCAGGGTTTTGAGGGAAGCAAGTTAAGAGATTTCTGGGGCCTTTATCAATATCTTCCTGTCCGCTCTATCCAAAAGCGAGTCCCACAGGATTAGGTAGGGTGGGGCGGGTAGCAAATGTTCTTCCATTACACTATATTGGAACCAGGGACAATCCTGTGAACGACCGCCAAGGGCATTTCGCGTCAGCAGTAGGTAGTTACTTGAAATGGAAGTTCCATCTTTAGTATTCGTATTTTTCCCTTTCAGGGATCTTTTGAAGACCGCTGACTTGGAGTTACACACTGTCTACGGTTCTTTGGGGGAATGCGACCCACTCTCGGAGTTTCACAACAAGCCGTTGTTCGGCACGCCAAGGTCTCGGCCCAAAAGTTCGGCTCGACTTTGGAGGCTAGGATCTCGGGCTCTGGAGACGGGAGGATCGAAGGTCGGAGTCACGGCAGGAGACACGTGCGTCGGGGGAGCGGGAAGATCTACGGCTGTGTGCCCAGAGACTCGAGACCTTTGGGCACAGAGCTCGAAAAAAGCGACGTAACTGCCTTTTAATGTCGTAAACCAGCGAATTGTTTGTTGTTTGTTGTGACTCGCTGCGAAACCGAGCCATCTCTTTCTCCCTTATTAGAGTGAGAGAGAGCCTGTGGTATGTCGAATACCGGGTGAACAATGCAGTCTTTTGGGTAACTGCAAGTCTGTGTCTTTGCAGTAGCTTTGCTTACGCTTGAGTGCTCGGTACAGGGTGCCGATGCTTTTGTTTTGCCGGTGAGGGGAGGGAAGGGGGAAATCGTGGCTACTGCCGCTTACACGGGAGGGAGGGGAGCTGGGGGGGGGGCTTTGGGGTTCTAACATTTAACTGTCATTCATTCTTTGGGGCACCATTGTTTTCGTGGATGTTTGCGAAGAAAATGCATTTCAGGATGTATATTGTGTACATTTCTCTGATATTAAATGCAAATGAAAACTTTGAATCCTTTGAGAGACCTTCTGGGATAACATTTATGAGGATTTGGAAAACTCTTGTTCAATTAAGGAGAGCTAGCATTTCTTTGTGAGGGGCGAGAAGTGTCTTACTAACTTGATTGAATATTTTGACAAGGTGACAAGGGTGACTGTCGGAGGTAGATATATGAATGTTGTTTACAATGGTTATTAGTAAGGGGCTTGACAAGTTTCCTTATGGGAGGCTCATTCAGAAGTTTAAGATGGTGAATTAGTTGCTTGGATTCATAACTGGCTTGCACATTGAAGACAAAGGGTATTGGGTGAAGGGACTTATGCTAGCTGAGCTCTGTCATTTATGGTGTTCTGCACGGTTGTGTACAGGGATCTTTGTTGTTTATGGCGTATATAACTGACCTGGATAAAAATATACTGTAGATGAATGGTTTAGCGAGTTTGAAGATGGCAGGGAGATTGGTACTGATGTGGTAGCGTAGTAGGCTATCAATAAACACAACGGTATCTACATTAGTTGCAAACATGGGCAGAGATAATGGCAGATGTGTTTTAACCTGGCCAATTGTGAAGTGTTGCACGTGGAAAGGCAAATGTAAAGCAGAGGCATCTTGGTGGCTAATGTTCTTAGCTCCCTGAAAGCGGCAGATAGGTGGTTAGGAAGGAATATGGCATGCTTGCCTTAAGTAGTCGAGGAATTGAGCTATAAACCCAGCTGAGTTTAAAACTTTAGTTAGGCAGCATCTAGAGTATTGCATACAGTTCTGGTCACCCAATTTTAGGAAGGTTGTCGAGACTTCACAGAGGTTTACCAGGATTCTGCCTAGATGAGGTCTTGTGCTGGAACAAGAGGATGTAATGTGTGAAGGAAGAAAAGTGAGCGTAGTTGCTATTACAAGGGAGAAGGTGCTCAAAAAGCTGAAAGACCTAAAGGTATATAAGTCACATGGACAAAAATGAACGGCACCCTAAGGTTCTGAAAGAGTTAGCGTTAGAGATCGCGGCAGCATCAGCAAAGATCTTTCAAAAATCATTGGCATGGTGCCAGAGGACTGGAAAATTGCAAGTGTCACTTCACTCTTTAAGAAATGAAAAGGGCAGCAGAAAGAAAAAATATAGACCAGTTAGCCTGACCTCAGTGGTTGGGAAAATGTTGGAGTCAATTGTTAAGGATAGGGTTATGGAGTAATTTGTGACACAGGACAAGACAGTACAAAGACAGTATAGCTTCCTTAAGGGAAAATCCTGCCTCACGAAGCTGTTGGAATTCTTTGAGGCGAGAACAAATAAGATAGTCAAAGGGGATGCAGTGGATGTTGTATATTTCGACTTTCAGAAGGCCTTTGACAAGGTGGCACACACAAAGCCGCTTACTAAGTTTGGAGCCTATGGTATTAGAGGGAAGTTACTTACATGCTTATAGCACTGGCTGATTGGGGCAGCGGGTGGAAATAAAAGGATTTTTGTCAGGTTGGCTGCCAGCGATTAGCAGTGTTCTGCAGGGGTTGGTGTTGGGACCGCTTCTTTTTGTGCAGTATATCAATGATTTAGATGATGGAATAGATGACTTTGTTGCCAGGTTTGTAGATGATACGAAGATTGGTTCAGGGGCAGGTCGTGTAACGGAATGGGCAAGAAAGTGGCAATTGAAATTCAATGTTGGAAATGCATAGCCATGAACTTTGGTAGTAGAAATAAATGTGCAGACTATTTTCTATATGGGGAGAAAATCCAACAACATGAGATACAAGGGGACTTGGGTGTCCTTGTGCAGAATGCCCTAAAGGTTAGCTTGCAGGTTGAGTCGATGCTGAGGAAGGCAACTGGAATGTTAGCATTCATTTCAAAAGGCATTGATTATAAGAGTATGGGTGTGATGGCTGGCTTTACAAAGCACTGCTGAGGCCTCGCCTATGGTATTGTAAACAGTTTTGGGCTCCCTATCTATGAAAAGATGTGCTGGCATTGGAGAGGGTCCAGAGGCGGTTCACAAGGATAATTCCGGGAACAAAATGGTCATCATACGAGGAATTGTCTGATAGTTCTGTGTCTGTGCTGGCTGGAATTTAGAAGGATGTGCTTTATGACTCATCTGGTTTCCAATTTCAATTAATAAGTGTACCACAGCAATCAAGCTGCTAGCTCACAGCTTCGTGAAAGTGGTTCAATTCTGAAGTTAGGAGCTGCCTGTGTGGAGCTTGAATACTGCTCGGATAATCCGCGGGCGATACGGCAGCATAGCGGTTAGCGGAACGCTATTCCAGCGCCGCGACGCAGGTTCAATTCACGCCACTCTCTGTTAGAGGCTTTACATTCTCCCCATCACCGCGTGGGATTCTTAAGAGTGGACCAGTTTCCTCCCATATTCTATGGATTAATGGTTAATTGGTCACGTGGGTGTAATTGGGCAGCGAGTTCTTGCTGGGCTGGAAGGACGTGTTAACGTACTGTATGAAATAAATAAACAAACGTTTCTTCGGTTTTCCTCCCACATCGCAAGAACCTGTTGATAGGTGACTCTGAGAAGAAGGGGAATTTTACTGATTGAAGGGCGGTAGGCAAATGGGGAGGGTAAGAGATGCTCGTTTGATATGTTTGCTCTGTTGGGTGTTGAAGTCTATACCACAGGCCGTATGGTCTCCTTTTGTAACGTAATAAAAGTGCAAATCAACTCTCCCACAGTGACGCTTTCTATTTAGCTGTTCTAAGTGGGTAGCATTGTTTTAATTTGTCTCTGCCATTGGCGGTATCCTGGGAAAAATCGGCAAGGTGATATATGTGTGTTTACACAATTACTTAGAGGATTCGCGCCAGCTTCGAAACATTTCAATCTGTCACGACGACAACAAGCCAGCTCAGAATAACCTTTTTTCTGTCACTGTATTAGTGCTCTGTCTCACACAAGTTTGGCATAACGAGCTATTAAGAATTGTTGAGATTTTATCATGAGCTGCTTCATATAACCTGCCTGCTGGGCCACAGAAGAACAACGTTGTATTGTGGCTTCAGACACAAACTATAATGATCTAGAACAGTAAATGTTTTTATCCTTAAAAACACCAAGCTAACAGGTACCCCGTCTTAATTTGAAGTGTCAGGAGTCATTCTAAACAACAACTATTGCTGTTTATACCTCAATAATTCTCACATACAATTGCAAGTAATCACAGTAAAAACTTGATCAAAAGCTTTAATTTTAGTAAGATACGTACCTTAGGCACAACTTGGGTTGCGGATCCTTTATCTATAAAACATTTCAAACAAATGATATAGTTTTTATCAAATCCACAAATAAAATGAGGAAAAAAATTAAATCCTAGTTCCGTAACTATGAGAGCAAAATATATTTCTTTATTAACATATCTGAACTTTTATAAAATTAAACTATTTTCCAGTGTCAATATAATGCTTTGTGGAAAGTATCCGCATTAACTAATAAAGCATTGAAATCGACTCTTGAATTTGATAATTGAATATCCTACGATTAATTAAATTTGACATTAAGATAATTAATGTGACGGGGTTTACGCATTGTCTACCTCCTGTATTTCTTTCTCTTCCTCCACAATCAGAACCAATACTCTTCTTACTCCCCTTTAAGAAGCTTCTCAAAATCTATAGTCATTTTTATTAGGGGTAAACAAATAGGCGAAAAGTGTGCAAATATTTTATAAACAAAATCCATGTTTTTTCAGCTTCAGATTCGTGCAATATACAGAATTCGTGTAATACATTTCATTTTCTTGAATAAACTGTGCATCAAGTACGGGCCATCTTTATGTTATTGACCAAACTGACAGACATTTAGCAATGACAACTGTACTGCTGGTTTTCGATTATATTAATATTATTCCACGTACTGAATAATGAGTTATATCTGTCATGGTACGGTAAACTCCCTTCGTTCCTGTGGACTGGAGGACAGCAATTGTGATCTCCTCTGATTTTAATGAGAGACAGAGTAAGGACATGACTGATCTGTCGGCATTAGGTAAAACACAGAATACAGCAATGGACCGCAAAGGAAAGGATAAGAAGATTCAGAATAGACAGCGCAGGTTGTTGTAAAGAAGATCTCATTCAACTAATCTGCTAGAATCTGAGGGAATAATCTGGAGAGCCAATTAATGTGATGACTTTAGATTTTCAAAAGGGTTCCCATGAAATCCCATACAGGCAGCTGACAGAAAAACAGAACTTGGTGTAATATACTGGAATAGACTTGTTAACCGACCGAAAAAAAAAGTAGAATGAAATACTGTAGATCTGCTCCTCCATTCAATCATGGCTGATCATTTTTCCCTGTTCCTGAGCCCCACACCCCGACTTCTACCCATAACTTTTGATGCCATAACCAATCAAGAACCAATCAAGCTCTGCTTTAAATACACTCAATGACCTGGCCTCCACAGCTGTCTGTGGTAATAGCTTCCACAAATTCACTACGCTCTGGTTAAAGAAATTTATCCGCATCATTGATTTAAATGGATGCTACTCTGTACAGAACCTGCGCCCTCTTGTTCTCGACTCACCCCACCATGGGAAACATATATTCCACATCTACACTGTCTAGGCCTTTCAACATTCGAAAGGTTTCAATGAGATCCCCCCCTCCCCATCCTATTAAATTCCAGCGAGTACGGAGGGAATACAGACTGCAGAAGGACTTAGAAATCCTCGTGCAAGACTCCCAGAATGTTAACTTGCACGTTGAGTCTGTGGTAATGAAGGCAAATACAATGTTGGCATTTATTTCAAGGGGAATAGAGGATAATAGCAAGGAGATAACACCAAGCCTTTATAAGGCACTAGTCAAGCTGAACAACGTATTGCCAACAGTTTTGGGAACCATATCTCCGAAAGTATGTGATATCATTGGAGAGAGTCCAAAGTAAGTTCTCGAGGATGATTGCGGGAATGAAGGGGTTAAAATATGAAGAACGTTTGGCAGCTTTGGGCGTGAACTCACTGTAACTCTGGGTCTCTGCTGGGAAGAACAGGCCCCCAGCCCTCGGGGTCGCGTTGCCAATGGCTGTTGGCAGGGCCGTCTTAATACGCTCGGCAGAGGCTGGTGCTCGGAGAAGCTGTGCCAGAGGGCATGGTCGTCGGCTCGGAGGTTCAACGGACTCGGAGTCCGCTGCGGTCAGGTCGCTTTCGGTGTATGCTGCGTCTGCGAGGCTGGTTTCAACGCAGCTTTCATTGTGTGCTGCGTCTGCGAGGCTGAGTCGGGCGGCGCCTTGGAAGTCCATAGCGGGGGAATTCCCTTCTGCCGCCGGCGTGGGATTGCGAGTCTGTCGGGACCCTGGGGACTTGTAGAAACTGTGTGGGTGATTTCCTTTGAACATAGTCATTTAACATCTTTGGACTATTTTTACTGTGCCCATAGTCTTTTTTTTTTTATCAATTATGCTATTGTTTGCACTGTTGTAACTATGTGGTTTTGTGCAGGTCTTGTAGCTTCAGATTTTGGTCTTGTTTGTCTGGTGGATTTGGAGCTCCTTTCCGGGGAACGCGCTAAGATAATAGCGCGATATTAATATGCAGCAGCCTCTCCGGTCTCTGGATTGGGGATTGCCAAACGTTATGTGGATTTTCTGGTGTATTCTGTTTTGTCATATGCTTTTGTGATATCATTCTGGAGGAACGTTGTCTCATTTTTTTAACTGCATTGCATTTGTGGTTTCTAAATGACAATAAACTGAATCTGAATCTGAATCTGAATTTGTCGCTACTCTGAGTCAAGATGCGAATTCTGTCATTTTCCTGTCCGGCTGAGTATTTCTGGCCAGTTGCCGCTGCTTCGAGTCAGGATGCTGGTTGTTTGTCGTTGTTTGGTTTAGTCGTCTCTGTTCCAGCTGAGTGGGCCCGGTCGTTTGCCGGTGCTCCGAATTGGGAATTCTGTCTCTCAGCATCCGAGTCCAAGTCCAAGTCAAGGCTGCGTGTCCAAGTCCAGGCTTCGTGTCTGAGTTTATGTTCGAGTCCACGCTCCGTGTCCAAGTCCACATCCAAGTCCAAGTCAGGTCCAAGTCCAGGCTCTGTGTCTAAGTTCGAGTCCAGGCTCCATGTCCAAGTCCAGGCTTCGTGTCTGAGTCCAAGTTCGTGTCCAGGCTCCGCGTTCAAGTCCACATCCAAGTCTAGGTTCCGCATCTGAGTCCAAGTTCGTGTTCTGCGTCTGAGTCCAAGTCCAGGTTCCTCCGGTTTGTTGTCCAACATTTACGTTCATGTAAGCATCTATTCCTCGATCTGCAGCCTTCCTGGCAGCTATTACTAAACAGACTTCTGTTAATGCTACTTCTGTGTCTGTGTCCCGCTCTTGGGTCCGCTTCCAACGCCCCCATGCAACACCCAGAGAGTGGTGAATCCGTGGAATTCTCTGCCCTGGAAAGCAGTTGAGGCTTTTTCACTAAATATATTTAAGATACAGTTAGATAGATCTTTACATAGTAAGGGTATTAAGGGTTATGGGGAAAAGGCAGTTTAATGGAGCTGAGTTTACGGACAGATCAGACAGGATCTGATTGAATGGCGGGGCAAGCTTGATGGGCCGGATGGGTTACTCCTGCTCCTACTTTTTATGTTCTTATGGCCTGCAGACGTAGAGCTAACAAGTATACCTTTCATTCCCGAAATCATCCTTGAAAACCTCGTCTGAACCCTTTCCAACGCCAGCACATCTTTCTTATACGAGGAGCCAAAATCTGCTCATGATACTGAAGGTGAAGCCTCACCAGTGCCTTAAGCCTGAGCATCACATCCTTGCTTATTTATTATAGATCTCTTGAAATGAATGCTAACATTGGATTTGCCTTTCTCATCACCAACATAACTTGCAAATTAACCTCAAGCCCGTTTATATCTCAGATTTTTGGATTTTTACCCGTTTAGAAAATAATCTGCACATTTATTTCTACTACCAAAGTGCATGACCATGCATTTTCCAACATTGTACCGGTATTTCAGTTGCCTCTCTTTTGATCATTCCCCTAATCTGTTGAAGTCCTTCTGCAGCTTACCTGTTTCCTCAAAACTATCTGCCGCTCCACTAACCTTCGTGTCCTTTGCAAACTTGGCAACAAAACCATCTATTCCACCATCAAAATAATTGATATACAATTTTAAAAAGAAGCGGCCCCCATACCGACCTCTGCAGAATACCAGTAATTCACTGGCAGCCAACCAGAAAATTATGCTTTCATTCCCACTCGCTGCCTCCTTCCAATCAGCCAATACTTTAACCCTGCTAGTAAATTACCCGTAATACTGTAGGCTCTTAACTTGGTAAGCAGCCCCATGTGTGGTACCTTGGCAAAGGCATTCTGAAAGTCCAAATATACAACATCCACTGAATCCTCTTTATCTATCCTACGTGTAATCTCAAAAAATTCCAATAGGTTCATCAGATTTTCCCTTAAAGAAATAATGCTAACTCTGCCCTACCTTGTCTTGTGTCACGAAGTATTCCATAATATTATTCATTTGACGTGAGACTCCGGAATTCATTAGTCCATGGAGTTCTGGAGCCTAACTGGCTGAAAGCATTTTATTGTAATGGCAGATAAAGTTTTGAAAGAGTTCTGAAATTTTTAAAAAGAGGAAATGAAGACCTGACACCGAGTAGGAAGGTCTGCTTGATCTTTCTGAATGGCAAAGGGTGGATCAGCCGTAATCATATCGAAGGATGGTGATTACCTGAGGGCCCAAGAGGTCAGCTTTTATTTCTGTTATGCAAACTAAGAGTTAATCTGTAATTACCTGTAGATCGGACACAGCGTTTCCTATAAATGATGCTGATGAGCAGCGTCAGGACGAGGAGCACAATAACCAGGAGTGTAGACACATACAAAACGACGTTCCTTTCGTTCGTAAACAATCCATTGTCATGACCAACAGCTGCTGATGAACAGAGTTATATCGGTTAACTTCCCTTCTCGTTTACCATGTTTACATTGCTTGATAGGTTTGACCTGAGGTTTAGCTGAAACCCCAAAATTGGCAAACTAACTCTTCTGCGTTGCTACATAATGATGAATAGGTAGACTGGAGGTAACATTTGAGTATATCTATATTTTTCGGCCTGATAGCTTTAGTTATAATTTGGCTGGGTGTGAACCTCTTCCACACATCAAAATGTTGAACAGATAAAAACACAAGAGCTTACTGTATTTGGCATTGATTTCTAAAAGCAAACACTGTGTCACCATATTCTACGCTGAGTTGCATTTTCTTGCAGGCATTTATAGTAGAACAAAGTCATACAATATAATAAATGAATAGGTATAATATAATCTACCTTGAAGTAATATAATATAATATGTCATGGTCCATGTAGGGACCAATGACGTGGATAGGAAGAAGGAGGAGATCCTGCAAAGAAGAGTTTAGGGAGTTAGGTGCAAAGTTGAAGGACAGGACATCCAGGGTTGCTACCCGTGCCACCTGATAGTGAGGCTAGAAATAGGAAGATAATGCAGCTAAATACGTGGCTAAGGAGTTGTTGTAGGAAGGAGGCCTTCATGTTTCTGGACAATTGGGCCTTGCTCCAGGGAAGGTAGGACCTGTTCCGACAGGACGAGTTGCACCTAAACTGGTGGGGAATAATATCCTTGCTGGAAGGTTTTCTAGTGCTTCTCCGGGGGGTTTAAACTAGATTTTCAGGGGGAGAGGAACCAGAGTGTTGGAACAGATAGTGAGGTGGAGGAGGATAAAGGTCACGCGAGAACTGCAAGTATAGTGTATGGAGTAAAGCCAGATCTAACGTATAAAGAGGATTTGAGGAAAGAGAAGCAGAATGAAGGGTGTAAAGTTAGTAAGGTAGAAGGGCTAAAGTGCGTTTACTGCAATGCAAGAAGCATCATGAACAAAGGTGATGAACTGAGAACTTGGATACAAAACATGGAATTATGATGTAGTTGCCACTGCAGAGACTTGACTGGCACCAGGGCAGGAATGGATTCTCAATATTCCTGGACTTCAGTGTTTAAAAACGGATAGAGTGGGGGGGGGGGGGGGAGGGAAGGAGGGTTGACCTTACTGGTCAGGGATACTATTACAGCTACAGAAAGAGTGGATAATGTAGCAGGATCCTCTTTTGAGTCCGTATGAGTGGACGTCAGGAACAGAAAGGGAACAGTTACCCTATTAGGCCCCCTGCTATCAGCAGAGATACCGAGGAGCAGATTGGGAGGCAAATTTTTGGAAAGGTGCAAAAATAACAGGGTTGTTATCACGGTTGACTTTAACTTCCCTAATATTGATTGGCACCTGATTAGTTCCAGTGGTTTAGATGGAGCAGAGTTTGTCGAGTGTGTCCAGGATGGATTCCTGTCATAGAATGTTGACAGGCCGACTAGGGGGAATGCCACGCTAGATCCAGTATTAGGTAACGAACCGGGCCAGGTCATAGAACTCTCAGTGGTTGAGCATCTGAGGGACAGTCACCACAGCTCCTTGGCCTTTAGCATTATCATGGAGAAGGATAGAATCAGAAAGGACAGGAAAATTTTTAATTGAGGAAGGGCAAATTATGAGGCTATAAGGCTAGAATTCTGTGAATTGGGATGATGTTTTTGTAGGCAAATTACTATGGCATATAGTCGATGTTTAGGGATCTCTTGCAGGATGTTAGGGATAAATTTGTCCCGGTGAGGAAGATAAAGAATGGTAGGCTGAAGGAAGCATGGTTGACAAGTGTGGTGGAAAATCTAGTCAAGTGGAAGAAGGCAGCATACATGAGGTTTAGGAAGCAAGAATCAGATGGGTCTATTGAGGAAAATAGGGTAGCAAGAAAGGAGCTTAAGAAGGGGCTGAGGAGAGCAAAAAGGGGCATGAGAAGGCCTTGGCGGGTAGGGTAAAGGAAAACCCCAAGGCATTCTTCAATTATGTGAAGGACAAAAGGATGACAGGAGTGAAGGTAGGACCGATTACAGATAAAGGTGGGAAGATGTGCCTGGAGGCTGTGAAAGCGAGCGAGGTTCATTAATACTTCTCTTCGGTATTCACCAATGAGAGGGAACTTGATGACAGTGAGGACAATACGAGTGAGGTTGAAGTTCTGGAACATGTTGATATTAAGGGAGAGGAGGTGTTGGAGTTATTAAAATACATTAGGACCGATAAGTCCCGGAGCCTGACGGGATATTCCCCAGGCTGCTCCACGAGAAGAGGGAAGAGATTGCTGAGCCTCTGGCTAGGATCTTTATGTCCTCGTTGTCCACGGGAATGGTACTGGAAGTTTGGAGGGAGGCGAATGTAGTCTCCTTGTTCAATAAAAGGTAGTAGGGTTAGTCCGGGTAATTATAGACCAGTGAGCCTTACGTCTGTGGTGGGAAAGCTGTTGGAAAAGATTCTTAGAGATGGGATCTATGGGAATTTAGAGAATCATGGTCTGATCAGGGGCAGTCAGCATGGCTTTGTGAAGGGTGGATCGTGTCTTACAAGCCTGTTAGAGTTCATTGAGGAGGTGACCAGGCATATAGACAATAGACAATAGGTGTAGAAGTAGACCATTCGGCCCTTCAAGCCTGCACCGCCATTTTGAGATCATGGCTGATCATCTACTATCAATACCCGGTTCCTGCCTTGTACCCATATCCCTTGATTCCCCTATCCATAAGATACCTATCTAGCTCCTTCTTGAAAGCATCCAGAGAATTGGCCTCCACTGCCTTCCGAGGCAGTGCATTCCAGACCCCCACAACTCTCTGGGAGAAGAAGTTTTTCCTTAACTCTATCTTAAATGACCTACCCCTTATTCTCAAACGATGCCCTCTGGTACGGGACTCTCCCAGCATCTGGAACATATTTCCTGCCTCTATCTTGTCCAATCCCTTAATAATCTTATATGTTGCAATCAGATCCCCTCTCAATCTCCTTAATTCCAGCGTGTACAAGCCCAGTCTCTCTAACCTCTCTGCGTAAGACAGTCCTGACATCCCAGGAATTAACCTTGTGAATCTACGCTGCACTTCCTCTACAGCCAGGATGTCCTTCCTTAACCCTGGAGACCAAAACTGTACACAATACTCCAGGTGTGGTCTCACCAGGGCCCTGTACAAATGCAAGAGGATTTCCTTGCTCTTGCCCTCAATTCCCTTTGTAATAAAGGCCAACATTCCATTAGCCTTCTTCACTGCCTGCTGCACTTGCTCATTCACCTTTAGTGACTGATGAACAAGGACTCCTAGATCTCTTTGTATTTCTCCCTTACCTAACTTTACACAGTTCAGATAATAATCTGCCTTCCTGTTCTTACTCCCAAAGTGGATAACCTCACACTTATTCACATTAAACGTCATCTGCCAAGTATCTGCCCACTCACCCAGCCTATCCAAGTCACCCTGAATTCTCCTAACATCCTCATCACATGTCACATTGCCACCCAGCTTAATATCATCAGCAAATTTGCTGATGTTATTCTCAATGCCTTCATCTAAATCGTTGACATAAATCGTAAACAGCTGTGGTCCTAATACCAAGCCCACGGCACCCCACTAGTCAGCACCTGCCACTCCGAGAAACACCCATTCACCGCTACCCTTTACTTTCTATCTGCTAACCAGTTTTCTATCCATGTCAATGTCTTCCCCCCAATGCCATGAGCTTTGATTTTACCCACCAATCTCATATGTGGGACCTTATCAAATGCCTTCTGAAAATCGAGGTACACTACATCCACTGGATCTCCCTTGTCTAACTTCCTGGTTAAATCCTCGAAAAACTCCAATAGATTAATCAAGCATGGTTTACCCTTGGTAAATCCATGCTGGCTCGGCCCAATCCTATCACTGCTATCTAGATATGCCACTATTTCATCTTTAATAATGGACTCTAGCATCTTCCCCACTACTGATGTTAGGCTGACAGGTCGATAGTTCTCTGTTTTCTCCCTCCCTCCTTTCTTAATAAGTGGGATAACATTAGCCATTCTCCAATCCTCAGGAACTTATCCTGAATCTAAGGAACATTGGAAAATGATTACCAATACATCCGCAATTTCCAGGGCCACCTCCTTTAGTACCCTAGGATGCAGACCATCTGGACCTGGGGATTTGTCAGCCTTCAGTCCCATCAGCCTACTCATCACCGTTTCCTTCCTAATGTCAATCTGTTTCATTTCCTCTGTTACCCTATGTCCTTGGCCCATCCATACATCAGGGAGATTGCTTGTGTCTTCCTTAGTGAAGACAGATCTAAAGTACTTATTAAATTCTTCTACCATTTCTCTGTTTCCCATAACAATTTCACCCTATTCTTTCTTCAAGGGCCCAACATTATTCTTAACTATCTTCTTTCTCTTCACATACCTTCACGTATAGATGAACGTGCAGTGAATGTGATCTACATGGATTTTAGTAAAGGTTGGTGGTGTTGTAGATAGTGTAGAGGATTGTCGAAGATTGCAGAGAGACATTGATATGATGCAGGAGTGGGCTGAGAAGTGGAAGATGAAGTTTAAACTGGAGAAGTGTGATGTGGTGCACTTTGGAAGGACAAACTCCAAGGCAGAGTACAAAGTAAGTGGCAGGATACTTGGTAGTGGGGAGGAGCAGAGGGATCTGGGGGTACATGTCCTCAGATCCCTGAAAGTTGCCTCAGAAGTAGATAGGGTAGTTAAGAAAGCTTATGGAGTGTTAGATTTCATAAGTCGAGGGATACAGTTTAAGAGTCGCGAGGTAATGATGGAGCTCTGTAAAACTCTGGTTAGGCCACACTTGGAGTATTGTGTCCAATTCAGGTCGCCTCACTATAGGAAGGATGTGGAAACATTGGAAAGGGTATAGAGGAGATTTATCAGGATGCTTCCTGGTATGCATTATGATCAGAGATTAAGGGTGCTTGGGCTTTACTCTTTGGAGAGAAGGAGGATGAGAGGAAACATGATAGAGATATACAAGATATTAAGAGAAATAAATAGAGTGGACATCCAACGCCTCTTCCCCAGGGCACCACTGCTCAATACAAGAGGGCATGGCTTTAAGGTAAGGGGTGGGAAGTTCAAGGGGGATGTTAGAGGAAATTGTTGTACTCAGAGGGTAGTTGGTGCTTGGAATGCACTGCCTGAGTCAGTGTGGAAGCAGAAAGACGAGTGATATTTAAGAGACACCTAGACAGGTATATGGAGGAATTTAAGGTGGGGGATATATGTGTGGCAGGGTTTAAGGGTCAGCATAACATTGTGGGCCGAAGGGCCTGTACTGTGCTGTACTATTCTATGTTCTATGTTCTAATAGCTATGCACAAAGTCTGTCAAGCAATGAAAGTGCAACAGAAGACAACTGTGCAAATACAAAAAAAACTAATAATAATAAGTAAGTCAATAATATGGAGAACGTGTTGTAGTGTGATTGAAAGTGTAGCCATATATAACCATGAGATTAATTTTCTTGTGTGCATACTTAATAAATAACATGATGAATAATAACTGTAATAGAATTAGCGAAAGGCTCCACCAAATTGGGCTTTCAACCAGTGTAAAAAAGACAACAAATGGTGCAAATGCAAAATAATAGGGGGGAAAATATAATAATAATGATAATAATGATAATAACAATTAAAATAATAATAAATAAGCAATAAATATCGAGAACATAAGATGAAGAGACCCTAGAAGTGAGTAGATAGAGTGTGAGAAGTTTTCAATGATGGGGCAAGTAAAGTTGAGTGAAGTTATCCACTTTGGTTCAAGAGCCGGAAGGATAATGGGTTGGAGAGCATGGTGTTGTGAGTCCTGAGGCTCACGTACCTCCTTCCTGATGGCAGCAGGGAGAAGAAAGCATAACCTGGACAGCGGGGCTCCTTGATGGTGGATGCTGCTTTCCTGCGACAAAGCACAAATTATTCTAGGATTTTTAAGGGCGTTGAAGGGCATTGGTGTTTCCATATCAGACAGTGATATACTCTCCACTACACACCTATAGAACTTTTTCAAATAATTAAATGTTATGAATGTAAGAATGTAAAAAAAGTTTGAAAACTTCAGTATTGAGAGTAATATTGATAATTATCAAGCGAGTACATAGTTCAGATAGAACGTATCTTTAATATGTCAGATTATTATCTGAATGGTGGACAATTAGGAAAAGGGGAGGTGCAACGAGATCTGAGTGTCATTGTACACCAGTCATTGAAGGTGGGCATGCAGGTACAGCAGGTGGTGAAAAAGGCAAATGGTATGTTGGCATTCATAGCAACAGGATTTGAGTACAGGAGCAGGGAGATTCTACTGCAGTTATACAAGGACTTGGTGAGACCGCACCTAGAGTATTGTGTGCAGTTTTGGTCCCCTAATCTGAGGAAAGACATTCTTGCCACAGAGGGAGTACAAAGAAGGTTCACCAGATTGATTCCTGGGATGGCAGGACTTTCATAGGAAGAAAGACTGGATAGACTAGGCTTATCAAAACACAAAAATACATCAGCAGATGCTGTGAATCAAAGAATACGTACACAACGCTGGAAGAACCCAGCAGGTCAGGCAGCATCCGTGAGAAAAGAGTAGCCAACGTTTCGGGCCGAGACCCTTCATCAGGAATGGGGAAGGGAGGAAGAGAGGGCCGAAGCCCAGTAATAGAGATAGGGGAGGGGGTAGGGCCTAGAGGTGCCAGGTGGAAAACCAATCAGAGGAAAGAAAAAGCGGGAGGGGGAGGGGATAAGCATGAAAGAACTGTAGAGATAAAGAAGCAGAAAGTTGAAAGGGGAGAGAGGCAGAGAGGGACCTAGGACAGAGGAAGGTGAAGGTGGGGGATGGAATTACCGGAAATTGGAGAATTCAATGTTCATATCACCAGGCTGGAGACTACCCAGACGGTAGATGAGGTGTTGCTCCTCCAACCTGAGTTTGGCCTCATTCATGGAGGCCATGAATGGACATATCTAGATGGGAATGAGAGGCAGAGTTGAAGTGGGTGGCAACTGGGAGGTCCTGTCGATTGTGACGGACGGAGCGAAGATGCTTGACGAAGCGGTCCCTCAATCTGCGCCGGGTCTCACTCGCAGGTGAAATGTTGCCTCACCTAGAAGGACTGTCTGGGGCCCGGAATGGTGGTAAAGGGGGAGGTGAGGGGACAGGTGTAGCATTTGTGCTTGCAGGGATAAGTGCCAGGTGGGAGTTCCGTGGGGAGGGACGTGTGGACCAGGTAGTTGCGGAGGGAACGATCCCTGCGAAAAGCTGAGAGGGGTAGGGAGGGAAAGTTGTGCTTGGTGGTGGGGTCCTGTTGAAGGTGGCGGAGGTTGCGGAGGATAATATGCTGGATCCGGAGGCTGGCAGGCCGGTAGGTGAAAACAAGGGGAATCCTGTCCCTGTTGTGGTGACGGGAGGATCGGTTAAGTGCTGAAGTGCGGGACGTGGAGGAGATGCGGGTGAGGGCATCATTGATGACGCCAGAAGGGAAACCGCGATCCTGAAAGAAAGAGGACATTTGAGAAGTCCTGGAACGGAAAGCCTCATCCTGCGAGCAGATGCGGCGGAGACGGAGGAACTGAGAATAGTAAATGGCATTTTCGTATTGGGCCGGGTGGGAAGAGGTATAGTCAAGATAGTTATGGGAGTCAGTGGGTTTGTAGAAGATGTCAGTGGATAGTCTGTCTCCAGAGATTGAGACCGAGAGATCAAGAAAGGGGAGAGAAGTGTCCGAGATGGACCAAGTGAATTTAAGGGCTGGGTGAAAGTTAGAGGCAAAGTTGATGAGATTGACGAGCTCAGCATGGGTGCAGGAAGCCGCACCAATGTAGTCGTCCATGTAGCGGAGGAAAAGTTGGGGAGTGGTGCCAGTATAGATTTGGAGCATATAACTATTCCACATAACCCACAAAGAGGCAGACATAGCTGGGGCCCATGCAAGTGCCTATGGCTACGCCCTTGATCTGGGTGGGAAGAACTAAAGGAGAAGTTATTGAGAGTTAGAACAAGCTCCGCCAACCGGAGGAGTGTGGTGGTGCTGGGGAACTGCTGGAGTCTGTTATCCAAAAAGTAGCAGAGGGCTTTGAGGCCTTCTTGATAGGGATGGAGGTGTATAAGGATTGAACATCCATGGTAAAAATGAAGCGGTCGGGGCCGGGGAATTGGAAGTTATTGAAGGGGTGAAGAGCATGGGATGCATCCTGGATGTATCTGGGGAGTGACTGAACTATGGAGGATAAAATGGAGTCCAGGTAGGCAGACACAAGACTAGGCTTATACTCGCTGGAATTTAGAAGATTGAGGGGGGATCTTATTGAAATGTATAAAATTGTAAAGGGATTGGATAGGCTAGATGCAGGAAGATTGTTTCCGATGTTGGAGGAGTCCAGAACGAGGGGTCACAGTTTAAGGATAAAGGGGAAGCCTTTTAGGACCGAGATGAGGAAAAACCTCTTCACACAGGTAGTGGTGAATCTGTGGAATTCTCTGCCACAGGAAACAGTTGAGGCCATTTCATTGGCTATATTTGAGAGGGAATTAGATATGGCCCTTGTGGCTAAAGGGTTCAGGGGGTTTGGAGAGAAAGCAGGTACAGGGATCTGAGTTGGATGATCAACCATGATCATACTGAATGGCGGTGCAGGCTCGAAGGGCCGAATAGCCTACACCTGCACCTATTTCCTATGTTTCTATTTTTCTATGTATTTCACATATGACGTAGTAGGGACCCGGACCTCATTAGCTGAGTAAATACTGGAGGTAGCATTCCTTGCGAAATTTAAAATTTAAAACTCGTCGAGGTGTGCATGTTAACCTATGTGAACTGAGAGTTTGCCGATCTGCTACCGATTGGGGATTCGGTTGTACAAATTTCTTTTACCCACCGTCTAGGATGCCTTTTTTGTACCATACTTGTCCTAATGCTGTATCAAAACTTTATCTGCTTGTTGTCTGAGTAATTCCAGCATTTTCAACCATCTTATTCTTTAATTTGTTTCTGGTTGTATGTGTCTGGTTCCGCCAGTTTCCTGGGGCCAGATTGTTTAAAAACAAGACCTTCTCGGGCATTCGGGCATGGCATTAAATCAGTCAAAATATGTGACAGGAGATTGGAAGATATTAAATCCCTCTGGGTTGTGGAAAGAATCTTCAAGGGTACAAGGACCTAATGATAGTTATATACAGGATTCCTGGGAAGTGGCCACAGATTACAACGGGAAATAGAAAAGGCGTGTCAAAAGGGCAATGCTATGATAGTCATGGGAAAATGTCATCAGGCAGGTCGATTGGGAAAATCAAGCTGGTAATGGATCTCAAGTGCGTGAGTTTTTTGAATGTCCCTACACCCACGCTGCTTCACCATTTTCTATCTCTTTTCCTTCTCCCTCCTTATCTCCTTATCTGCCCATCGACTCCCTCTGGTGCTCCTCCTCCCCCTTTTTATTTCTTCAATGGACTTCTGTCTCTTTCACTAATTTGCTTCCCAGCTCGTTACTTCATCCTTCCTCCTTTAGATTTCACCTATCACCTTGTGTTTCACACTCCTCTCCCCAACTTTTAAATCTACTCCTCGCCCGAAAGGTCGACTGTACTCTTTTCCTATATACTGCCTGGCCTGCTGAGTTCTCCAGCATTTTGTTTTTTTGCTCGAAATTCCAGCATCTGCAGATTTTCTCTTATTTCACAGCTGCTACGATATGGCTTTTTAGTGCAGTTTAGTGAGGCGATTAGGGGAATCAGCTATATTGGATTGGCATTATGTAATGAACCAGAGGTGATTAAGGAGGTTAAGGTAAAAGAATTCTTAGAAGGTAGCGATGAAAATATGATTGAGTTCTATTTGAAATTTGATCGGGAGAACGATGTATGCCCTTGACAAATACTGAAGTAGCAGTATTTCAGTGGAGTAAAGGATATTACAGTGGTATGAGAAAGGAGTCGACAAAAGTAAATTGTAAGGAGATGCTTGCAGGGATGACAGTGGAGCAGCAATGGCTTCAGTTTCTGGGGAAAAAAGGAAAGTGCAGGATAAATATATTCCCAAAGACATACACAAATAGCTAAATAGTACAGCCGTGGCTGACAAAGGTAATGTAAAAGCAAAAGAGAGGACATAGAACAAAACAAGAATTAGTGGCAAGATAGAGGATTAGGAAGGTTTAAAAAAACCTACTGAGAACAACTAAAAGAATCATTCGGAGGGAAAAGATGAAATATGAATCGAAGCTTAAAACAATAACAAAGTGGCTGGTAAAAGCTCTTTCAAGAACGTAAAAAGTAAAAGAGAGCTGAGAGTGGATTGTAGTGCTAGAAAATGAGAAATAATAATGGGGGACATGGAGATAGCAGATAAACTAAATAAGTATCTTGCTCTGGTCCTTACTGTGGAAGACACTAGCAGAGTGTCAGATGTTGAAGAGGGTGAGGGAAGAGAAGTGAGTCCAGTTACTATTACAAGGGCGAATGTGCTCAAAATTCGTAAAGAACTAGAGGTAGTAATATCTGGATTGTTGTCTGTGCCATGCGGATAAAAACAGGACGATTTGGCAGATTAATGCGTGGCTAAGAAGCAGGCGCAGGGGACAGGGCATTGGGATCTGTTTTGGGGGAGGTATGGCCTATTAAAAAGAGACGGGCTGCACCTGAACCAGAAAGGATCCAATATTATCGCGGGCAGGTTTTTTAGAGCTGTTGGGGAGGGTATGTACTAATTTGGCAGGGGTGGGAAACGGAGTTAAGGGACTCTGTGTAATACTGATAGTAAAAGAAAAGCAAAAATAGTGTACAGTCAGACTGGCAGGAAGTCAGAAAATGATAGAACAAAATTGTAGCCAGCAGGGTGATTATCATTGCTTTAGGGATGCAGAGTTTAAAAGGGTAGCAACTTCAGTACTCAAGGTGTTATATCTCAATGCACGGAGTATAGGAAATAAGAGGATGATCTTGTTGCAATATTACAGATTGGCAGGTACGATGTTGTGGCCATCATTGAATTGTGGCTGAAGGATGGTTGTATTTGGGAGCTGAATGCCTAAGGTTAGGCGCCTTATTGGAGGAATAGGAAGGTAGGCAGAAGGGGTGGCGTGGCTCTGCTGGTAAAGAAATAGGAATAAGTGACATAAGATCGAAGATGTTGAATCCTTTTGGGTTGAAGACACCCAGGGTAAAAGGTCTTTGATAGTGTATGTGTGTGTGTATATCTATATATATACACATATACATATATACATATATACATATAGATATACATATATGTATGTATATATATACCAGCCTCCCAACTGTACAGGATGTGGACCACAGATTTCAACGGGCTGTAGAAAAGCCGTATCAGAAAGGAAATATTATGATAGTTATGGAAAATTTCAACAAGCAGCTCAATTGGGAAAATTAGGTTGTTAATGGACTTCAAGAGAGTGAATTTGTTGAAAGCCTACGAGATGGCTTTTGAGAGCTGTTTGTCACTGAGCCTGCTAGCGGATAAGATGTATTGGATTGGGCAGTATGCAATGAAGCGGATGTGACTAGGGAGCTGAAGGTAAAATAACCCTTTGGAGGTAGTGATCACGGAATGATTGAGTTCAACTTGAACTTTGATAAGGAGAAAGTTTGAGGTCGCAGTATTTCAGTGGAGTAAAGGAATTTACAGTGGTATGAGAAAGGAGCTGGGCAAAGTAACTTGTAAGGAGCTGCTGATAGGGTATTCAGCAGAACAGCAATTATGTGAGCTTCTGGGAAAAATGAAGAAGTTGCGGGATGGATGTATTCCGAAAACAAAGAAGTACTCAAAAGACAAAATAGTACAACCATGGCTGACAAGCGAAGTCAAAGCTAATGTAAAAAGAAACAACAGGGCATACAACGACGCAAAAATTAGTTGTAAAACAGAAGATTAGGACGCTTTAAAAAATCTACGGAGAGCAACTACAAAAATCATTAGGAGGAAAAAAGATGAAATATGAAAGCAAGAGAGCAAACAATATTAAAGTGGATATTGAATGCTCTTTGAAGAATGTATAAAATAAAAGAGAGATGAGAATGGAATTTACCGCTAGAAAATGAGCCCGGAGATATAATAATGAGGGACAAGGAAATGACATGTGAAGTAAATTCATGGAGCAAATTTGTAAGGAGATAGCAGATATTTGTAGTAAGCACAAGGTTGTGATTGTGGGAGATTTTAATTTTCCACACATAGACTGGGAATCCCATGCTGTAAAAGGGCTGGTTGGTTTGGAGTTTGTAAAATGTGTGCAGGATAGTTTTTTGCTGCAATACATAGAGGTACCTACTCGAGAAGGGGTAGTATTGGATCTCCCGTTAGGGAATGAGATAGGTCAGGTGACCGAGGTATGTGTTGGGGAGCACCTCTGGTCCAGTGATCACAATGCCATTAGTTTCAATATAATTATGGAGAAGGATAGATCTGGACTCAGGGTTGAGATTTTTGATTGGAGAAAGGCTAATTTTGAGGAGATGCGAAAGGTTATAGAAGGAGTGGATTGTGACAAATTGTTTTATGGGAAGGATGTAATCGAGAAATGGAGGTCATTTAAAGGTGAAATTTTGAGGGTACAGAATCTTTATGTTCCTGTTAGGTTGAAAGGAAAGGTTAAAAGATTTAGAGAGCCATGTATTTCAAGGGATATTGGAAACTTGGTTCGGAAAAAGAGAGAAATCTGCAATAAATATAGGCAGCATGGAGTAAATGCGGTGCTCGAGGAATATAAAGATTGCAAAAAGAATCTTAAGAAAGAAATTTGAAAAGCTAAAAGAAGATATGAGGTTGCTTTGGCAAGTAAGATGAAAATATATCAGAGGGTTTCTAAAGTTATATTAATAGCAAAAGGATCGTGAGGGATAAAATTGGTCCCTTAGAGAATCAGAGTGGACAGCTATGTATGGAACCAAAAAAGATGTGGGAGATTTTGAACAATTTCTTTTCTTCGGTATTCACTGAGGAGAAGGATATTGAATTGTGTAGGGTAAGGGAAGCAAGTAGGGTAGTTATGGAAACGATGATGATTAAAAAAGAGGAAGTACTGGCGCTTTTAAAGAACATAAAAGTGGAAAAGTCTCCGGGTCCTGACAGGATATCCCTAGGACCTTGAGGGAAGTTGGTGTAGAAATAGCAGGGGCTCTGACAGAAATATTTCAAATGCCATTGGAGACTGGGATGGTGCCAGAGGTGCATTGCTCATGTGGTTGCATTGTTTAAAAAGGGTTCTAAGAGTAAACCTAGCAATTATTGGCCTGTAAATTTGACGTCAGTGGTTGGTAAATTAATGGAAAGTATTCTTAAAGATGGTATATATAATTATCTGACCCTGATTTGGAACAGTCAACATGGATTTGTGGGTGGAAGATCATGTTTGACAAATCTGATTGAATATTTTGAAGAGGTTACGAGGAAATTTGACGAGGGTAAAGCAGTGGATATTGTCTATATAGACCTCAGTAAGGACTTTGACAAGGTTCCTCACGGAAAGTTAGTTAGGAAGGTTCAATCGTTAGGTTTTAATTTTGAAGTAGTAAAATGGATTCAACAGTGGCTGGATGGGAGATGCCAGAGAGTAGTGGTGGATAACTGTTTGTCAGTTTGGAGGCCGGTGACTAGTGGTGTGCCTTAGGGAACTGTACTGGGTCCATTGTTGTTTGTCATGAACATTAATGGTCTGGGTGGTAAATTGGATTAGTAAGTATGCAGATGATACTAAGATAGGTGGAGTTGTGGATGATGAAGTAGGTCTTCAAACCTTGCAGAGAAATTTAGGCCAGTTAGAAGAATGGGCTGAAAGATGGCAGATGTAGTTTAATGCTGGTAAGTATGAGGTGCTACATTTTGGTAGGACTAATCAAAATAGGACATACATGGTAAATGGTAGAGCATTGAGGAATGCAGTACAACAGAGTGATCTAGGAATAATGGGGCATAGTTCCCTAAAGGTGAAATCTCATGTGGATAGGGTGGTGAAGAAAGCTTTTGGTATGCTGGCCTTTATAAATCAGAGCATTGAGTATAGGAGTTGGGGTGCAATGTTAAAATTGCACAAGGCATTGGTGAGGCCAAATTTGGAGTATTGTGTACAGTTCTGGTCACCGAATTATATGAAAGATATCAACAAAATACGGAGAGTACAGAGGAGATTTACTAGAATGTTACCTGGGTTTCAGCAACTAAGTTACAGAGAAAGGTTGAACAAGTTAGATCGTTATTCTTTGGAGCGTGGAAGGTTGAGCTGGGGGACTGGGGGACTTGATAGAGGTATTTAAAATTATGAGGGGGATAGATAGAGTTGACGTGGATAGGCTTTTTCCATTGAGAGTAGGAGAGATTCAAACAAGAGGACATAAGTTGAGAGTTAAGGGGCAAAAGTTTAAGGGTAACACGAGGGGGAACTTCTTTACTCAGAGAGTGGTAGGTATGAGGAACGGGCTTCCAGTAGAAGTGGCAGAGGCACGTTCTATATTGTTATTTTAAAAAAATGTATAGGTATATGTATAGGAAAGCAATGGAGAGTTATGGGCTGAGTGCAGGTAGGTGGGACTAGGTGAGAGTGAAAGTTCGGTACGGACTAGAAGGGCCGAGATGGCCTGTTTCCGTGCTGTAATTGTCATATGGTTAAAAATGTGTATTTCGCATCAGTATTTATTGGGGAAGACATTAGCAGTGTGCCAGATGCGGTAGGTTTCGAGTAAAGACTAGTGAGTGCAGTTATTATGGAATGAGAGAAGGTGGTCAAAAAGCTGAAAGATCCAAGCGTGCATAAATAACCCGGACCTGTTGAACTGCACCCAAGGCTTCTGAAAAAGATAAAGGTAAAGGTTGTGGAGGCATTAGTATAATTTTTCTGGAATCATTGGACTCTGGCATGATTCCGGATGACTGGAAATCTACAAATGTCACTCCACTCTTTAGGAAAAGAGGAAGTCGGCAGAAAGGAATTTATAGTTCAGTTAAGCTGACCTCAGTGGTTGGGAAGGTGATAAAGTCAATTGTTAAGGACGAGGTTGCGGAGCACCTGGTGATACAGCACAACATAGGATAAAGTCAGCGTAGTTTCCTTATAGGAAATTAATGCCTTATGAACCTGTTCGAAGTTTTTGAGGAGATTACAAGTAGGATAGATAAAGGGGATGCCATGGATATTGTATATTTGGGCTCAGGAGGCATTTGCCAAGGTGCTACATATGTGGCTGTTTACAAAGTTAAGAGCCCCTGGTATTACTGGAAGGTTACTGGCATGGTTAGAGAGTTAGCCGATTGGTAGGAGGCAGCGAGTGGGTATAAAAGGATCTTTTCTGGTGGACTGCCAGTATTTTGTGGTGTACCACAGTCGTCAGTTCTGGGACCACTCCATTTTATGCTGTACATCAATGATTTAAATGATGAAATTGGTGGCGTTGTTGCTAAGTTTGCAGATGATTCGAATATTGGTATAGGGGCAGGTAGTGTTGAGGAAACAGGTAGGGTGTAGAGGGTCTTAGACAGATTAAGAGAATGGGAAAGAAAATGTGAAATGAAATGCAATGTTGGAAAATGTATTGTGTTACACTTTGGAAGAATATAATAAATATGCAGACTATTTTCCAGATGGGGGACGATCGAAAAATATGAGATGCAAAGAGACTTGGGAGTCCTTTAGCACAACACCCTGAATGCTAACTTGCGGGTGGAGTCGGTGGTGAGGAAGGCAAATGAAATGTTATCATTCATTTCAAGAAGTCTAGAATACAAGAGCAGGGATGTGATGCTGAGGCTTTAGAAGGCATTTGTGAAGCCTCACCTTGAGTGCTGTGAACAGTTCTGGTCTTCTCATCTAAGAAGAGAGGTGTTCGCATTGGACTGGGTTCAGACAAGTTCACAAGGATATTTCCGGAAATAGAAGGGTTATAGGAGGAATGTTTGATAGTTCTGGGTCCGTACTCCTTGGAATTTAGATGAATGAGGGTCATATCATTGAAACCATTCGATTATGATATGCTTAGACAGAGGAGATGTGTCAAGAATGTTTCACATGGTGGGAGAGACTAGGACAAGAGGGGGCATTCTCAGGATAGAGGGACGTCTATTTAAAACAGATGCAGAGCATGGTAATTTGTGCAATTTATTACCGGGGCAGCTGTGGAGGCCAAGTCGTTAGGTGCACTTAAGGCAGAGCTTGATAGGTTCTTGATAGACACAGCGTCAAATGTTATGGGGAGAAGACCGGTGAGTGGGACTCAGGACTGAAAAAAGACCAGCGATGATTGAATGGCGGAGTAGTCTCGAAGAGCTAAATAGCATATTTCTACTTCCATGTCATATGATCTTACGGTCTTATGGTCTAGAGCAGTTAGCCTG
Source organism: Hemitrygon akajei (assembly GCF_048418815.1). Classification (NCBI taxonomy): domain Eukaryota; kingdom Metazoa; phylum Chordata; class Chondrichthyes; order Myliobatiformes; family Dasyatidae; genus Hemitrygon; species Hemitrygon akajei. The sequence goes on along the minus strand of NC_133125.1, from coordinate 166,707,653 downwards.
ACCTCAACGGTTAGGAAGACATTAGAGTCAATTGTTAAGACCATCAAACTAGAAGACCCGAAGACATAGGAGCAGAATGAGGCCATTCAGCCTATTGAGCCTGTTCCACCATTCTTTCATATCAGATCCCGGATCCCAGTCACCACATATACCTGCCTTCATGCCATATCCATTGATTCACTGACCATCCAGGAAACGATCGAATTTCGTCACCTTAGATTTATGCACGACTTGGCTTCCACCACTGTCTGTGGCAGAGAATTCCACAGGTTTACTTCTCCCTGGCTGAAAGAAATTCCTCCTTATCTCTGTTTTAAAGGTCTCTCCTCAGTTTTGACGCTGTTGAAAAGAGAGCTGTAGATGTAATGTATATGGATTTCAGCAAGGCATTTGATAAAGTACCCCATGCAAGGCTTATTGAGAAGGTAAGGAGGAATGGGATCCAAGGGGACATTGCTTTGTGGATCCGGAGCTGGCTTGCCCACAGAAGGTAAAGAGTGGTTGTTGACGGGTCATATTCTGCATGGAGGTCGGTGGCCAGTGGTGTACCTCAGGGATTTGTTCTGGGACCCTTACTCATTGTGATTTTTATAAACGTCCTGAATTAGGAAGTGGAGGGATGGGTTAGTAAATTTGCTGATGACACAAAGGTTGGGGATGTTGTGGATTGTATGGAGGGCTGTCAGTGGTTATAGCGAAACATTGATAGGATGTAAAAACTGGGTTGAGAAGTGGCAGATGGAGTTCCACCCATATAAATGTGAAGTGGTTCATTGTGACAGGTCAAATAGTAGGCAGAATATAGTATTAATGGTAAAACTCTTGGCAGTGTGGAGGATCAGAGAGATCTTGGGGTCCGAGTCCATAGGACATTCAAAGCTGCTACGCGGGTTCACTCTGTGGTTAGGAAGGTATACAGTGCCTTGGCCTTCATCAACTGTGGGATTGAGTTTAAGAGCCGAGAGGTAATGTTACAGCCATATAGGACGCTGGTCAGACCCCACTTAGAGTACTGTGTTCAGTTCTGGTCATCTCACTACAGAAAGGATGTGGAAACTATAGAAAGGTACAGAGCTGATTTACAAGGATGTTGCCTGGATTGGGAAGCATGCTTTACGAAAATAGGTTAAGTGAACTTTACACAGTGAGTGCGTTGAATGGGCTGCCGAGCGGCGGTGGAGGAGGAAACGATAGAGTCTATAAAGGTGCATTCTGGATAAGTACCTGGAGCTTAGTAAAATAGAAGGCTGTGGGTACACCTAGGAAGTTCTAAGGTAAGGACATGTTCGGCACAGCTTTGTGGGATGAAGGGCCTGTATTGTGCTGTTGGTTTTCTATGTACTGTGTTCTATTGGGAAGGCTTCAATGAGATACCGTGGCATTCTTCGAAATTGCAGTGAGAACAGGCCCAAAGCTGCCAATTGCTCACCATATGTTAACCCCTTCATTTGCGGAATCATCCTGACGACCTCCTCTGAACTCTCTCCAATGACAACACATCCTCTCTGAGATATGGTGCCCAGAAGCGTTGGCAATACTCAAAGTACGGCCTGACTAGTGTCTTATAAAGGGCCAACATTACCGTCTTGCTTTTATGTTCTACTCTCCTTGATATAAATGCCAATTTTGCATTTGCAATCTTACCACAGGCTCGGCCTGTAAATTAATGTTTTGAGAGCCTTGCACGCGGAATCCTAAGTCCCTTTGCACCTCTGCTGTTTGAACATTTTCCCCATTTCAATAATAGTCCGCACCACTATTCGTTTTACCAAAATGGATTATCATACATTTCCCAACAGTGTATTTCATTTGCGAGTTTTTCCCATTCTTCCAAACTGTCTAAGTTCAGCTGCAATCGCATTGCTTCCTCAGCACCACCTATATTTGTATCATCCACAAACTTTGCCACAAAGCCAGCAATTCCAAAACGTAAATAATTGACAAACAATGTGAAAAGCAGCGGTCCCAATACTGAACTCTGAGGAACACCACCAGTCACTGCAGCCAAGCAGAGAAGGCCCCACTCGCTGCCTGCAACCTCTCAACCATTCCGCTGTCCATGCCAGTATCTTTCCCGTAACGCCAGAAGATTTTATTTTGTTAAGGATGACATTATGGAATACTTGGTGACACAGGACAAGATATGACAGCATGGTTTTCTTAAGGTAAGATCTTGCCTGAAGAACATTTGGAATTGTTTGAGTAGATTACACCTAGGATATATAAAGGGGATGCAGTTGATTTGTATATTTGGCATTTCAGTAGGTCTTTGAGAAGTTGCCATACATGGAGTTGCTTATCAAGTTAGGAGCCCTTGGTTTTAGAGGAAAGTTACTGGCATGGTCAAAACATTGGCTGATTGGTAAGACGCAGCGAGTAAGAATAAAATGATCCTTTTCTGGTTGGCTGCCAGTGACTATGGTATTTCTCACGGGTCACTACTGGGACCGCTTCTCTTCATGCTGTATATCAATGATTTAGATGATGGAATTGTTGGCTTTGTTGCCAAATTTGCAGATGATTGCTGATGATTCGTGGAGGGGCAAGTAGTGCTGAAAAAACATGCAGAAGGGCTTAGATGAATTCGGGGAACGGGCGAAAATGGCAAGTTAAAGGCAATGTTGGAAATTCGAATGGCGGAGAATTCTCGATGAGCCAAATTTGCTTCCATTTCTTACGGTCTTAGGGACAGATTGGATTAACTCACCCGTAAATGTTCACTTGATTATAGCAATTGCAATTTTAATTTATTTTTCATTATTTTTTCAGCGTGTACTTCACCATCAATATGTCAAAGACATTCCGGATTTCTGTGTCTAAATTTGTACCGAGGTACACTTTATTGCAGAAGCTGAGAAATGTGCATCGAACGTCGAATATAAGATCAAAATAATACCAACTTACTTGTGACTTGAACTTCTGTCCCTTTGCCAAAATAAGTTACATCACCGAAAATTTCTACTCTGCAGTAATACTTCCCTGCATCATTCGTTCTGACGTTGAAGATCTGTAAATGTTGGCTTAGAATTCCCCTTGAACTGTCAAGTCTTACGCGACCCTGAAACTCGCCGGACTTGTTGCAAACGGTATGGTTTTCCCTGTCTTTGTACCAAATAATGGCTCCGATGCTCTTCGTTGTATTGTTTCTTTTACTGATGTAAGTACAATTCAGCTGCACTGTCCCCCCTTCAGTAACCGTGATCTGCACTGGCGATTGTTCGATTGTTCCGTTTGTTGTTGTAGCTGGAAATAATCTCATACCTGTAACCGGAAATAATTTCATTACCTCGTATCTTCCTTTCGGCCCAACATGTCAAAGCCACCAGCTGTACATAGCTACGCTGATCTCATTTACCCGCATTTTATCTATAGACTTCTCTACCGTGGCGATTCAAATATTTGATGCTTTCTAAATACCACGAGTGTACCTGTTTTCACCACCTCGTCAGGCAGTACATTTCAGTTTCTAACCATCTTCTGTCTGAAAGGAATCCCTATAGATTCTCGAACTTTCCATATCTCACAGTAAAATTATGTCATTGTTTCTCATACACACCTGTAATGGAATAAAGATTGTCGCCATCTACCAATCTTCGCCTTCTAACGTAATCAGCTGCATCTGTATCCTGTCAGATCAATCACATCATTCCCATAGTGTAGGGGCTAAAACCGCTGATGATAACCCAAATGAGGCCTACCCAATGTTTGATGAAGCTAGAGCCTAACGTCCCACTTGTTATAAATAATGACAGGGCCATGAAGGCAAACACTCAAATATCCACCTTATCCACCGGTGCTGTCACTCTGACTATTTTATGGACTTATACCATAGCATCTCAGCTCACCGATGCTCAGCAGAGTCCTCCTATATATTGTGTATGTGTTCTACTCTTGTTTGCTTTGTGTTCTACTCTTGTAATCTTTCCCTCGTCACTGAACATCAGAAAATTGATACGTTACATTTTCATTGAATCAAATGTAGAAGATTATTTTTAAAATCTGTATCCTGCAAGTGAGAGATGCGTATTTACAATCTAAATAACCTCTATAATATTTTGTTAAGTCACTAAAGTTATCCCAGAACTTTTATATAATTGATGCTTGCGTAGGAATATGAACCTTCTTTCAGGGAAATACAAAGTTCAAAATCCACCGATCCATCCCTAGATTCACATTAGTCGTGACCTGATTATATTATAAAGGGACATCCGTTTAGAAAGAAGATGAGGAGGAATTTCTTCAACCACAGTGTGTTGAACATATGAAATTCGTTGTCACAGGCGACCGTGGAGTTTAATAAGTTCTTGATTAGTCAGGATGTGAAAGGTAATTGGGAAAAGGTTAGAAGAATAGATTTGAGAGAGAAATGGATTAGCCATGATTAAAGCGAACCGAACTTACAAGGCCAAATGGCCTAATTCTGCGCCCATGTCTAATGGTCTTATGGTCTTATATCACAGAGAAGGCTCGGGGCATTGTTTCGCTTCTGTATTAGCTTGGACACTCGGTACCGCACTTTCTTTGTATTAGGTAGAGCACTGGAACAGAACTTTTGAAAGTCTCGGCTCCTAAACATAGCAGAATGAGGAAAGATTAAACAGAATGTTATTCTCTCTACTGTTTGAACAAATGACCGGTGATTTAAATGATACACACGAAGATAATGCGACGCTTAGCAAGCTAAATGGTAGATTAATATTCCCTGCTTAGAAGTAGAGAACGAAGTTTCGCGGTCTTAAAAGAGACTACTACTCGTTCGGGGGAGAAATAGGAAGGAGTATCATCTCCCCTGGCTGGAAAATCTCTGAAATTCTCTAGCCGAGGTGTTCAAGGAGCTTCAATTACTGAACATATTTATCGAAGACAACGATACATGTTTAGATATTAAGACAATTTACTGATTCAGTGCACAGAGGTGGTACTGAGGCAATGCCTTTTATGCTGGGGAAAGCCTCCAACATCACAAAATGCCAAATGCGCACTTCTGCCAAAATACGATCTAATTGCCGCGATGGAACGAATGGGCTGATTCTTTTTGTAATGTCGTTGCGTTTTCATTCTCGGGTGTCCTTATTAAATACATAACAGCCATGCCACCGTGACCCAGCCCTAACTTTTGCCCATGTCGCTTCACTGGATGCCCCTACCAAGATGTTCTCTCTAATTGTAGATGTTGTAGTACTGGACCTCAATAGAGTATGTATAAGGGATGGCTTTTTAGAAAAGCTTGTTCATGGGATGCGCTGGATTGGGTGTTGTGCAATACTTCGGAGGTGATATGAGAGCTTAAGGTTAAGGAATAAGCCAGCCCTTATACATTCCTTATACATTCTACAAATTATCTCTATTGAGGTCCAGTACGACAACATCTACAATTAGAGAGAACATCTTGGTAGGGGCATCCAGTGAGGCGACATGAGCAAAAGTTAGGGCTGGGTCACGGTGGCATGGCTGTTATGTATTTAATTAGGACAGCCTAGAATGAAAACGCAACGACATAACCAAAAGAATATGATCGAGTTCACATTGAAATTTGAGAGAGAGAAAAAAATAAAATCTCATGTGCCGGTATTTCAGTGGAATAAAGGAAATTACAATGGCATGAGAGGGGAACTGGCCGAAATTGACTGGAAAGGGATATTTGCAGGAAGGACAGCAGAGCAGCAATGGCTGGAGTGTCTGCGAAAAATGAGGGAAGTTCAAGGCAGATATATTCCAAAGGAGAAGACATTTTCAACGGGAAGAAGGACATTACCGTGGCTGAAAAGTGAAGTCAGAGCCAAAGTAAAAGCAAAAAAGAGGGCATACAAGGAAGCCAGAGCTAGTGGGAAGATAGAGGATTGGGGAGCTTTTAAAAACTTGCAGAAGGAAACTAAGAAAGTCATTCGGAAGGAAAAGATGAATCATGAGTAAGAGCTGGCGACATATCAAAAAGATTCTAAAAGATTTTTTAAGTATATAAAGGGTAAATATGAGTCGAGAGCAAATATAGGACCAATACAAAATGACGCTGGAGATATTGTAATGAGAGATGCAGAGATGGCAAAGGAACTCAATGCGTATTTTGCATCAGTCTCTACAGTGGAAGACGTCCGCAGTATACCGGACATTCAAGAGTGTCAGGGAAGTGAAGTTTGTGCAGTGAAAATTATGACTGAGAAGGTGCTCAGGAAGCTTAATGATCTGAGGATGGATTAATGACCGGATAGAATGCACCATCGGATTCTGAAGGAAGCATCTGAAGAAATTGTGGAGACATCAACGATTATCTTTCAAGCATCGATAGATTCTGGCATTGTATCAGATGACCGGAAAATTGCATATGTTGCTTCGCTATTTAAGAAGTGTCGGAAGCAGCTGAAAGGAAATTATAGATCTGTTAGCCTGACATCAGTGGTTGGAAAGTTGTTGGAATCGACTGTTAGGGATGAGAGTACGGAGTACCTGGAGGCAAATGACAAGATAGGCCAAAGCCAGCATGGTTTCCTGAAAGGACAATCCTGCCTGACAAACCTACTGCAATACTTTGAGGAAATTACAAGCAGGGTAGACAAGAGTGAATGGGAATAAAGGGATCCTATTCTGACTGGCTGCTGGTTACCACTGGAGTTCCACGGGGGTCGGTGTTGCGACCGTTACATTTTACGATGTATGTCAATGATTTGGACTACGGTACTAATCGATTTGTGGCTAAATTTGACGATGATACAAAGATAGGTGGAGGAGCGGTTAGTGCTGAGGAAACAGGCAATCTGCAGAGAGAGCAAACACGAGGAAATCTGCAGATGCTGGAAATTCAAATAACACTCACAAAATGCTGGTGGAACACAGCAGGCCAGGCAGCATCTATAGGGAGAAGCACTGTCGACGTTTCGGGTCGAGACCCTTCGTCAGGACTGACTGAAAGAAAAGATAGTAAGAGATTTGAAAGTAGTGGGGGGAGGGGGTTATGCGAAATGATAGAAGAAGACCGGAGGGGGTGGGATGAAGCTAAGAGCTGGAAAGGTGATTGGCGAAAGTGATACAGAGCTGGATAAGGGAAAGGATCATTGCACAGGAGGCTTCGGCCTCCCCACTCCACCCCACTCGGGATACAGTTTTCCTTGTCCTCACCTACCACCCCACCAGCCTCCAGGTCCAACGTATAACTCTCCATAACTTCCGCCACCTCCAACGGGATCCCACTACCAAGCACATCTTTCCCTCCCTCCCTCTTTCTGCTTTCCACAGGGATCGCTCCCTACGCGACTTCCTTGTCTACTCGTCCCCCCCATCCCTTCCCACCGATCTCCTCCTGCCCCTTATCGTTGTAAGCGGAACATGTGCTACACCTGCCCTTACACTTCCTCCCACACCACCATTTAGGGCCCCAGACAGTCCTTACAGGTGAGGCGACATTTCACCTGTGAGTCGGCTGGTGTGGTATACTGCGTCCGGTGCTCCCGGTGTGGCCTTTTATATATTGGTGAGACCCGGCACAGACTGGGAGACCGTTTCGCTGAACACCTACGCTCGGTCCGCCAGAGAAAGCAGGATCTCCCAGTGGCCACACGTTTTAATTCCACGTCCCATTCCCATTCTGATATATCTGTCCATGGCCTCCTCTACTGTCAAGATGAAGCCACACTCGGGTTAGAGGAACAGCATCTTATATAAGGGCTGGGTAGCCTCCAACCTGATGGCATAAACATTGACTTCTCTAACTTCCGTTAATACCCCTCCTCCCCTTCTTACCCCATCCCTGACAATATTTAGTTATTTGTTTTTTTTCTCTCTCTGCCCATCACTCTGCCCGTTCTCCATCTCCCTCTGCTGTTCCCCCCCTTTCTTTCTCCCGAGGCCTCCTGTCCCATGATCCGTTCCCTTCTCCAGCTCGGTATCACTTTCACCAATCACTTTTCCAGCTCTTAGCTTCATCCCACCCCCTCCGGTCTTCTCCTATCATTTCGCATTTCCCCCTCCCCCCCCCCCCACTACTTTCAAATCTCTTACAATCTTTCCTTTCAGTTGGTCCTGACGAAGGGTCTCGGCCCGAAACGTCGACAGTGCTTCTCCCTATAGATGCTGCCTGGCCTGCTGTGTTCCACCAGCATTTTGTGTGTGTTGTTTAACTTGCAGAGAGACTTAGATAATTTAGGGGAATGGGCAAGGAAGTGTCAAATGAAATATAATGTTGGAAAGTGCATGGTCATGCACTTTGGTGGAAGAAATAAACGGGCAGACTATTATTTAGATGGGGAAAGAATTCAAAATGCAGAGATGTAAACAGACTTGGGAGTCCTTGTGCAAGATACCCTAAAGGTTAACCTGTACGTTGAGTCGGTTGTGAAAGTTGAGGCTATATAAGACATTCTTGAGACCACACTTGAAGCATTGTGTGCAGTTTTGGGCTCCTTCTTTTAAAAAGGATACACTGACAATGGAGAGGGTTCAGAGAAAATTCACAAGAATGATTCCAGGAATGAAAGAGTTACCATATGAGGAACGTCTGGGAGCTCTTGGGCTGTATTCGTGGAGTTCAGGACCATGAGGGGGGATTTCATACAAACATTCCAAATGTTAAAAAGCCTGAACAGATTTGATATGGCAAAGTTATTTCCCATGGTAGGGGATTCTAGGACCAACAGGGCCCGACTTCAGGATTGAAGGACGTCCATTTAGAACTGAGATGCGGAAAAATTACTTTAGACAGAGGGTGGTAAATCTGTGAAATTTGTTGCCACGAGTGGCTGTGGAGGCCAAGTCATTGGGTGTATTTAAGGCAGAGATAGATAGGTTCTTGATTAGTCAGGGCATTAAAGGGTATGGGATGAAAGCAGGGGAGTGGGGATGACTGGATGAAGTGGATCAGCCCACGACTGAATGGCGGAGCAGAATCGATGGCCCGAATGGCCTACTTCTGCTCCTATATCTTATGGTATTCTGGCTTATGCTTAGTAATACGCAATTAATAATGCGGTTCCATCTACTCTTTTGCACCCCTTTCTGTACCGACTGGAACATTAAAGCACAAAACGTTGGTTTTCTTTTCCTGCCCGCAAGGCAATGAATCTCAGATTAGTATATAGTGATATATATGTACTCAGATAATAAATTTTACTTTGAATTTGCCATTCCCTCAATAAAGGGCTGAATTGTTTTACTAAGGAAGAATGTGTGAGCATGAGCAATTATGCCTTAGATTAGTGATAATCTAAGTGATTGTCAAAATAACCTTGAGGAGATAACTAACCCTTTAATGTTCCCGATATTTTATCCCCTCTCTCATTCTCTGTTTCTCACTTTGCTCTGCTGTATGCCTCTGTATGAACGTCCCCGTTTTCAGCACTTACCAGAGAACAAGAACAAAGAACATACGAACACATTCCACGTCATGGTTCGGCGGATGCCTTTAGAAAAAGAGAAGCAAATGAACACAAATATTGTAAATATTGTAAAAATAGAAACAAAATCTAAACTGCGTATGCCAAAAGTCTGAAATAGAAATAGCAAAGAATGTCCAAAAAAAATCTTTGACCAAGGAACTTCTGGACTTAGTGTCATCTTCAGTAATTTCATACAAACCGCTTTCGTTTTTATTCTATTTATTGAAGCTTTTTCCCCCACCAACACTGCCTAATCTGATTGGCACGTCCTACAGCTTTGACCTGCATTTTGCAACTTTTCCATCAGTTTCCTTGTTTCATCTCCAGCAAATAGTTTCATTAATAACTTATCGTTGCTGTGACCCTCTTAGAGATTTTCGCTTTTTCCTATTCAATCCTTCCGTGCTTTCTCCGCAACTTAAAGCTAGCAGTTTTCCTTTTTTTCCCAGCTTTTCTGAATCTCTATGACCTGAAACGTAGTCTTCCTTGTCAGGTTTTGCAGATTGTTGTGCTTGATCTTGCAGCTGTGGGTTAGACTTAACGGATGTATACTGCATGTTAAAACATAAATAATCTGATTAAAATATCGTGCACCCCTGTGAGTTGCACCTGAGCTAAGATGAATAGAATCTCGTACAGAATTTTACACAGTGGGCAAAAGCAAGTCACAATAACTGAATGCTATTCTATGTCATTTAACGAGGTAGTGGGTGGTTCTTCGTATGGTAGCTGATCTAGGACAGAAGATGTTCTCCCTTTGATGGCAAAAATGAAAAAAAAGGTTCCTGTTTTTAATCATCGCAACTCATTTCCACATTTTTTTGTTTCGTCAGCAAAACTTAAAGAAATTTGAGTCCTTGGGGCTTTTTAACTATCATCATTTAGCAACTGAAGTTTGTTATCCATTTCCCTTTTTGCACAGGCAATGTTTTAAAAATACTGCCGGGAACTTCCTGTATAGATGCTACCATTGAGCATCTCTTGTGCTTAGAAACACAAGAAATTCTGCAGATCACAAACAAGATGCTGCAAATCCAAGCAACGGACACAAAATGATGGAGTAACTCAGCAGGTGAGGCGGCATCTATGCAAAAGAGTACCCTTCATCAGGTCTGATTGAAGTGTCTCGACCCGAAACGTCGAATGTACTCTGGTCCATAGATTCTGCAGATGTCGGAAATCCAGAGAAACGCGCACAAAATGCTGGAGGAACTCAGAGAGCATTCTTGGAGTGGATTACGGGAGTCGATATTTCGGATCGAGACGGTTTATTAAGACTGGAAAAGAAGGGGGCAGATGCCAGAATGCAGAAAATTAATGTCAGGTGTACAGCTTATATGGAAAAGAAACAAAACTATGCAAATACAATAACAAAATTACAATTAAATAAGTAAATAATTAATACAGATAACATATCATAGTTCTTGAAAGTGAGTCCATAGCTTGTGGAATCATTTCAAAATTGACGTGAATGAAGGTATCCTTGCTAGTTTAAAAGCCTGATGGTTGAAAGATACTATCTGTTCGTGAATGTGGTGGTGTGGGAGTTCAGATTCCGTTCAGCCATAGTGTCTCACCTAGCCGTCAGATTAATCCCCACCCATCCCTCCAACCAATAGAATCCTCCTTGTCGCTCTTATGAACTAAATAGAGGTGTTTTGCCATGCGGTCACCTTTGTATCTTCTTCTCTGCTACATACCCGTCAACTTCACCCATTACCACATCCCCATCACTCTCAACCCGAGTACAATAAATCCAAAATTATGCTAACCAATTAACAATCAGGCATGGGAAGGCACAGGGACAAATAACAGTGCCACGTGGACAAGCTCCAGGCAGGAAGCATCCAAGATCAGCACCGAACCAGATCCCCGGTTCCAGCATTAGTGCCACATCACCACATTGAGACAGTTAATCAGCCATGCGAGAAAGAAAGTTAAATTTATACTAATCTATGGCTACAACATTATGAATATTTTTACTTCTGAACATGACACTTCCTTGGCTGTTTTCACTTCTGAATAAGCAGTCATGGAGGTAAGGCCAAAGTCAAATTGAAAGTTAAACTTCGTTAAATTGTGATCATAAAATTTGAAGAGTTACCACGATTTAGCTGCCTTCTATTTTGAGATTCTTAAGTTACATTATAATTGCCGTTAAGGTGTTGAAGTAGAACACTTTTATTTTCCTTCTACTTCCACATTTTTAGAATCACACTCACCTACTTATGGGAAAATACTGCATGATGAACCTGTTAGAATTCTTTGAGTAAATTACAAGTAGGATAGATATAGGGAACGTAGTGGATGTTGTATATTTGGATTTTCAAAAGGCCGTTCACAAGGTGCCACACATGAAGCTGCTTACCAAGTTAAGAAACCATTGATTGGAGGCAGAGAGTGGGAATGAAAGGCTCCTTTTCTGGTTGGCTGCTAATAACTCGTGTTGCGGCCGCTTCTTTTTGTGCTGTATATCAATAATTTAGATGATGGAATAGATGGCTTGATTGCTATTTGAAGACGATATCAAGACATGTGGAGGGACAGGCATTTCATAAAGCTTCAGAAGGAATTAGATTAGAAGAATGGAAAGGAAATACAGTGTTGGAAAATGCATGATCATGCACTTTGGGAGTAGAAATAAATGTGCAGGCTGTTTTTTAAACCGGGAGAAAAACTAAAAATCTGAGATGCAAATAGATAGACAATAGACAATAGGTGCAGAGGTAGACCATTCGGCCCTTCGAGCCTGCACCGCCATTCTGAGATCATGGCTGATCATCTACTATCAATACCCGGTTCCTGCCTTGTCCCCATATCCCTTGATTCCTCTATCTATAAGATACCTATTTAGCTCCTTCTTGAAAGCATCCAGAGAATTGGCCTCCACTGCCTTCCGAGGCAGTGCATTCCAGACCCCACAACTCTCTGGGAGAAGAAGGTTTTCCTTAACTCTGTCCTAAATGACCTACGCCTTATTCTCAAACGATGCCCTCTGGTACGGGCCTCTCCCAGCATCTGGAACATATTTCCTGCCTCTATCTTGTCCAATCCCTTAATAATCTTATATGTTGCAATCAGATCCCCTCTCAATCTCCTTAATTCCAGCGTGTACAAGCCCAGTCTCTCTAACCTCTCTGCGTAAGACAGTCCTGACATCCCAGGAATTAACCTTGTGAATCTACGCTGCACTTCCTCTACAGCCAGGATGTCCTTCTTTAACCCTGGAGACCAAAACTGTACACAATACTCCAGGTGTGGTCTCACCAGGGCCCTGTACAAATGCAAGAGGATTTCCTTGCTCTTGCCCTCAATTCCCTTTGTAATAAAGGCCAACATTTCATTAGCCTTCTTCACTGCCTGCTGCACTTGCTCATTCACCTTCAGTGACTGATGAACAAGGACTCCTAGATCTCTTTGTATTTCTCCCTTACCCAACTCTACACCGTTCAGATAATAATCTGCCTTCCTGTTCTTACTCCCAAAGTGGATAACCTCACACTTATTCACATTAAACGTCATCTGCCAAGTATCTGCCCACTCATCCAGCCTATCCAAGTCACCCTGAATTCTCCTAACAACCTCATCACATGTCACACTGCCACCCAGTTTAGTATCATCAGCAAACTTGCTGATGTTATTCTCAATGCCTTCATCTAAGGTTTGGGAGTCCTTGTGTAGAACACCCTAAAAGATAGCTTGCAGGTTGAGTCTCTCGTGAGGAAGGTAAATGCAAAGTTAGCATTCATTTCAAGAGGTCTAGAATATAAGAAAAGTGATACGATGCTGAGGTTTATAAGACACGGGTGAGATATCACCTTGAGTATTGTGCACAATTTTGGGCTCCTCATCTACGAAAAGATGTGCTAACATTGGAGAGGATTCACAGGAAGTTTACAATGATGATTCCGGGAATGAAAATGTTATCATACGAGTAACGTTTGATGGCTCTGGTACCGCACTCATTGGAATTTAAAAGGATAAGAGGGATCGCATTGAAATCTTTCGAAGGTGGGAGAAAGAGTAGATTTGAAAAGGATGTATCCCATGGTGGGGTAGTCTAGGACAAGCGGGCACAGCCTCAAAGTAGTTGGGCGACCATTTAAAGCAGATACACGGAGAAACTGCTTTAGCCAGAGGGTGGTTAATTTGTGGAATTTGTTACCGCAGGCAGCTGTGGAGGCAAGCTCTTTGGGTGTATTTAAGGCGGAGATTGCTAGGTTCTTGATTGGCCACGGCATCAAAGGTTTTGTGGAGAAGGCCGGGGATTACACTTGAGAGGGGGAAAAATAAGGATCACCATGACTGAATGGCGGAGCAGTCTCGAGGGGCAAATGGCCTAATGCTGCACCAATAGCTTATGGTCTAAGAAGAAGCATTCTGAAGGCAGGATGACTCAGACAAGAGAAGTGAAAGCTAGCATAAAATCCAAAAGGAGGGCATACATCAGAGCAAAATTTAGTTATTGAGATACAGCGCCAAATAGGCCTTCCAGCCCAGCAATTTCCCCGATTTAATCGGAGTCTAATCATGGGGCAATTTCCAAAGAGCAAGTAAACAGTCTTTGGACTGTGGGAGGATACTGGAGCATCCGGAGCAAACTCACACGCTACGTACAATCCGCAGGCAGGACAACGGTGGGAAGTAAACCCGAGTTGTCTGCACTGTAAAACTTTGTGCTAAAAACCACACTGTCACGGGAAGTTAGAAGATTGGGAACATTTTAAAAATCAACAGAAGGCAATTAAAATGTCATAAAGGAGGCAAACATAGAACACGAGGTAAGACAGCCAATAGTATTAACGAGAGAAAAATGTTTCTTCATATACTGCATGTAACCGAAAAGAAAGCGAGGGTAGATATCGAAATGTTGGAAATGATGCTGGAGAGGTAATAATGGAGACAACGAAATAGTGGACAAACTGAATACGTATTTTGCATCATTCGTCACTGTGGAAGCCATTAGCAGTATGCAGTTGTTCGAGGGGGTTAACAACGGTAGAATTGTGTGAATTGTGCTATTACTAGGGACAACGTTCTTGGGAAAATGGAAGGTCTGCAGGCAGAGAGGTCACCTGATCTAGATTGTCTAAACTTCAGGGTTCTGAAAGAAGTGACTGAGGAGTTTGTGAAGGCATTGGTAATGTTCTTTCAAGACGCAGTGGATTCTGGGACTGGTCTGGAAGTCACTTCACACTTCAAGAAGTGAGAGAGGCAGAACAAGTTACAGGCCCGTTAGTGGGACTTCAGTGCTTTGAAGATTGTTGGAGTAGAATTCCTAAGGATGTTTTTTCAGGCTACTTAGAGGCACACGATTGAATAGTTCATAGCCTCTGGTTTCCTTAAGGGAAAAGGAGCCCATGATATTACAGGGAAGATACTATAATGGACAGAGGATTGGTTGATTGCCAGGAAGCAACGAATGGGAACAACGGGAGCCTTTTTTCGCTTGGCTACTTGTGTGTAGTGGTGTTTTACAGGTGTGTTCTGTGGCCGCTTCTTTTTTATGCTATACTTCAGTGCTTGGATGACAAAATTTGTGGCTTTGAGGCTATGTTTGTGGATGATACTTCCTGAGGAGACTGAGGTCCTTTAACATCTGCAGGACGATGTTGAGGATGTTCTATGAGTCTGTGGTGGCCAGTGCTATCATGTTTGCTGTTGTGTGCTGGGGCAGCAGGCTGAGGGTAGCAGACACCAACAGAATCAACAAACTCATTCGTAAGGCCAGTGATGTTGTGGGGGTGGAACTGGACTCTCTGACGGTGGTGTCTGAAAAGAAGATGCTGTCCAAGTTGCATGCCATCTTGGACAATGTCTCCCATCCACTCCATAATGTACTGGTTAGGCACAGGAGTACATTCAGCCAGAGACTCATTCCACCGAGATGCAACACTGAGCGTCATAGGAAGTCATTCCTGCCTGTGGCCATCAAACTTTACAACTCCTCCCTCGGAGTGTCAGACACCCTGAGCCAATAGGCTGGTCCTGGACTTATTTCCACTTGGTATAATTTACCTATTATTTAATTATTTATGGTTTTATATTGCTATATTACTATTCTTGGTTGGTGCCACTGTAACAAAACCCAATTTCCCTCGGGATCAATAAAATATGTCTGCCTGTCTGTCTGGTACAAAGATAGACAGAGGGCCGTCCATTTAGAACAGAGTTGAGGTGGAATTTTTGTATCCAAAGAGTAGTGAGTGCATGGGATTCGTTACCACATGCAACTGTGGAGATTTTCAGCATTTTTGGATATGGACTTGAACTACAGACGTTCATATTTCAGTCTTATAGTGTTTTCTATTATGTGTTTCCTTTCTCGATTTTTGTGTCCTGGGGTGCGGGACTTGGGGTCGATGTACCTGTTCCATTTTTGTTTGATTTTTCATTGCGGGGAGGAGAAATTTTGGGGGTTGATGAGCGAATTGCTTTACTTTTCTTTCTTGGTTTCCTGGCTATTTGGAGCAGAAGAATTTCAGAGTTGTGTTCTTCGGTAATAAAGAACCTTTGAACTTTTGAAATAGCTGGGTATGTTTAAGGCAGAGGTTGATAGATTCCTGATTAATCAGGGCATGAAAGGATATAGGGAAAAGGTGGGCTGAGATGGGAATGGATTAGTTATAATGAAATGGCAATGTATTCTCGATGGGCCAAACGGCCTAATTCTGCTCCAATATCTTATTGTTTTATTGTCCCTGAGTAATCCCCTCCCCCCCATCTCTATTCTAAAAGGACGTCCTTCTATTCTGAGGCTGTACCCTCTGGTCAAGACTCACCCTCAATAGACAACATGCTCTCCATGTCCACTCTAGATAAAGATTGCATTGTGCTTCACGGGCCTCATTCACAGGAATTTCAGTCGCGAAGCCGTGCCCTGAAAACAGCCAGGCTGCAGGACCACTGAAGAATTACACTGAATTTGATTTTCCTTCACTCATTGAGGCGAACGAACAGTTAACATATATTGTCGTTACTCATTGAACTGTGGACCACCGAAGGCGAAATGGTACAAAGGATGGGACTGATTTAGGTAGGGGCGGGGTAATGGGTTGTGTTGCGGTAGGAAATAGAAACTTTCTGCTCGACACAGGAATAGTCATCCTCTTGGAAGCACAAAGAAAGTCATCTGCGGGTGGAAGTCGGCGGGTTGAGTAACAACCACCTGGAAGAGAGGATTTCTGACATTTTGGAACGAAAGCACACATCAGGACTGAGACTGGAGTGGTAAGATAGCCAGTCTAAATAGGAAAGGGGAAGTGAGACAAGGGCCAGAATGTGATAGGGACCAAAGAGGGATGGAAGATCAGGGGCAGATTTAGCAATTTGAGGAGGGGCATTGCTGGAGTTGGGAAATGGTAGCAGATAGATAATAGAAGCAAGTTGACAAAAGGGAAAATAATAAAGGCAGACGAGGACGTGTGGGGGAAGAGAGGCTGAAGGTGGAGACCGGTGCTGGGGTCGGGGGCGATGAGCGAGCTAATGATTCCTAGCAATGCTGGAATCTACTAAATACGGCCATGCTGGGAACCATTAAGGGAGTGGATGAAGGTACATGCGAAAGGAATGATGGCTCATTTTTGTCTCTTTCGTCCTCCTGGTTAATTCCACATTTTAACCAAATATTTAATGCGCCAGAGTCCCTTCTCATATCATTCCTTCTGCCTCTAACTGCCCCCTCCCGCCGTCAAAGTTGCAGCCAGTCACCATCCAGCAACTGTCTCCACTTTCACCCTCTCCTCGGGGGAGGGGCAATCTCATCTTTTTGCCTGTTTCTACCCATCACTCACCTGCCTCTGTCTCCCACCTACATTGCTCCATTGCAAACTGGCTCTATCTGCCCCTTATCCTTCGCATCTCCTTGCCTATCAATTGCCATCTCTTGTCTTTACCACGCTCCTTCTCCTCTTTATTCCGGCTCTTACTTCACCGTGGCCAGACTCGATACGAGATCTCGACTCGAAACATCAACAACCCGAACCACCCCCCGTCCCCCGTCCCCCGTACAGAGGTTACTCGACCCGCTGAGTACTTCCCGCAGTTTGTTTCCCATCAGAATGTAGCATCTGTCGTCTCTTGTGTCTTCCCCAAGCCACCGCTCAACCCCACGCAGCTTCACCAAAGCTCGGCCAGACACACAGATCCTACTCAACATCAGACTCAGAGCCACTCAATCTTCCTAAAATCAGATTCAAGGACTCTCCAGCAGCCGGAAACCCACTCTTCCCGAATCCCGGATTTGGAACTCTTTCACAAAATTTGGCTAGTGAAATTTATCCGCCTCAAAGTCCTCAAAGCCCGCGTCAAGAAAGGTCCGCCTCATGGACACCAGGCTCAGAGATATTCATCCTCTTCAAAGCCCGATTCAAAGACAAACGATCTCTTAAGACCCTGCCTAACGCCGTTAGATTTCCCCAATGCTCCGTGAAGAAGCACTTACCGTTCTTAAAATCGCTGCCGAATCTAAATCTTCCCTGGACGTCTTAAGCCCAAGCTTTGTACCCACAAAGCACAGACGTTATGTACGCAATCGAATCTTAGTTTTACTTGCAACACTTCCGGTTTCCTTCTATAATAATGTGCATATCGTGCATAACCGTTGGTTACCGCACAAAACACACTTCTCGTTTCCGAATCCTTTGGTTACATAAAGCATCTATGAGTTTAAAGAGCTGTAAAATAAAAAGGAAAAATGTTGGAAAATGTCCATCGGCTCAATGACACCTATGTGAAAACATGGAAGGTTTCGGGTAGACGTTATATAAATAACCCCTCTCTCTCTCTCTCTCTCTCTCTCTCTCTCTCCTTCTCTCTCCTCTCTCTCTCTCTCTCCTCTCCTCTCTCTCTCCTCTCTCTCATCTCTCTCTCTCTCTCTCTCTCTCTCTCTCTCTCTCTCTCTCTCTCTCTCTCTCTCTCTCTCTCTCTCTCTCTCTCTCTCTCTCCCCCCTCTCCCCCTCTCCATATCTCTCCCTCCCGCTTTCCATATCTCCCCCTCTCTCCCCCTTCCCCTTCACCCTCTCTCCCTCTCTAAACGTTATCGGCAACTGAGGAACAGGATCTGCAGTTCAGGATGCAGAGTAATCGATGTCATTCTCATTATAATAAATATCGAAAGTTGAAGAGAGTATATTCCCTCTTGAGAGAATTCGCAGCAGTTAAAAACAGAAGCATAACTTTGCAAAGAAGCAGGAAGGGATTAAAAAATATCACTTTGACAGGATGGAGAACACCTATAGCGGGTTTTCCAGCTAACCATATCAGTGAAGCAACCTTACACCCCCGGTAGAGAGATTTCCAAAGCGGAGGAACTCATCAGGTCCTGCAGCATCTGTGGAGAGGAGTCGACTTTCGGGCCGAGACCCCTTCATCAGGACAGCCAATCTAGCTGAAATTGCTTTATGTGGAGGAAATGAAAGTAGACAACAGATATGAGTAGAAGAGAATAAAAATAAAACACTAGGAAATAAAATTGCACCTTTGTTAACCTAAAACAAACGAGACTTCAGTAAAACACTGCCCGCACAGACACGTGCATAAAGGATCAGACAGCATCAGGGAGTATGGGAGGGGAAAGCAAAGTTTATCTTATAAACCGATGAATTCTCAGCAAAAGCTGCGATTCAAATATAGACGAAATTTCCTTTTGGCTTGAATTATTGAATTTTCTTTTGAGTCCTGAATAATGCAATGAACCCGGACAGAAGTTGTGCAACTCACTCAAGAAGCATTATTGGGACAGTATCAGTGGCCAAAAGAAGAGAGCTCAGATTAGCAGTGGGTGGCGAATTATAATGTGAGACACAAAAATTTCAGGGTCGCTCTGAGAGCTATACAGAAGTGCTTTACCAATCAATCACTCAAATGTATCTGTTTTGTCCAACGTGGAAGAAACGACACTGTTATGCACCACTCCGAATTAGTAGTATAGTGCGTATAACCATGTAACCATATAACAATTAAAGCACGGAAACAGGCCATCTCAGTTCTTCTAGTCCGTGCCGAACGCTTACTCTCACTTAGTCCCACTGACCTGCACTCAGTCCATAACCCTCCGCTCCTTTTCTGTCCATATACCTATCCAATTTTACTTAAAATGACAAAATCGAAGTTGCCACTACCACTTCTACTGGGAGCTCGTTCCATACAGCTAACACTCTGTGAGTAAAGAAATTCCCCCTCGTGGTTACCCCTAAACTTTTGCCCATTCACTCTCAACTCATGTCCTCTGTTTGAAACTTTCCAGCTCTCAATGGAAAAAAGCCTATCCACTTCAACTCTATCTACTCCCTCATAATTTTAAGTACCTCTATCAGGTCCCCCCTCAACCTTCTACGCTCCGAAGAATAAAGACCTAACTTGTTCAAGCTTTCTCTGTAACTTAGGTGCTGGAAACCCGGGTAACATTCTAGTAAATCTCCGCTGTACTCTCTCTATTTTGTTGACATCTTTCCTATAATTCGGTGACCAGAACTGTAAACAATGCTCCAAATTTGGCTTCACCAATGCCTTGTACAATTTTAACATAACTTCCCAACTCCTATACTCAATACTCTGATTTATAAAGGCCAGCATACCAAAAGCTTTCTTCACCACCCTATCCACATGAGATTCCACCTTCAGGGAACTATGCACCATTATTCCTAGATCACTTTATGTCCTATTTTGATTAGTCCTACCAAAATATAGCACCTCATACTTATCAGCATTAAACTCCATCTGCTATCTTTCAGCCCACTCTTTTAACTGGCCTAAATCTCTCTGCAAGCTTTGAAAACCTACTTCATTATCTACAACGTCACCTATCTTAGTATCATCTGCATACTTACTAATCTAATTTACCATCCCATCATCCAGATCATTAATGTATATGATAAACAGCATTGGACTCAGTACAGATCCCTGAGGCACACCTCTAGTCACCGGCCTCCAAACTGACAAACAGTTATCCACAACTACTCTCTGGTATCTCCCATCCAGCCACTGTTGAATCAATTTTACTACTTCAATATTGATGCCTAACAGTTGAACCTTCCTAACTAACCGTTCGTCTGGAACCTTGTCAAAGGCCTTACTGAAGTTCATATAGACAACATCCACTACTTTACCCTCGTCAACCTTCCTAGTAATCTCTTAAAAAAATTCAATAAGATTTGTCAAACATGACCTTCTACGCACAAATCCATGTTGACTGTTCCTAATAAGACCCTGTCTATCCAGATAATTATATATACCCATCTTCAAGAATACTTTCCATTAATTTACACATCACTGATTTCAAACTTACGGTCCCATAATTGTTAGGTTTACTCTTAGAACCCTTTTAAAACAATGGAACAACATGATCAATACACCAAGCCTCCGGCACCATCCCCGTCTCTAATGACATTTGAAATATTTCTGTCAGAGCCTTTGCTATTTCTACACTAACTTTCCTCAAGGTCCCAGGGAATATCCTGTCAGGACCTGGAGATTTATCCACTTTTATATTCTTTAAAATCGCCAGTACTTCCTCTTCTTTGATCATCATAGTTTCCATAACTACCCTACTTGTTTCCCTTACCTTACACTATTCAATATCCTTCTCCTCAGTGAATACCAAAGAAAATAAATTTTTCAAAATCTCTCCCATCTCTTTTGGCTCCGCACGTAGCTGTCCACTCTGATTCTCTAAGGGACCAATTTTATCCCTCACTATCCTTTTGCTATTAATATAACTGTAGAAACCCTTTGGATTTATTTTCACCTTACTTGCCAAAGCAACCTCATATCTTTCAGCTTTTCTAATTTCTTTCTTAAGATTCTTTTTACATTGTTTATATTCCTCGAGCACCTCATTTACTCCATGCTGCCTATATTTATTGTAGATTTCCCTCTTTTTCCGAACCAAGTTTCCAATATCCCTTGAAAACCATGGCTCTTTCAAACTTTTAACCTTTCCTTTCAACTTAACAGGAACATAAAGATTCTGTATCCTCAAAATTTCACCTTTAAATGACCTCAATTTCTCTATTACATCCTTCCCATGAAGTAGCTACGTCATCTGGGCGGATTTTCAGTCTCCGCATAAGAAGTTCTCTACCCACATTTTATGACAAGAAGGGCGTCAATGACTATCTCTCAGAGAATTGGGAACGGTCGTTAAAACGTTGCAATTACTTCTGTGGGTCATTACTGAAGTAAGCATCATCACTTCAGTATTAATCAATAAGCTTCAAAGCCTGGGTACCTCCCTCTTCAACTGGATGTTCAACTTCCTAATCTGAAGTTCACAGTTAATACAAACCAGAAATAACATCTCTTTCTTACTGACAATCAATACCTCAACGATGCGTACGTAGCCCGCTACTCTATTCTCTCTGCACTCATGACTGTGTGACTAGACACAGCACAAACACCATCTATAAATTCGCAATGACGCAGCTATTGGTGGAATCTTTGACAGTGACGATGAGGTGAACAGAAGTGAGATACATCGGCTGATTCAGTGGTGTCACAACAACAACCTTGTAATTAACGTTAAGACCAATAAATTAATTGTGGACTTTGGGAAGGAAAAATCGAGGGAATAAAAACCAGTGCATATCTGCATCTCGAGGTGTCGGCAGTGGAAAGGTCGAGCAGTTTCAAATTCCTCGGTGTAAACATTTCTGAAGATCGACATATGTGGACCCAACATATTAATAACATTACGAAGAGAGCATGCCTATAGCTATATTTCATTGAGAGTTTAATGAAATTTGATATGTCACCGAACCATTTATAACATATAACCATATAACAATTACAGCATGGAAACAGACAAGCTCGGCCCTCCTAGTCCGTGCCGAACGCTTATTCTCACCCAGTCCCATTGAGCCGCACTCAGCCCATAACCCTCCATTCCTTTCCTGTCCATATACCTATCCCATTTTACTTTAAATGACAATATTGAACCAGCCTCTACCACTTCTACTGGAAGCTTGTTCGACGCAGTACCACTCTCTGAGTAAAAGAAATCCCCCCCTGTGTTACCCCCTAAACTTTTGCCCCCTAACTCTCAACTCATGTCCTCTTGTTTGAATCTTCCCTACTCTTAATGGAAAAAGCCTATCAACGTCATCTCTATCTATCCCCCTCATAATTTTAAATACCTCTATCAAGTTCCCCCCTTAACCTTCTACGCTCCAAAGAATAAAGGCCTAACTTGTTCAACCTTTCCCTGTAACTTAGGTGCTGAAACCCAGGTAACATTCTAGTAAATCTCCTCTGTACTCTCTCTATTTTGTTGACATCTTTCCTATAATTCGGTGACCAGAACTGTACACAATACTACAAATTTGGCATTACCAATCAATGCCTTGTACAATTTTAACAGTACATCCCAACTCCTATACTCAATGCTCTCCAAATTTCAGCAGTTGTACTTTGGAGAGTATTATAACTGTTTGCATCGCTGCTTGGTATTTTTCTGCATATGATCTCAAAAAATCTACAGAAGGTTGTAAGTTCAGCTAGCTCCATCATGGACTAACCTTCCCACCATTGAGAACATTTTCAAATGGCTATGCAACAAAATGGCGGCTTCCATCATTAAGGACGCCTAGCAACCAGGTCACGCCCTGTTCTTATTATTACGATTGGAGGTACAAGAAACTGTAGAAACACAGTCGATGTTTTCAAAACAGCTTAGCAACAGCTTCCGTCCCTCAGCCAGCAGATTTCGGAAATGACTATGAATTAACCCATGAACACTGCCTCACCAGTTTGGCACTCTTTTGACGCTCCTCGCTCTCTCTCTCTCTCTCTCTCTCTCTCTCTCTCTCTCTCTCTCTCTCTCTCTCTCTCTCTCTCTCTCTCTCCTCTCTCTCTCTCTCTCTCCTCTCTCTCTCTCTCTCTCTCTCTCTCTCTTTTGTTATGTAATTTATAGTATATTTCATGCATTGTACCATACTGGTGCTGTAAAACAATAAATTTTACTACATATGTCAGTGACAATAAACTTGATCCTGATTTTGATTTGTTCTCATAACTTTAGGTTAAGATTACGACTGGGTGAAATGCAAAGAATATTTTGTTGATGAGAAGCACTGTGGATCTTAGTGGGTTTCTTGAGAAACAACCGCGATTAAGCACTTCTGCTGATGTTGTCGTCAGCAGGAGAAACCACAAAACGTTTCACAATGTAGGAAATTTAACTTCGAACCAGAATTACCTTCCCAAAATTATCAAACGGACTCATAAAGTTTCTCGTGTAACGGAGAACGGGAAGCGAAAACAGACCTGTACATACCAGCAAAAATCAACATCTTGTCTGACGATAAACTCTGCTGAGATATTCATTGGTTAGCTAAATGAGGAAGTCCAAGATTAGTTGACATTAGATGAAATTAGATGCTTCC
The DNA here is from genome assembly GCF_048418815.1 of Hemitrygon akajei. Lineage (NCBI taxonomy): Eukaryota > Metazoa > Chordata > Chondrichthyes > Myliobatiformes > Dasyatidae > Hemitrygon > Hemitrygon akajei. Next base: position 166,683,907 of record NC_133125.1, on the reverse strand, counting down.
CGCCAGTTATTGCCCTCTTCCTATTCCTAACTTCCACCCACAGATACCGCGTAGACAACCTCTCCACGACCTTCTCCTTTTCCGCAGCCGTGACACTATCCCTGATCAACAGTGCCACGCCCCTACCTCTTCATATACAAGTATATGAAGAGCAAGAGGGTAAGACGTGAGAGAATAGGACCAATCAAGTGTGACAGTGGAAAAGTGTGCATGGAACCGGAGGAGGCACAGGTACTTAATGGATACTTTGTTTAGTATTCACTACGGAAAAGGACCTTCGAGGTTGTACGGATGACCTGTTCTGGACTGAAAAGCTTGAGCATGTAGATTTTAAGGGAAAGGATATGCTGGGAGCTTTTGGAAAGCATTAAGTTGGATAGTTCACCGAGACCGGAAGGGATGCACCCCAGGCTACTGTGGGAGGGGAGGAAGGAGATTGCTGAGCTTTTGTCAATGATCTTTGCATCCTCACTGAGGACAGGAGAGGTTCCAGTGGATTGGATGTTGTTCACATTCAAGAAAATGAATAGAAATAGCTCAAGGAATTATAGACCACTGAGTCTTACTTCAGTGATTGGTAAGTTGATGGAGAAGATCCTGAGAGGCAGGATTTATGAACATTTGAAGAGACATAATGTGATTTGGCATTGTCAAAGGCAGGCCGTGCCTTACAAGCCTGATTGAATTTCTTGAGGATATGACTAAACACGTGGATGGAAGAAGAGCAGTACAGGTAGTGTCTATGGATTTCAGTAAGGCATTTGACAAGGTACCCCATGCAGGGCTTATAAGAAAGTAAGGAGGCATGGGATCTAAGGACACATTGTTTTGTGGATCTAGAACTGCCTTGTCCACAGAGGGTAAAGAGTGGTTGCAGATGGGTCATATTCTGCATGGAGGCCCAATGGTGTGCCACAGGAATCTGTTCTGGTACCCCCTGCTCTTTGTGATCTTCATAAATAAACTGGATGATGAAATGGAGGGATGAGGAAATTTGATGATGGTACGAAGATTGGGGGTGTTGGGTAAAGTGTGGAAGGATCTCAGAGGTTACTGCGAGACATCAATAGGTTGCAAAACTGGGCTGAGAGGTGGCATATGGAGTTCAATCCAGATAAGTGTGAGGTGGTTTATTTTGGTAGGTCAAATATGATGACAGAATATAGCATCAATGGTAAGATTCTTGGCAATGTGGAGGTTCAGAGGGATCTTGGGGTCCGACTTCATAGGACACTCAAATCTGCTACGCAGGTTGACTCTGTCGTTAAGAAGGCATACGGCGCATTGGCCTTCATCAATCGTGGGATTGAGTTTAGAAGCCGAGAGGTAATGTTGCAGCTATATAGGACTCTGGTCAGATCCCACGTGGAGTACTGTGCTCAGTTCTGGTCACCTCACTACAGGAAGGACGTGGAAACTATAGAAAGGGTGCAGATCAGATTTACAAGGATTTTGCCTGGATTGGGAAACATGCATTATGAGAATAGGTTGAGTGAACTCGGCCTTTTCTCCTTGGAGCAACGGAAAATGAGAGGTGACCTGATAGAGTTGTATAGGATAGTGAGAGGCATTGATCTTGTGGATAGTCAGAGGCTTTTTCTCAGGGCTAAAATGGCTAGCACGAGAGGGCATATTTTTAAGGTGCTTGGAAGTAGGTACGGAGAAGATATCAGGGGTAAGCTTTTTATGCAGAGAGTGGTGTGTGTGTGGAATAGGCTGCCGGTGGCGATGGTGGAGGCGGAAACGATAGGGTCTTTTAACATGCTAGATACTTAGAGTATTGTGTTCAATTCTGGTCACCTCGTTATAGGAAGGATGTGGAAGCTATGGGGAAGGTGCAGAGACGATTTACCAGGATGTTGCCTGGTTTGGAGAGCAAGTCATATGAAGCAAGGTTAGCAGAGCTGGGACTTTTCTCTTTGGAGCGTAGAAGAATGAGAGGGGACTTGATAGAAGTCTACAAGATTATGAGAGGCATAGATAGGGTGGATAGTCAGTACCTGTTTCCCAGGGCACCAATAGCAAACACCAGAGGGCACATGTACAAAATTAAGGGAGGGAAGTTTAGGGGAGACATCAGGGGTAATATTTTTTACACAGAAGGTTGTGAGTGCCTGGAACGACATGCCAGTGATGGTGGTAGAGGCTACAACACTAGGGGTATTTAAGAACTTCTTGGACAGGCACATGAATGAAAGAAAAATAGAGTGTTATGGGGTAGTGTGGATTTAGTACTCTTTTTAAGGATTATCTGGGTCGGCACAACATGGAGGGCTGAACGGCCTGTGCTGTGCTATAGCGTTCTATGGTTCTATGCTCCTGGATGGATACATGAGTTTAGAAAAATACAGGGCTATGCTTAAGCCTAGGTACTTCTAAGGTAAGGACACGTTTGGCTTAGCTTTGTGCGCCGAAGGGTCTGCATTGGGCTCTAGGTTTTCTATGTTTCTATGTTTTGATAGACATAAAATGTTTTAATCGAATTGTGTTCCTTCTTGTAAAGGTATGCTTAACTTAAAAGACCAAAAGAAATAAGCTATTGGCCCACGAAACCTACTCCGCCATTTTATCATGGCTGATCTGTTTTCCTTCTTAGCCATAATCTCCAACCTTGTCTCTGATTTGGAGCGGATTCGATGCTGAAAAGTTTCATTGTTCGTCCACCTAACACAGGTGAAAGGTTGGATCGTTCCAAGTGCCAAGCCGATCGAGAACGGCTTTGAGCTGGACGGCCCAACTGTGTTGCTACGCCGGGGTCTGGGTCCTAAAGCGAGGCCCTGTCCGGTATTTGGACAATTGAAACGCCAGATCAGATAGACTGGAAAGCCAAGAATTCTCCTTAATAAAAATACAGGACATAGATTTTGGGTAAGGAGTAAGAGATTCGTGGAGAACCTTTTTCACCCGAGTGTGGCAGGTACTTGTATTTCAACGGCGGTATCACTGCTAGAAGAATAGTAGCCTAAAGCATTAAGAGGTACTTAGACGAGTGCTTTAAAGAGTTTTGAAGGCTCTGGCCGGATGCTGGACAATGAGAACAAGGCTAATGGACGCCCAATGGTTGGCCTGGGTCAGTTGGGCTGAAATACTATTTGAAGTTTCTGAAAGGCCAATCAATCGATTAAAGTGTGAATTGGGTGACAGAGTAGCAGTTAGAAATATATAGAAACATAGAAAACCAAGAGCCCAATACAGGCCCTTTAGCCCACAAAGCTGTGCCGAACCTGACCCTACCTTAGAACTACCTAGGCTTTAACCATAGCCCTCTATTTTTCTAAGCTCCAAGAGTCTCTTAGAAGTCCCGATTGTTTCCGCCTCCACTACCACCGCCGGCAGCCCATTCCACTCAGTCACCACTCTGTGTAAGAAACGGACCCCTGACATGTCCTCTATACCTACTTCCAAACACCTTAAAACTATGCCCTCTCATGCTAGCTATTTCAGTCCTGGGGAAAAGCCTCTGACTATCCACACGAACAATGCCTCTCATTATCTTGTACACCTCAGAAAAAGTTCTCAGTTTTAAGAAAAAAGGTAAAAGAGCCACAAGTTGACTGAAATATATGAAACCACAATTGATTTAGCGTATAAACCAATTGCAATTTTTATTAAAAGCAACACACACAACTGGATTTCCAGCATTACAGAATCTCTTGTGCTTATGGCATGCTTTATTGATTGGCTCTAAGAACCGCAGGAGCCGGGATAACTTAATGATGTATAAAAACTTGGAAGTTTTGAACAGTTCATTTCTATGCATAGTTTGAAATTTCGAATATGCGTGTTGAAAAATGCTGAAATTAAATTTAAGATTGCAAAATGCCCACTACAATTCCCATAAAATTGCGGCTACATATGTCATGTCCAAACTCTGTCCTCCAGCTAGGCCACAGATAGAATGTAATTCTTATTATATGATAAAGAACAGTACTGGAGAGGTTGTGGTTGGGCTGTATGAGTTACCCACGTGTTTTCTACTTCTATGAGGTGAACACAATAAACAAATTAGAATAGCTAACATAAGGCATAAGGCTGCCCTATCAGACAAAGTAAAGGCAAATCCTAAAAGAATCCTTAACATATCCTACTGACATGCTAAGAGCAAAAGGATTGCATGGGGGAATATTGGTCCTATGGAAGATCAGAATGGTAATACATGTATGGAGTCAAAAGAGATGGCGAGATTTTAAATGGAGATTTTATATTTGCATCTGCATTTACTGAGGAGACGAACACAGAGTCTATAGAAGTGAGACAAAACACAGTGAGACCATATACTCCTATAAAGATTACAGAAGAGGAGGAGCTTGCTGACTTGAGGCATATTAGGGTGAATAATTCTCCAAGGCTGTCAATGTGTTCCCTCGAATCCACTGGGAGGCAAGTGCAGAAATTGCTGGGGCCCTAATGAAATATTCTAAACATCCTTAGTGACAACTGAGGTACCAGGGAATTGGCCCGCTGCTTAAGAAAGGCTCTAAAAATAAAGCAGGAAATTATAGGCTGGTGAAGTTGACATTAGTAGTGGTAAAGCTGTTGGAAGATATTCTAAGGGACAAATATATGTATGCATTTGGCTGGACATCGATTGATTAAAGATAGTCTGTATGGCTTTGTGCGCAGTAGGTCGTGTCTACCGTGTCAATGACAAGGAGTTTGTCAAGGAATTTGCCAGCAAAGTTAATGAAGGCAAGGCAGTAGATGTTGTCTAGGCATTTGACAAGGATCCCGATGGGTGATTGATCAAGAAGGTACAGTCGCTCGACATTCAAGATGAGGTAGTAACTTGGAATTGATATTACCTTTGTTAGAGACACCACAGAGTGGTAGTAGATTGTTGCATTTCTGACTGGAGGCCTGTAGCTAGTGCAGTGTCGCATAGATCAGTGCTGGGCTTGTTTTGATTGCCATCTATATCAATCTGGCTGATAACGTGGTTAACTGGACCAGCAAGTTGGTAGAATCTACCAAAATTTGGGGTATAGTGGATAGCGATGAAGAACTAATAGAGCTTTCAGAGGATCTGCTGGAAAATTGGGCTGAAAACAGCAGACGGAATTTAATACCGCTTAGCACGAAGTATTGAACTTCGGTTGGATCAAGAAGGGTAGGACTTAAACAATGCTTTGAGGAGTAGGGTAGAACGACAGGAACTGGGAATTATGCCCGTAATTCATTGAAGATGGTGAATAAAGCTGTTGGCACATTGGCTTTCATAAATCTAAATAGTGAGCAGAGGAGATGAGATGTAACATTGAAGATATATAAGACGTTGGTGAGGCCTAATTTGGAGCATTGTGTGCAGTCTTGATCACGAACCAAGGGGAAAGATGTAGATATGGTTGAAAGAGTGTAGAGACAATTTACTAAGATGTTTCGTGACTGGAGGACCTGAATTATAAGGAAAGAATGAGTCAGTAAGGACTTTATTCCTCTCAACGTAAATGTGAGGGGAGATTTGATAGAGGTGTACAAAATTAAGAGAGATATAGATAGGTAATGCAACTGCAGCAGGCTTGTTGTACTGAGTTTGAGTGGGACTACAACTAGCGATCATGGGTTAAGCGTGAACCGTGAAAAGTTTAAGGGGAAGGTAAGGGAACACCTCTTCACTCCGGGTGTCTTAAGAGTGTTGAACGAGCCACTAGCGCAAGTGATGCATGTGAGCTCTATTTCAACAATTTATTGCTCCAAACGATTTAAGCCTTTTTTGTAATTTTTTAAATTGAAGTTCACCATCAAGCAAACATTTCCACAAGATGTATTTCAGATACTATACATATACAGTATATCATATAGTTGTATTTGCCACAAATCTCCACTCATCATTCATCTGAGGTATACACTTATAGAAACAGAGAGGAAAGAAAGAACAAACAAAAGTAGAAAACAAGTAGGGAGTAATAATTTTTACAAACATATTCATTGATTTGTGAGAATAATATCAGGCCTATGAGGTATTATGTAATTAAACCATTTTTTCCCAGTATGAATCAAATTGTTTCCAACTTATGATTAACAAATGCTGTTATTTTCTCAATTTTATAAATGTCCATTGTCCATTGTACTTTCCATCCATGCGTTTAAATTTGGGCTTTCCTATGATAGCCATTTCCTGGTAAGAGTCTTTTTTACCAGCCATCAACAGTATATTCATTATATATTTATCATCTCTTTTCAAACCATTCCTTGAGGTATATACCCCAAAATATATGGTCTTACTATCTAAGGGTATTTCATATTTAAAGATGTCTTGTAAGGCATTATGTATCCCCACTTCAATAGTCTTTGATAACAGGCTATTTTCCAGAAAATATGATAATGGTTTGCATTTTCAATTCCAGAATTTCTCCCAGCAAACATGGAGGTCATTATCATAATAGGATTTCTGAGAGGGTGTAATAAAATATCTTATCAAAATTTCCCATCCTAACTCCCTCCATCTAACTCCTCATTCTGTGAACTGGTACACTTCCATTGACAACCTTCATATTATTGTCCATTCTTCCTCAGATATAATTATCCCTCCTTCCTTCTCCCATTTTGCTTTAGTTTATGAAGTAGCAATGGTTTTTTAAGATTTGACAAACCCTTACAACACGCTTGAAATGATTCTACTACCGTTATCTGAATTATATGCTTTTCTAAATACCTCTATCAAACATGTACTTGCCTTGATTACATTTAACCGTCCGATTTCCATACTGTCGCATCTGTAAATACCTATAAAAGTCTTGGTTTTTCTAATAAGTGTTTTCTCTTTAAGCATTTCAAAACTGAACAGTGTTCCTTCTTTCATTATATTACAAAGAACTGTTATTCCTTTAGCTGTCCCAGGTCCTTAAATCTAGCATCCAAATTATTCGGCGTAAAATCCGAGTCATATGCACACCATTTATGAATTGCAATATGTCACTCTAGTTTATATTCTTTTATAATTGGTTTCTTTAAGAGTCCATTTCACCCATATGTTATCAATAGTATTTAAGTAACTTTGTATGTTGTTATCAGCCAAAAATTGCCTGTATGGGGATGGAAAGTATCCTCTCCTCAATTGTTTTTTTCCATTGAGCGTCAAATGACAGGTTTGCAACCAGCACATCACCAGCTCTCAACTGTGTTGCAAAATAATAATCTCTAAGAGAAGGTAGGCCCCATCCCCCCTTTCCCCTCCTCGGCTAATTGCAAAGTTTTGAGACGAAACTCTAGGCCCTTTTACCTTGCCACATATATCCTGACAACATTATCTTCCTTTCATTAAATTGATCTTGGTTAATCTCTATTGGTAGGGTCTGAAAGAGATATAATAGTCTGGGTAGTATATATTCATTTTAGAGGATCCAATCCTTGAACGGAGGTTAAAATTAGGAATTAGGTTCCATCTTGTTATATCTTCCTTAATTTTTTATGTATAAGGCGAATTAATTGCATTGTAATAATTTTGCCAAATCTTTGGTATAATGATGCCCAAATATTTGAAAGACTCTGTTTGCCATGCCCATATCTACTTTCAATTTCTCTTGGTGGGCTATAGTTATATGAAACTAATTGGGTTTTGTCTATGTTGATCTTGTATCCTGATAATTGACCATATTATTCAAAGGATTCCATCAATTTAGGTAAAGAGTATGTTGGTTGCCCTAGACAGATCAAAATGTTATCCGCTTAACAGGCCACTTTATGCTCTGTACCTTTAATAGTAATTCCCCTGATCTCTTCATTTGTCTGATATATTGAGTTAATGGTTCCATATACAATGCGAAGAGTAGCGGTGACCATGCACAGCCCAGTCTCGTGCCCCTTTCTAGGGTAAGACTATTTGATAAATATCCATTGATTTTAATCCTAGCAGTAGGGTTGTCGTATAGTGTCTGTATAGTTTTAATAATTGTGTCATTTAAACCAAATCTATGTAAAACTCTGTAAAGAAAATTCCAATTAACCGAATCAAATGCCTTTTCAGCATCCACGCTTATCACTATTGCTTCAATTTTATATTTTGCATATGATCCATAAGTGAAGTGTCCTTAGTATATTGTCTTGTCTTTGGCGTTGTTGTATAAAACCTGTCTGATTATTATGTATAGGTGTGGGTAGGAACTCTTCTAATCGTTTGGCCATGATGGAGGTAAAAAATCTATTATCCACATTAAGAACAGATATTGGTCTAAATGACCCACATTCCATTTTATCCTTGCCTTCTTTCAGTATAGCTGAGATTATCGCTTCCTTACAGCTGGGTGTCATTTGCGCCTTTTTTAGAGCCCAGTTCAGTATTGGGAGTAAAACAGGAATTAACTCATTTTAAAATTCTTTGTACCACTCTGCCGTATACTCATCTGATCCTGGTGACTTGTTTAATATAAGCCTACTAATTGCAGTTTTTAGTTCAGCCTCAGTTATGTCAGCAGTCATCGTTCCATTTAGTTCTTCACTTAAAGTCGGTAACTGTAGAGAATTCAGGAAGGTGTCAATCTGGGTTATGCTTCTCCCTGGAACTTTGGAATATAGAGTTTTGCAAAACACTTCAAAAGCTTTTGAATTTCATTTAGCTTATTTTTTAATCACTTTTGTTCTTGGATCCCTAATTCTATGAATTGTATTTTCTGCTATATTTTTTTTAGTTTCCACGCCAGTATTTTCATAGATTTAGATTCACTTTCATTTACCTCTCTTTCAGAAACATTTAATTTGTCTGGATTTCTTGTGTAGCCAAACTATTAACTTCATAACTATTTTTTAAAAAATTCCTCTGAAGTATCTTGTGCCAAGCTCAATTTGTGTTTTTTCTAGTTCCTTTAGCTGATTTTGTAATTCCTCTAATGTTTTATTTCTTATGTTTTTTATATGATGATATCGCTATAATTTTCCCTCTTAAGACAGCCTTCAGAGTATCCCATGGAATGGGAGGTGAAAATTCTCCATTATCATTGAATTCTAAGTAAAGACCTATTTCGTTTTTAATTTGTTCCTTAAAATAGGGATCATTGAGTAGAATTGAATTTAGTTTCCAAATAGTATTTTTTGGTTGTAGGTCAAAATCAATAGATAAATATATAAATGTGCATGGTCACTTACATCTATTGTCCCAAGCCCACAGCTGTTTATTTTGTCTTTATCTTTTCCAAATGTTATGAAATAGTCTATTCATGTATATACAGAATGGGGGGAAGAATAATGAGTCGGGGAAAAGTTCCCTCCAATATCAATTTCCTTCAAAAAGTGTGCTAACTTTCTTATGTAAGGAATTTGTTTCATAGGTTTTTCTGTTGGGAAAGTTTAACTTCCGTTGTAATTGTAAATTTAAGTCTTCCTCACATATCAAGAAAACTTCTGTTTCCGTTACCATAATATTAGTACTTTTCTGGAAGAAACTAATATCACTTACTGGGGGTGCGTATATATTGAATAGAGTAGCTGAATTTCCGTCTGTATTCCCCCTTACCAGAATATATCTATTCTCTATCATCTCCAATTTGAATACTTTTTCAAAATATAGCTTGCCTGAGATAAGAATTCTGAAGCCCATTCTGTTTAGTTTTCCATGTTCATTAACACTTAAGTGAGTTTCCTGTAAATATAGTACATGGGCTTGCTCTGTCTTCATTTTTGATGGAATGCTAGTGCGTTTGATTGGATTTAACAGCCCATTGATATTAAAAGAAATTAGTTTTACTTTGTCCTTAGCCAAGTGTATTTATCTGTCAGTATCTCATTGAAATTAGCAGAATAAAACTTAATCGATCTACTCCCGGAACAAATAAGAACCAAGAAACGCGAATAAAAAGAAAGGTAAGGAAGGTGTGATGCCAAGGGTGAGGTCTCTAGTAGATGACCGTGGGTTGAGCTAGAGGAAACGTCTAGCCGTGGGGGATAGCTTCTCCTACCTGTGAGCTGAAGACCCCCACTGCAGTACCCATAAAAGTAAGTGAAAAAATCTATGTCCATTACACAGAAAAGATTTCCTGTGCATTCCTCCCATGTATGTATTCTCACTTAAGTGGGGAAATAGGAGTGAATGAATGAATGAATAAAAAAATAAAATAATTGAGTAATATAAAATCTACATTGTAATATGTATTTCTTGAGATAAGTATAGCACCGTCTATTTTTGCTTCTGTTTAGCTTATCAACACTTTTGAAATTAGCCAGACCTTATAGCTCTTCTGGAGGAGGTGAGGGCTGTCTTCTGAAAACTTACAGTCTCTTCCTGATATTCTCCTCTCGCCCTCCTCCTGTCCCGTGCTTTCTCGATTCTCTCACTGTTTCCCAAGCAGAGTGGGATAGCTGCTCAGCCAGGCTTTCCCTCGGTTTGATCACACTGACGGGCAACCCTCTGGCCTTCATGTCTGCAGTCGCCTCTTCCACTGTCTGATACAGTTGCGTCCCGTCTTCATAAAACACTCGCAATTTAGCAGGGTACGGAGTCCGGAAGCTAATCTTTCTTTGCTTTAATACTCGCTTCGCGTCAGAATATTCCTTATGTTCCTGCAGGATCACTGGGGGGTAATCTTGATCAAAATATATCAATTTCCTGTTCGAAAATACCCTCTTCTTTTCCCAGGCCTTGCGCAGAATCTCTGCTTTGGTTTTGTACCGAATGAATCTAATCACTATTGACCGTGGGTTATCTTCCCTGTCTTCAGAAGGCCTCGGGACGAGCGCGCGGTGTGCTCTCTCAATGTCAAGTGCCATGGTCGGGTGTGTCAGATTTAAGCTTGTAATAAATTATTTCTCAATATCTGGTTGCCCGTTTACCTCTTGAGAACCCTGCTGCGCCGAGGCTTAGCATGATACCACGACACGGAATTAGCAAGTTTGGATGCAGTATAGTAACCGAGTTCAAGTGTGATGTCAACGCTTACAAACTAAAAATCATGAGAGCTATGGGGAACCGTAGGGTTTTTTCTAAAGTCAGTAAATGTTCGGCACAGGATTGTAGCTCGAAGGGCCTGCATTGTGTTGTAGGTTTTTTGTGTTCTATATTTCTATGCTTCTGTAAGAAGAGGTTAGCTGGTATGTACTTTAATAAAATTCTTCAATGAGATGTGGAAACGTAAGAGATAACTCGATGTCATATGAAGGAAATAAGTCTTTCACAAAGCGAAAAATACTGCCAGACATTGATATGAAAGAATAATATTTATGGATTACCGTGAGGGAGAATTTTTTCAACTGCAATTCTGAGGCACGTTTCCTGGGAACGTAGTGAGAGTGGATGGCATCATATTTTCAAACTATTTGATGAGCACTTGGAGAGGAGTACCCTTTCAGGCTAAGGACACATTGTGGGATTTGTTTGACTAAATCCTTTTCTGCCAGATTAGAACATAGCTCACTACAGCACAGAATGGGGGATGATCTAGAAATGCAATGAAACACCAGGACTAATGACCAGATGTATCTCACTCAAGAAGCACCAGTGACTGCATCAAATTGAATGTGCCGAAAATGTATGAATTAAGTTCTGAAAAAGATCTAGAAACCCAACTTTGTTTCCTTGTCTCCAAATGCTCCTGATGTGTTAAGTGTTTCCAGCATTTTATCTAATTTGCCTTTTTTTAACTGCAGAACTTGTGGCTGATTTAAGTGTATTCTAGATTTTGTATTGCTCTATTTCTGTTGTGGACTGTTGGTGAGATCTGGCACCACCTAGAGGCGGCACAGCGTGACACATCCGTGCAGAAATGAATTGCTGTGCCGTCACTTGGCTCAATCGCGTTTGACTCCATTAATAGAACCATAGAAACATAGAACATTACAGCACAGAAACAGGCCTTTTGGCCCTTCTTGGTTGTGCCGAACCATTTTTCTGCCTAGTCCCATTGACCTGCACCTGGTCTATATCCCTCCTAACCCCTCTCATCCATATAGCTGTCCAAGTTTTTCTTAAATGTCAAAAGTGAGCCCTCATTTACCACTTCATCTGGCAGCTCATTCCACACTCCCACCACTCTCTGTGTGAATAAGCACCCCCCATGTTCCCTTTAAAATTTTCCCCCTTCACCCTTACCACATGACCTCAGGTTTTTTTTTCTCCCCTAGCCTCAGTGGAAAAAGCCTGCTTGCATTCACTCTATCTATACCCATCATAATGTTATACACCTCTATCAAATCACCCGTCATTCTCCTACGCTCCAGGGAATAAAGTCCTAACCTATTCAACCTTTCTCTGTAACTCAGTTTCTCAAGTCCTGGCAACATCCTTGTAAATCTTCTCTGCACTCTTTCAACCTTATTAATATCCTTCCTGTAATTAAGTGACCAAAACTGCACATAATACTCCAAATTCGCTCTCACCAATGTCTTATACAACCTCACCATTACATTCCAACTTTTCTACTCAATACCTTGATTTATAAAGGCCAATGGACCAAAAGCTCTCTTTACGACCCTATCTACTTGTGAGGCCACTTTTAGGGAATTATGTATGTGTACTCCCAGATCCCTCTGTTCTACTGCAATCCTCAGTGTTCTACCACTTACCTTGTATGTTCTACCTTGGTTTGACCTTCCGAAGTGCAATACCTCACACTTGCCCGCATTAAACTCCATCTGCCATTTTTCAGCCCATTACTCCAACTGGTCCAAATCCCTCTGCAAGCTTTGAAAACCTTCCTCACTGTCCACTACATCTTCAATCTTTGTATCATCAGAAAATTTGCTGATCCAATTTGCCACATTATTTTCCAGATCATTGATATAGATAACAAATAACAATGGAACCAGCACTGATCTCTGTTCACAACATTAGTCACAGGCCTCCACTCAGAATAGCAATCCTCCACTACCACTCTCTGACTTCTTCCATTGAGCCAATGTCTAATCCAATTTACTACCTCTCCCTGTATACCTAGCGACTGAATCTTCCTAACTAACCTCCCATGCAGGACCTTGTCAAAGGCCTTACTGAAGTCCATGTATACAACATCCACTGCTTTCCCTTCATCCACTTTCTTGGTAACTTCCTCGAAAAACTCTAATACATTGGTTAAACATGACCTACCACGCACAATGCCATGATGACTTTTTGTATTAATTCTCTGTCTATCCAAATACTTGTAGATCCTATCTCTTAGTATTCCTTCCAATAAATTACCTACTACCGATGTCAAACTTACCGGCCTATAATTTCCCGGCTTACTCTTTGAGCCTTTTTTGAACAACGGATCTACATGAGCTATCCTCCAATCCTCTGGTACCTGACCCGCGGATATCGACATTTTAAATATTTCTGCCAGGGCCCCTGCAATTTCAACACTAGTCTCCCTCAAGGTCCGAGGGAATACCCTGTCAGGTCCTGGGGATTTATCTGCTCTGATTTGCCTCAAGACAGCAAGCACCTCCTCCTCTTTAATCTGTATAAGTTCCATGACCTCCCTACTTGTTTGCTTTGTTTCTGTAGTCTCCATTCCAGTTTCCTTAGTAAATACAGATGCAAAAAAACCATTTAAGATCTCTCCCATTTCTTTTGGTCCCATACATAGCCGACCACTCTGATCTTCAAGAGGACCAATTTTATCCCTTACTATCCTTTTGCTCTTAACATACCTGTAGAAGCTCTTAGGATTATCCTTCACCCTGACTGCCAAAGCGACCTCATGTTTTCTTTTAGTCCTCCTGATTTCTTTCTTAAGTATTTTCTTACTCGTTTTATACTTCTCAAGCATCTTATTTCCTCCATGTTGCCTATACATGTTATACATCTCTCTCTTCTTTATCAGAGTTCCAATATCCCTCGAGAACCAAGGTTCCTTATTCTTATTCATTTTGCTTTTAACCCTGACAGGAACATACAAACTTTGCACTCTCAAAATCTCTCCTTTGAAGGCCTCCTACTTACCAATCACACCCTTGCCAGAAAACAACCTGTCCCAATCTACGCTTTATAGATCCTTTCTCGTTTCTTCAAATTTGGTCTTTTTCCAGTTTAGAACTTCAACCCGAGGACCAGATCTATCTTTATCCATGATCAAGTTGAAACTAATGACGTTATGATGACTGGAACCAAAGTGTTCCCCTACACACACTTCCGTCATCTGCCCTAACTCATTTGCAAATAGGAGATCAAATATTGCATCCTCCCTAATCAGTACATCTATATATTGATATAGAAAAATTTCCTGAACACATTTTACAAACTCTAACCCATCTAGACCTTTAACAGTATGGGATTCCCAATCAATATGTGGAAAATTAAAATCCCCTGCAATCACAACTTTCTGTCTCCTGAAGTTGTCTGTTATCTCTCTGCAGATTGGCTCCTCCATTTCTCGCTGACTATTGGGTGGTCTATAGTACAACCCTATTAATGTGGTCATATCTTTTCTGTTTCGCATCTCCACCTATAAGGCCTCAGTAGACAAGCCCTCTAATCTGTCCTGCCGACGCACTGCTGTAATATTTTCCCTGACTAGCAACCCCCCCCCCCCCACCACACCCTTCATCCCTCTGCCTCTATCATGTCTGAAACATCGGAACCCTGGAACATTGAGCTGCTAGTCCTGCCCCTCCTGTAGCCAAGTTTCAGTAATGGCTATGATGTCATAATTCCATGTGTCAATCCAGGCCCTCAGCTCTTCTGGCTTTCCCCCAATATTCCTCGCATTGAAATATACACACCTCAGAAGATTATTACCACCACACACAACCTTGCTATTTGTGACTTAGCATGAACTACTAACATCATTTATTTTTACCTCCGTTCCACTATCTACTCTGGCACTCTGGTTCCCAGATATAATACATGTTAATTTAGAAAAAGTACACAGTGAAACTGCATCCAGTGACACTTTATTAGGGTACACATGTAGACCTGCTTATTGCTGTAAATACCTTACCAGCCAAGGACACCAAGGTAGCGTAGCGGTCAGCGAGACGCTATTACAGCTTGCAGGCGTCTGTGTTCGGAGTGCAATGCCAACGTAGTCGGTCAGGAGTATGTTCGTTCCTCCCCTTTAATGCATGAGTTTCCTCTGAGTGTTCCGGTTTCCTCCCGCCGTTGAAAGACATACAGACTAGTAGGTTAATTAGTCGTTGTAAACTGTCCTGTGATTAGTCTAGGGTTAAATAGGTGGGTCGCTAAGTGGTGCGGCTCAGTGGGACAGTTCCACGCTGTATCCCTCAATAATTAATAAATGAATGAATGAATAAGAGATAGATAAATAAATAGTGGACAGATAGGCAGAAAAATAAATAGATAGATAGATAGACAAATAGTCTCTAGAGTTTAGAGGATGGTGCATCCAGTGAGCGGCAGTTCTGTGGGCGTTATCGCCTTGGTAATGAGAGGGGTGAAAGGAGAATGGCTTGGCTGGTCGAAGCTAACAGGAAGGGGACAGTCGAGCTTTGAAGTGGATGTGCTACAGTAATCATGGTTGTACACATACAGGAGGCACCTTATAAAGAGGCCACTGAATGTATATGTATTGTAATTTCGGTGGATATTAGCATTTTATTGAATCAAAAATTGCCCGACGTCTCTTGTCAGTGATACACACACAATAATTGAAAATTACACGTTAGATTAGAGTTTTATTAATTACCAAGTCTAGAAACCAACAAATAGCTGTCGATTGTTTCTTTTTATTTCTTCAGTTTATTATTTTTGTGCTTATTTTCTTTCCTGTTGCTGCACAACAAGTCGTTGTCTTCCTGCAAGATGGAAGGTTTTGGTTTTTATTCAGTACGACTGCCATTAACCATCGTGGTCAGTCAGAATAAACTGGCTAATCATATTTACTAAAATAAAACTTCCAGTAAGATATCATATAAGCATGTCATATGTGGTTAATATCTGGCATGACCTTCCGGAGGAGACGATAGAGGCAGATATAATTACGATATTTAAACGTAGTTTCGGCAGTCGATAGGAAATGCGTGGAGTGATATGAGCCTAAAGCAGCATATGGGATTACTATAGATTGACATGATTTCTTGATGCAATCGTTCGATATAACATATTATTCTGAAAAATACCCAAGTGCCGTGTTACAGAGCAATATTCTGAAAGGCAATAAAATGCACGGCGTATTTCTGCATTTAATAATTAGATATACAGTATTCTCACTCATTACCAAAAAAACACAACACCAAAGCAGTCTACTATTCCATTTGGATATTCTTTGTTAGATTAATTCGTTCCTGTTGACAATTCCACGAGACCTCTGGGAACGGATGAAGAGAACTGTTAAAATGTTGATCGCTAGAAATATTACAAGTTTCACTCCAATTTCAAGTAGCTGCCAACGCAAGCTCCTCCCGCCGCTTTTTGTTGCGTTCATGCCTGGTGGTAACAAAGCAATCAAAATCACCAATTACGTTTCTGAGGCCTACATCTTTCCACATAAACGAAAAAAAAAACCAACAGCGTGGGAAGCAGCGTATCTAGCACAGCTGCTATCCCGGGCCGCCGGCATAAACAGACCATTCGGCCCTTCCCGTCTATCCTCCATTTCACCATACAAATTTATTATCCACCTCCATCCCATTTTTCGTACAGACCAAGATCCCTGTTACAGCATGGGTTTCTTCCCAGCTGTGCCAATTTCATCTTTCATCCCGAAGACGCGCCTTTGTAAGTTAGCTCACAACTGCATATTACCCATAGTGTGAGGCATAATTTATGGGAACGTAGAAAAGTCGGTTTCAGGAAGATTTAGTGAGAAATGGTATAGTCTGTGGGCCATCATAGAACATATAAGCCAAGTGGCTTTCTTCTATGTTACATTGGAACATGTGACTTTGCCATATTTGGGTTGGTGTAAGTCTACCCAGGTTTTGCAACATGTTTCTATCCCCTGATTAATGGCACTTTCATGTTCACGTTTTTTATTATTTTCCAAAAGCATCAGTGTTTTGTGCAGCAATACTGAATGGTTATAACTTCCGATTTGACAAATGTTCATTCTATGTGTTAAGACAAAATTTTGAAATGTCCTGTTTTAAGTTTCTAGTGAGTTTATCGACTGAATATTGAATACAATTAAGACACTCCCTATCGAAAGTGGTGATTGATTTCTTGGTGTACTGATTATTTAATCTTATGGTCATTTATCGTCCTACGGCGCATTTGACAGCTAATGACGTAAGATACAGTGCCCGACCCCTGTCTTATCTATCCATTTTCTTTCCTTCTCTCTCTCTCTCTATCTCGCTCCCTCTCTTCCTCTCTGCTTCTGTCTAACCCTATCTCTCTTGCACTCTGTAGATGTCTGTCTGCCTGTTCCCTACATTTCTCTCTGCTCTTGCTTTTGAGCTCTTTGTCCAGTACTCTGCTTTTACGACAGACTCTCACTAAACATTTCGAACCATTATTATTCCCCATTTAATTCAGGACTGTTAATTTGATTGTTTGAAACTAAAGATGACATGTCTATCTTAGAAAGGTAAATCAGCCTTATCTCTGATCACCGGCATATTGCTTTATTTTGCAGTCAGATTGACCGCAGGTGGATGCGTGATGTTGCATACTAACTAAAGAAGCGCTTGTCACATTGCATTCCAAAAATATTTTATCCGCGTCGAGTCATTAAAAATATTTTCAGCGAGCGCTAACCGCTTTATAGAAACGTTTTATTCGCTATTTTCACAATTGTCTATTCGCGGAATTTGGTTGTGTGCTCAACAGGGAGACACAAAAAGAGCAAATTCAACCTAATGTGCACCGCTAAACATACACTCGGTGGACACTGGTCGTCAATACAAGATTCTCATCAGCCAATCGTGTGAAAGCAATTCGGTGCATATACATGGAGGCATGATCAAGAGGTTTACTTGTTGTCAGACCAAATATCAGAGTGGAGGAAAATATGACGGTGGAATGATTGTCGGTGCTAGACGGGTAGTTAGAGTATCATAGAAACCTCTAATGAAGGGAGACGTATATTGTAGTACGCAACAGCTGACTATAGTCATTTCATCCAGATGCATTTAACTACCTGGACGTAACTTCCACAGATGCCATATTCTGCCATTTACCCTGTCTCAATTGCCCTGAAAAACTCGCCCACAATAAACGGCTGTCATGCCGGTTTTAATGCTCCGAGAGACACATGTTATTTTTTGCACGGTATCTTTACGATTATCTCCTTATGTTTGTTCTTGCGACTCTGTTTTAAATTCCTAACAGGAGATTATAGCTTCAGAAAGAAACCATGCCTTTGGTAAGGATTACTGCAATTTCTGCAGGCACATGCTCCAATAACCAGAATAAATAGCTTCCGATGTTTGAAATGACGATCAGATCTTAATAATGGCTTAAGGTGTTATCAAGCTCCTAGATCAAGCAGAATATTGTTCACTATCTTATTTTATGAACCAACATATTTGTGCCTTTCTCATTCTAACCTAAAGACAATCGGAAAAACTTACGGGATCAGAATATTTCGTCTCTATCAACATTATAGCCTTTACCTTTATTGAGAGTAAAGTCGTGTCGTGTGTTGTGTGATTCCGTCTGTTGCCTAGTTAGAAAGGTCGGGTAAAACATTCCCCACTGACAAATTGTCCAATGCATTGCAACAACACACCAAAGTTCCTACGACAGCACCTTCCAGATCAACGACTACTACCTTCTAGAAGACCAAGAACAACAGATACTTGGGAACACCAGCACTTGGAAATTCCCCTCAAGTCACTCACCATCCTGACTTGGAAATATATCGCCATTCCTTCATTGCCACTGGGTCAAAATCGTGGAATTCCCTCCCTAAGAGGACTGTGGGTGTACCCACACCGCATGGACTGCAGCAGTTTAAGAAGGCAGCTCATCACCACCTTCTCAAGATCAACTGGGGATGAGCAATTAATGTTAATTTAGGTGGCGATGCCCCATCCTGTAAATTAATAAATAATTTTAAAAACGTGGTGATGCCAGTCTCTATTCAATTTGTCATTATCAGTAGCACTATAGTCTCGTCCAAATGAATATCTAGCTCATTTTGTGGACAGTAGTAATCACCTTTAAATAGTAATTATATTCCAAATATCTGTCGATTATTTTTAAATTAATGCAGCTTTTTGCATCTTGTGGGAGAGCGATGTTGATGGGTAGAACTATGGAAATGAAGACAAATTATTGCAAACTTACCTATGACTGTGACTTCCGTCCCATTTCCAAAATGTTTTCCTTCCAATAATATATCCACTTGGCAGTAATATCTTCCTGTATCTGTGACTTTGAGGTCGATTATTTCGATAGTTTCGCTTGGAATGCCAAATGAACTGCTTTGCAGAACGCGACCACTATACTCACTGCACTTGTTGCAAACGGGTCGGCTGTCTACGTCTTTGTACCAACTGATGGCTCCGATTAATTTGCGTCCAGAATGGACTGTATTCTGAATGAAGGTACAATTCAATTTAGCCGTCTCTCCTTCAGTAACGGTGACCCACAGAGGCCACTGCCTGACTTTTATTGGGACTCCGACGTTTCCTGAAATTAAAAACAACCGCAATTTGAATCCTAGTGTTAGGTGGCTGTCTTCGTCTTAAATTATCAGAATATTGCACTATAATGTTCTCAAATGAGTTAAACATGAACGTAGATTAATAGCTGCGTTTCCCGCGCCGGGTTCCTGCAATGACCTTCCATAGAAGTGGAGTAAACAGCAAGCAGTAACTCTATATAATCTCATTTGTCATAAACATTGCCTGGCCGTCGGATTAGATTCAGTCCTATTTATAAATAATAACTCTGCTCTAGTTCAATTTATGCGCTCATATCTACAGATTAAACAAGCATAGCTGTTACGTCGACTTTATTGTTTATTTAGGTGTATGAAACTAATAGTGATCAGACGGAGCGAATGAGACGAACCTGTTTCCATGGGAAAATGGTCCATAGTTTGTGGTAATGAATGTACTTTTGGACAGCACAGAAACTAGCCCTTTCTGATCAACAATCCCGAGTCGCCCGATTACACCCATTTCATCAGTGTTTCGATCAAGACCCTCCAAGTGGACTGCAAGATACAGAAGACATAGCCAGGAGAAAAAGGAAGGGAGAAGCAAGAACTTGCATCTCTGTCCTAATGGGACATATGGGATATTCTTCTATCCTGAGGCTGTACCCTTTGGTCCTAGAGGCCAAAACTATCTTTTCCACATCCAGTCTATCTAGTCACTTCAATATTCGATAGGTTTCAGTGAGACCCTCCTCTCCCCCCACCGTTCTTCTAAACCCCTGGGCGTACAGGCCAGAGCCGTCGAACGCTCCTTATACGTTAACCCTTTCATTCTACCATAATCATTATCCTCCTTTCTGAATGAATTCAATGCCATTTGGTTTTAATTCAGGTTTAAATCATAAGGGATAATAATTTATGCACTTATATCCACAGATAAAACAAGCTCAGCTGGTAACTCGGTTTTACAGTTTATTTAGGTGCATACTGTTGTCAGGAGCGACATAAGGACTGAAGGAAGACCTTATTACAATTAGTGGAAAGGTTTATAATTTGGGAAAACAGGAGTATAAAGGCAATTACTGGGACTTTTTTCATGTTAATTGTGTCGGTGTCAACACTCTATTAAATTAACACTTTGGAGGCTGAATTATGAACCCTATCTACAAAATACCTGGAAACCTGCAGATGCTGGAAATTCAAACAACAACACACACAAAATGCTGGTGGAACACAGCAGGCCAGGCAGCGTCTATAGGAAGAAGCACTGTCGACGTTTCGGGACGAGACCCTTCGTCAGGACAGACGTTCCACCAGCATTTTATGTGTCTTGCTACAAAATACCTCGTTGGACATTTCATGCGTGGTTATCTGCGGTGATGGAACAGAGACAAAGTATAGTTGGACAAGGGACAGTGTCTCACACACACAAAATTCTGAAGGGCAGGCAGCATCAATGGAGATGAATAAAGAGTAGATGTTTCAGGTGGAGACCCTTCATCAGGACTGGAAAGGAAGGGAGGAAGCTAGAATACGATGGGGAGGGGAAGGAGTACAAGCTGAGAGATAATAGGTCAGACCAAGTGAGGGGGAAGGCAGGTGAGTTGGGGAAAAGGAGGTTGAATTGTAAAGCTGCGAAGTGATACGTGGACAGTAGTGGTCGAAATTCAGACCGGTCTGAATCTGATAGGACAACTTCTGATGCTGGTGTGTACAACATTGTACCTGACGGCAAGGTTGCAGTTCCATTTCCGCTTACGTCCAGAATATAAAAAAAATTGGCAATAATATTTTCGACAGATGCCCTTATAATAACTAATGGACTATTTTACAAAACGCAACCATTATAACCGCTGCATGTGTTGCAAAAGGAATGGCTTTCCACTTCGTTTTACAGGCTGACAGTTATCATTGTTTTTCCCCCCACACCCCGACACCCTTCCTGAAGGTCTTGTAGTCCAACTGAAAGCGCATGTCAGCTGCATCGCCCACCCACCCATCCCCGCCTACAGTAACCCACTGAGGTGATTGCCTGATAGTTCCTTGGATAGCATCAGTTCCTGAATCCCGACATAATGTCAATTTCAATGTCAAAGCTGTTTGACTGTGTTCATCGTGAACGTGAGGGTAAAAGAAATAGAAATGGCATTTATTGACGATAATTGTGTCTGTAACAGCAGGCTTCTTCAAAAAATACTCGAGGCAACAGCACTAACCACACCTAAAAAGTGCCCGGTCGAACAATTTTGCTGTTGTAACCTGCAGATATGGGTCCAGCAGGGAGGGTGACTGAAAATATACACTCAGCGACCACTTTTCTAGGTGCTGTACGTTCAGAACTGCCCTTTGGAAATATTGTAAACGCCTGATTATTTGAGTTACTGTTGTTTTCCTGTCGGCTGGAACCATTCTGGCCATTCTCCTATCTTCCCTCTCATTAACAACGCGCTTAGATCCAGAGAAGTGCCGCTCACCTTTTTATTTTAATTTCTTCGACATTCTCTGTAAACTCTAGTAGCTATCGTGAGGAAAATTTTCAGCTAATCCATATTTTCTGAGATATCAAACAACCCCGTCTGGCAGTAACAGTAATTTTACAGTCAAAATCACTTGTATCACATTTCCTCCCCACGGTTAAGTGAACCAGTGAGTTGCTGCCACTTGATTGACTGATTAGATATTTGCATTAAGTAGCAGGTGTACAGGTGTAAAAGATCCACTGAGTATATTTCCTTTAGCAGAAAGGTCATAACCTTGGAGAACATGAATATAAAGTTAATTGATAGGACATTTAACGTTAATTGAACGTTATTTCAAAAGTAGTTCAAGGCAGAAGCGCCAAGAGAGCATCAGCGGTTGAAATAAGACAATTATCTAAAACCTCTTCGTATTTTCTTTTCGCCGAGGTGAGGTGCCTGGACTATTACTGAACTATGCAAGAAAGAGTTTCAGGATAATTATCTTTCACTCTGAATTTCAATTTGCTGTCCAGGAATTAACAATAGTGCCTGCCAGAGTAATATTGGTGTTACAACTTACGGAAGTGGGACCCAAAGCGAGGATGGTTGAAAATATATTAGGAGCATTTATTTTGTGGTTGTGGTTTCTACCACGCCATGAATCCAACCGGGCGAATTCTGATGATGGTTGGTAGACCGTGGAACCCGAAGGTAACATCGCGTAAACTTACTGTATGACAGTCTTACTGTAGACTGTACGACTGTGACTTCTGACCCGTTTCCAAGATATGCTCCAACCAGGGAAACAATCAGTTGGCAGTAATACATTCCTGTATCGTTCATTCTGAGATGGGTGATCGTGATGGACGAACTTTGAAAATCCGGAAAATTGTCTTGCTGAACGCGACCTTTATACCCTCTGCATGTGCAGCAAACGGAACGGTCTTCCACGTCTTTGTACCAACTCAATATGCCAGTCACATTTGCGCCTATGTGGGTTGTATTTTGGATGTAAGTACAATTTAGTTCCACCGTCTCTCCTTCGGCAACGGTAATACGCTGTGGCGTCTGGCTGATTGTTACTGGGATGCTGGCCGTTCCTAAAACTAAATACAGAGTCATAGTGTCATGGGATCATAGAATATTACAACAGAAAGCACGCCCTTCGGCCTATCTAGTCCGTGCAGAACCATTTAAACCGCCTAGTCCCATCGACCTGCATCCGGACCATTGCCATCAATACCTCTACTATCCACGTACCTATCCAAAGTGCTCTTAAACGTTGAAATCAAGCTCGCATGCACCACCTACATTGGCAACACGTTTCAGACTCTCACGACATCTGCGTGAAGAAGTTTCCCCTCGTGTACCACTTAACCCTTAACCAACGACCTCTTATTGTAGTCCCACTCACCCTCAGTGGAAAACGCCTACTTGCATTTACCCTATCCATATCCCTCATTATCTTGTACAGAGCTATCTAATCCCTCCAATCTTCTAGGTTCCGAAAAATAAATTCCTAACCTATTCAATCTTTCCTTATAATTCAGGTCCTCCAGTCCCGGCAATATCCTATGAATTTTTCCCTGTACTCTTTCTATCTTATTTACACCTCTCCTAAGTGCACACAATACTCCTAATTAGGCCTCATCAACATCTAGTACAATTTCAATATAACATCCCATCTCATGTACTTTGATTTATGAAGGCAAACGTGACAAAAGCTTTCTTTACGACCCTATCTTTCTGTGATGCCAATGTCATGACTTTATAGACCCGTATTCCCTGATCCCTTTGTTCTACCGAACGCTTTCACAGTTTAAGACTTGCACAGGTTGACCCTACCGAAGTACAACGCCTCACACTTGTCTCCATTAAATTCCATCTGCCATTTTTAAGCCCATACTTCCAGATGGTTCGAATCCTATTGCAAGCATTGAAAGTCTTCTGAGCTGTCCACGACACCCCCAATCTTGGTGTCACCCGTAAACTTGCTGATCCAGTTAACCACATTATCATCCAGATCATTGATATAGATGACAAACAACAGTGGACCAAATACCGATCCCTGTGACTCCCCTAGTGACAGGCCTCCAGTCAGAGAAGCAATCATTTACTACCACTCTCTGGCTTCTCCCAGAAAGACAAGGTCTAATTCAATTTACCAACTCCAAGCGCCTGAGCCTTTCCAAACTCCCATGTAGAATCTTTCCAAGTGCCTTGCGGAAGTCCATGTCGGCATCGTCGACTTGTCTTGCCTTCATTAACTTTTCTGGTTACGTCCTCGGGAAAAACTATAAGTTTGGTTATGCACGACTTACCACAGACAACGCCATGCTGACCATCACTAATCAGTCCCTCTCTCTATCCAAACACAAATATCCGTTCCTCTAGAATACTTTCCAATAACGTTTATTACTGATGTCAGGCTCAAAGCCCTACTTTATTTCTTGATTCATTGTTAAAGCCTTACTTAGGCAGCGGAACAACAAAGGTACCCTCCAATCGTCCGGTACCTCGCCTGTCGCTAATAGTCACAATTTCAACGCCATAATACACTGCACCTAGCTAAGTACGAATGGGGATAAAAGACTGCGTTTTCCAAGCCGGGTTACTGTGACAGTACAAAAGAAATAGACAATAGACAATAGACAATAGACAATAGGTGCAGAAGTAGACCATTCGGCCCTTCGAGCCTGCACCGCCATTTTGAGATCATGGCTGATCAATTACTATCAATACCCGGTTCCTGCCTTGTCCCCATATCCCTTGATTCCCCTATCCATAAGATACCTATCTAGCTCCTTCTTGAAAGCATCCAGAGAATTGACCTCCACTACCTTCCGAGGCAGTGCATTCCAGACCCCCACAACTCTCTGGGAGAAGAAGTTTTTCCTTAACTCTGTCCTAAATGACCTACCCCTTATTCTCAAACCATGCCCTCTGGTACTGGACTCTCCCAGCATAGGCGTTACTCTTTCAACTGGTGCATCTATCTGACCTGTGGGAAGGACATACTACGCGATATAAAAACTCCAAGATGCTTAATTTATTTAGGATTAATTACAAGATTTTCTTTAATTGGGCAGTAGCGGTTGCAATAACACAATTAGCTAAACCCCCATCTTCGTAACTTTTCACCGAATTGTCTAGACTACTACTGAACCGTGCATAGAACATCTTAAGGCTTTTACACTGGATTTCAACTTGTTCTCCAGGAATCAACAGTAACAAAACTTTCCTTGGGGTGGTTATTGTAAAGCGGCCAGTTGATACGTCCTGTTTGTGATTTAGGTATAATCATCATACGTACATTGAAACATACAGAGAACTACGTCATTCGAGTTAACAGCTAACACATACCAGGACGTACTGGGGATAGCCCATAAGTGTCGCTACACATTACAGCACCAAAGGCATGTGCACCATGCTGAGGCGAACAACACAAAACAGAACAAATAGAATATGACAAGCGATAAAGCGACAGCAGCAATACAAGCCACATTCCTCCCTCCCTTCTTCCAACCACTCACATGCCTTAACCCCAGGACTGCAGTCTCCTGTGGACTCCTGGATTCGCAGCCTCGGGATTCGATTTCTCAAGTCAACATATTCCTTTGATCTGTCTAATGTAAAGCAACACCGGGCGATTTTTCATGGCATATCCTCGCAAGCACATGTTCCAACATGTAAAGGACAATGCTGGCTTGTTAACATACGGTGCGAAACAAAAACGGACTAAAAGTTTGTAATTTCACTATTACCCTGTTACTATTTGGTGCTAAGGAAGCTACACCTATTTAGCTTCTGTGTTTCTTAGTCAAATCACACCATGCTTGCTGTCTGTACATCAGGGAGAATCTATAGCCGCGTGAATCTGATGTGCTTTGCTGTGAACATATTTATTTCTTATTGGTAACTTTCGAAACAAACCTGCAAGTAAAAGAAGGGGCAGATTGGCCAATCCAAACACCATCTTATATCCCAGCAACATGAATTATCTGAAGGTTGGTGAAGTTAATTCTAAGTCCCGTATCCTTGCATTGTCTCTGCCCACCCCACAACCCCGCCCCATCGCATCCGACCGTTTTAGTAGAAAGAGTTAAATTCCGAAATCAAGTTACTGAATTTATTACTAGCCAGTCGCTTCTGAACTGACTCGGGAGAAGGAGTATGTGCATATCCTTTTTTTAGTAACATAGAAAGGTAGAAAACCTACAGCACAATACAGGCCCTTCGGCCTACAAAGCTGTGCCGAACAAGTACTTACTCAGAATTTTTTACTTAAGGTTACTCATAGCCCTCTACTTTTCTAAGTTCCATTTAGCTGTCCAGGAGTGTCTTAAAGGACCATATAGTATCCGCCTCCACCACCGTCGCCGGCTGCCCATTCCACGCACTCACCACTCTCTGCGTACAAAACATACTCCTGACAACTCCTCTGCACCTATTTCCAAGCAGCTTAAAACTGTGCCCTTTCGTGTTAGCCACTTCAGCCCTGGGAAAAAGCCTCTGACTAGCCACACGATAAATGCTTCTCAACATCTTCTACACCTCTATCAGGTCACATTTCATCTTTCATCTTTCCAAGGAGAAAAGGCCAAGTTCACTCAACCTATTCTTGTAAGGCATGCTCCCCGATCCAGTCAACATCCTTGAAACTCTCCTCTGTATCCTTTCTATGGTTTTCACGTCTTTCCTGCAGTGAAGTGACCAGAAATGAGCACAGTACTCCAAGTGGGGCCTGACCAGGGTTCTATATAGCGGTAACATTATCGCTCGGCTCTTAAACTCAATCCCACGGTTGATGAGGGCAAATTCACCGTATGCCTTCTTAACCACAGTGTAAAGCTGGTCCTTCACACCGCTAGAGTGTTATCATTAATATTCTGCCATCGTATTTGACCTACCAAAATCAACCATCTCAACTTATCTGGGCTGAGCTCGAACTGCCACTTTTCAGCCCAGTTTTGCAACTTATCGATGTCCCGCTGTAACTTCTGAAAGCCCTCCACACTATCAACAACATCCCCAACCTTTGTGTAATCAACAAATTTACTAACCCATCCCCACACTTCCCCATCTAGGTCATTCATAAAAATCACGAAAAGAAGGGGTCCCAGAACAGATCCCTGAGGCACCCCACTGGTCACCGACCTTCATGCTAAATATGACTCGTCTACAACCACTGTTTGCCTTCTGTGAGCAAGCCAATTCTGAATACACAAAGCAATATCCCCTTGGATCCCATGCTTCCTTACTTTTTTTAATAATCCTTGCATGGTGTATTCTATCAAATGCTTTGCTCAAATCCATATTCTCTATATCTATGGCTCTACCATCATCAATGTGTTTAGTCACATCCTCAAATATTCAATCAGGCTCGTAAGGCACCAACTGGCTTTGACAAAGCCATGCTGACTATTCTTAATCATATTATGCTTCTCCAAATGTTCATAAATCCTGTCTCTCAGGATCTTTTCCATCAACCTACCAACCGCTGAAGTAAGACTCGCTGGTATATAATTTCCTCGGCTATCTTTTCTCCCTTTGTTGAATAAGGGAACAACATCTGTAACCCTTCAATCCTCCGAAACCTCTCCCGTCCCCATTGATGATGCACAGATCATTGCCAGGGGTTCAGCAATCTCCCTCCTGGCCTCCCACAGTTGCCTGGGGACTTACAGCGGACTGAAAAGCTTGAGCATGTAAATATTACTAAAGAGAATGTGCAGAGGCTTGATGCCACTGTTAAAATAGGTATCATTTTTTAACATGTAACGTCACTGTTCGATACGTGTGTGTGTGTGTGTGTGTGTGTGTGTGTGTGTGTGTGTGTGTGTGTGTGTGTGTGTGTGTATAATCTTGTATACATATTCCTATTTTGATATTCGCTTGTTTACTTGGAGATTCATGGCGGAACAGGCCGTTCTGGCCCAACTAGCCGCGACGCTCAGCAGCTTACCTATTCAACTCTGGCCTAGTCACAAGTCGATTTACAATGACCATCTAACCTACTAACCGATATATGTTTGGAATGTTGGAAGAGTCTCGGTGACTGCATTACTTACCGTTGAACAACAGCACTGACAAAACTATCGTATTCCACAGCATGGTTTGCAGCCACCTGTAAATCAAGACGGAAGATCATCACTTGGCCACACGTTAATGTAGTTTATTCGATAATATGATTTTGTTGGTGAAGATTACCAATCTTCTACGTAACTCCACTCACATTAAAGCACTTTATCTTATTACATAGAATTTTATAAGCGGTGGGTGGTCGTATGAGCAGCTAGTTTATGCCACAAGCCCTGAAAAGTATTGATAATGGTTGGGGTCCCTCGTCTTGAAAAGACACTGCACAGAAGAAGGCAGTGGCAAACCTCCTCTGTAGAATTTGCTAACAACAATTATGGCCATAGACCATGATCACCCACGTCATTGGACACAGCACATAATGATGCTAATGATAGTTGTTAAAAGTCCCTCCGTCCCATTAAATCTGTAACGACAAAATTACAATTTATTGATTCCCTATTTCATGAAAAATCTCGTCGTTACCGTAAAATCCGAACTTATTCCGCCAAGTCCCCCCTCTTGGGGCTGACACAATAGGGGGGACACAATAAATCAGCCCCAAGTAGGTCCATGTACCATCCACAATATGCAGTACATAAGGTGCATATACAAATCTGCCACCTAGCCACTGACATCTGGACTCGTGAGTTAAACGCAGTGGATTGAAGGCAGAGAGAAAAAAAAAAAACAAAGCTAACCCAATAATATAGATACACTT
This sequence comes from Hemitrygon akajei, assembly GCF_048418815.1. Lineage (NCBI taxonomy): Eukaryota > Metazoa > Chordata > Chondrichthyes > Myliobatiformes > Dasyatidae > Hemitrygon > Hemitrygon akajei. The sequence continues at coordinate 166,655,243 of NC_133125.1, read as the reverse complement.
GAGGCTGGTCAAAAAGATATAGTATTTTTAGAAATCTTCTGGAAGTGTGCGAATTCCATAAAATAGCCCAGGGAAGTATAGGTGAATGGGAAATTCAGATCTTTGGACAGAATCATTTATTGTTCATCCCTAATTGCACATTGAGTTCAATACATCACTGCAGAAGAAATTACTAGTTAACCACAATGCTGCCAGGATGTGGTCACACTAAGAGGAAAGCACTGGACCCTTGATGATACTCAAACAAGTATATAAGATAACAGTACTTTCTAAATGCTAATTTTTATTTTCATTCGCCAAATTTTAGATTGTTTGGATTTGAATTAACAAAGAAAATAAACTTACACCTCACTTCACTTCACCAACATAATATCAGAATAGCCCCACGCCACTCATGTAACTGCGCCAACTTGTACAGACGAGGAGATCTTTTCTCTGGCAGGCTGGTGAGTGGCAGAGGTTCTGCAATCAGTTCAGATTCAGATCATTGAAGTTGTTCACGTTGGTTTAGGAGCCTGATGTTTGAAGGGTAATAGCTGTTCCTTAGGAGCTTTATGTGCTGTTGGACCTAAGGCTCCGGTACATCCTTTCTGATTGCAACAGGGATAAGAGAGCATTACCTGGATGATGGGGCCCCTTAATGACAAATGCTTCTTTCTTCTGAAGTGCTCCTTGTTGATGTGCTCAATAGTGGGAAGGGCTTTCACTGTACCACCAGTTTGAGGAGAGTAATTACCTCTCCATAAGAGATTTTATCAATTAGTCTAACTCTACGGCTCTGATACCTTCCTTGATCCCTTTGCATTTACTCCATTTAATGTCCTTGTAATTTATATGGCTAATGTAAATAGCCTTTAAGTATCTTCTGTTAATAGGAGAGGGGGGCAATGTTTCCTCATAGCTGTCTATTTCCAATTGGGCAGAAAAGTTATTAAGCGCTTCTCATTATTCTCAGTTTTATCATATCTTTTCCCGTGCTGTGTTGAAGTGAGTGCTCCTGTAGTTCAATCTCTCCCTTAGATGAGGTTTTACTTCCTTCATCAGCAATCTTCATTCAGGACAGCCGACCAGTCTACATTGTATCGAATCACAAAGAGGCGAAAATCTGCAGATGCTGGAAATCCAAGCAAACCAGGCAGTCGAGGTTTTGGACCGAGACGCTTCTCCAGTCCTGATATAGCGTCTCAAACTGAAACATTGACTCTGCCCTTTTCCATAGATGCTGCCTGGTCTGCTGAGTTCCTCCAGCAATTTGAGTGCATGAATTATATTGAAGACAGTTTTGGCCTAAATACTTCGCCTTTGTATGCCATACCTCATCTTATCAAGAAAACGACCCTGTATTCCTTTTAAACCATTGCTTGGCCTGTTCTGGTACACTTAACGAGTTGTGGTTACATATAACTGAGTTATGTATTCCCTTGTCACACGGCGCCAATCTACCTCTCTGGTGTTTATTCCATTTGCCATTTCCTTCTGAAACCATCAATTTCCTCCTGGATCCAGAGACTTTACTTTATTCTTCTACTAAGCATCCAAGTTTGTAGGAAAACGGTCTACAAAGTGACCAGTTCTCTACGCTAGGATCTAAACCACTACAAAAGAAAACGGGTGTTGATTCCTATGGCAACTCACTGACAACAGGCGACCAGTCACAAATACACCCGACAACTCGTACTCTTTGCTTCCTAACAATCCAGCCCAAATTTCCAAAGCTCCCTTAGATGTGGCTTTTCTTCCTTCATCAGCAAACTTCTTTCGGGACTTCCCCAAGAACCTTGATTAAAACCACGTAGAAAACGTCAAATACATTGGCTATCGATCCTTCTTGTTACTTCCAAATGGAAACAGTATAATCAGGCTAGTCCGTCAAGTCCTTGGATGAGGAATTGCATGCTGGCTGACCCTGTAGAGATTTGTCCCATCATTATAACTTTAGTTCTAACTGATTCATGCACGTCTGTCCACTTTCAGACTACAATTGTTTAGTTCACAATTCCTCCTTCTTAACGATAAAAGGAACTGGCTTCCACTTCTCTACAATGTTTTCACTATGAGTCAACAAGACTTGCAGCTACAAAGGTAGTTTAGCGATATTGATCATATTGCAGTTAAATCAAGCAGTGCACTCCCCCCCTCCCCCCCCCCCCTACTTACTTCAGGAGACATACTTTAGCAATCTTCGCTGCACCCTCTTTGGGATAGAAGGGTAAAATTACTTCTAGACGTAGAAGGTAGAAGTCCAATCATAAGCATAGCACAGCAGCAGTTTCTTGTTGAAACCAAGGGGAGGGTTTGAAAATGACATTCCTGCCTTTGGTATGGAATGTGGAACAATATTACTTGTCGTCTTCGTATCTACTTCGCATTTACTTCAGGTCGTCTGCAACTTCAAGTCTTCTGATGCTTCTTCCTCCCATCCTTATTGCGATTAGTTAAGAGTGCTCTTAATCTACCGATAGCAACTTAGATATCCACTTCGTTACTACGTGACAATTAGCATAGCAGCAAGCTGCGGTGGGAAGTTAATGCTAATAAGTTCAAATTTAGCGAAATGAAATGCGTCGTGGACTACAGACTCAATCATTGGATTGGTCAAATTGAAAGATAACCCGTTTGTTTGAAGTAACTGAGAGATTTGTACGTATGTAATGACCTCTGTTAACTCTTGCAACTCTAAACAACAAAAAAAAATCAGCTAGTGGAGGCGTAGCTATTAATTGCCTGCATCAGGGACAAATTTCCGGCATTAGACATTGTAGGCTCATGTTCAAGTATCACAGGGGGCATCCTCCTTTAAAATAGTAGTACACGGCTGCAGTTAGATGAGCTGCAACATCACAATAAACCGGGTTCAATTCTCACATCTAGTGCTCTCTGAGTTTTTCTATAGAGCCATACGTACACCACAAAGTATTTCAACTGCCTCGTCACATCGGCCTGCAGTTGGACCATAGCCTACCACACCTTTTCCGTCCATGTACCTATCCACACTTCTCTCAAACATTGAAACCGAGCTCGCATGCACCACTTGTGCCGGCAGCTTGTTCCACGGTCTTACGACCCTCTGGGTGAAAAAGGTTTCCCCTCATGTCCCCCTTCAACATTTCATTTCCGTGTGGCCATACCAGTTTTCCCCGGTTGCTCCGCTTTCCTTCTCCATCACAAAGGGCCTGGTAAGTTGATAGGTTAATTGGCTGCTCTAAATTACACCTAATGTGCGGGTACGTGAAGGAGGCTTATTAGAATGTTAGAATGTTTTTTAAAATGATTAGCGCAAATGGTGTTTGATGGTTTGTGCGGATTCAGTGTCCGAAGGTTCTATTTATGTGCTGTGTGGCGTTCAAACTCTGTGTTCGAATTTACGTATTCACTGTGGTCATGTGGGAGAGGGCTCGTCTTATTTTAAGAATTGTCGAACTAGAGTGAGCAGACGGTGGGGCTTTGCTGCAGAGGAGAGGATGTTAAGAGTCTGTACATGATGACAAGAGAGATTAATACTAAGTATGCGTAAGCAAAATAATATAGCTATTGAAGAGCTCAAAATAGAGGTCATAAATATTCACCTACCAAATGCGTGCAGAATTGAGCAGGACTTTTCTTGCCAGAAGGAAAAAAACAATATGATATGATTCAGTGAGCACGTAGTGTGGTTGGGTCAGCTAGCATAGAAACCACGGTAGCGTAGCTGTTAGTTCGACGCTATTGCAGCTCGGGCCGTCGGAGTTCGGAATTCAATTCGGCATTTCTGTAAGAATGTATGTAGTTCCTTCTCGTTATCCCGAAGGATTCCTAAGCGTGCTCCGGTTTCCTCTCACAGTTCAAAAACGTACCGTTAATCCCCTGTGATTAGGCTATAGTTAAGCATAGTTGGGTTGTTGGGGCGGTGCGGCATGTGATCCACTTTGTATCTCTTAAAAAAAGGCCAATGTGCTAAACGTGAATGCTAATATGGCAAATTCAGCGGAGTAGGAGGCGCTAATTGTGACGCACAAACGCCGGAATGGACCAGATGGGTTAAATAAGGTTTCTTTGCACTAAAGTATTTATTTTAATTTTTTTCCACATCTGAACAAACTTCATCAAACGCAACCCTTTTCAATGAATAAACTGGTGCTGGGAATCCAAACAACACACACAAAACGCTGAAGAAACTTGGCAGGCCAGGTAGCATTTATGGAAAAGAGTACGGTTGACGTTGAAGGCCAAGGCCCTTCATCAGGGCTGGAAAAAAAAAAGATGAGGAGTTAGAGAAGGAAAGTGAGTAGAGGGAAGGAAGAACCACTTTCTCATTTTGACTTCTCATATTTTTTCTCCAGTCCTAATGAAGGGTTTCGGCCCGAAACGTCGACTGTACTCCTTTCCATAGATACTGCCTGGCCTGCTGAGTTCCTCCAACATTTTGAGTGTGTTTTCTCTTTATTTAATGACTATAAAGCTCCCTGAGAGGTCTGTACTTGTCTAATTTTCTAGTAGCCAGATAGAGGAGCAGGGTTGAAAGGAGAGGAACCAGGTTCAGCTCAAGATAATTTATTTCGTTCTGATCAAAAGTTCCTCAGTTTTAGCTTCACTTCCCTCTGAAAAGTCATGCAATCCGTGGCGGCATTTGAAGTGACGCTGTAGCTTCGCGAACTTGGATTAAAAGCAAAAGAGTCCTAACGAACACCTAATGCTCTCCACAAAGTTAGCACGCCGCTGGTCTAATTACTGTTGCCCATGTTAAAATCCTACTTGTCTAGCTGACAGAATTATGGCTAGTTACGTAAGGGTCAATATTTTTTCTACCTGGTGTGGATTCTTAAATAGGAACTCACTAGAGACTGTTGTTGTAAACATTAAGACTGAAACTGATTTTTTTTATATGTGAAAACTTCTGTGGTTACTGGGCCATTGCATCAGTATACTGCCTGCAGTTCTTAACACCAATGACATTAGTTGTGGTTTCCACATAAAGCCATGGGCCATGCCTGCCTCTGTTGCATGATCACCCAGGGGCCAGAAATGCTCAGATTCCAGCACACTCTAGAGACCTGAAATGTCCTTTAAATGCTTGGACCCCCACAATGTCCAGGCCGGTGGATCACCCAGCCACAGGAACACATCAGTCCAAGAGAAGTTTGTTATGAGCTATATGTTATAATTTGCTTGGTTACCAGTTCAGTTCGTTCAATACAATATTATGGGTGAAGGTCATTTTCCTGTGCTATACTGCTCTATGTTTTTGAGCAGAGCTATCCATGTTACCCATGTTAAAATACTACTTGCCTAGTTGACAGAATTATGGCTGGTTAAGTAAGCATCAACTTTTTTTTTCTACCTGGTGGGGTTTCTTAAATAGGAACTCACTAGAGACTGTTGGTGTAAACATTAAGAATGAAACTAGGTTTAATAAATAGAAACTAATCGATATCTTAGTGGGAAGTTAAGCGGGAGGATGGGGCGGTCTGTAAGAGGGGTAGAGCTAGAGACGCTCAGAATAATTAGGAAATATCTGAAGAACATTTGACATGGTGTAACACAGTAGATTATACACTTCATTGTGGAATTAGTGTCAACAGTATGCTTTCAACAAACGACACTATGTACCAAACGGCCGAATTCTCAGCTTTATCTTAATTCTGGATCGCAGTTTATCTCTTAACCAGGGTCAGTGGACCAAAGATTTAGTCGAGTGGAAAAAAATGAATATGCTGTCGAATGATTAATAAGTACTTGATAGAACGTGTTTACTTCCGAAAATCGTCATCACCTCTCTCTGGATCCCCTCCTTCCTTTCATTCCATGGTTCACTCTTCTCTACAGCTTCAGACCTTTAACTCTTCCACATTTCAACCCTCCCCGCTTCTTACATCATTCCCTACCCACAAATTCTACCCGCAGCTGAATTCACCGATCACTGCCAGACTGTTTCAGCGGCGCTCCCCTGCCTTCTTCTTCTACTTTCTGCACCTATCTCTTCCTATACTGTTGAAGGGTTTCGGGCCGAAACGTGGACTGTTTATTTCCCACTATAGAGGCTGCTTTTTCTGGCCTGTGGTGTAGTGACATCAGCACCGGATTTCGAGACAAATCTTCCCATGCGCACTGTGTTGAGCGTCAAGCCAGCAACAAATGGAAACATAGAATCATAGAAAACCTACAGCACAATACAGGTCCTTCGGCCCACAAAGCTGTGCCGAACAAGTACTTACTTAGAAATGCTTACTTAAGGTTACCCATAGCCCTCAATTTTTCTAACCTCTATGTTCCTATCCAGCAGTCTTTTAAAAGACCCTATCGTATCCGCCTCCATCGCTGCCGCCGGCAGCCCTATCCATGCACTCACCACTCGCTCCGTAAAAAACTTTCCCCTGGCAGCTCCTCTGTACCTACTACCAAGTACCTTAAAACTGTGCCCTCTCACGTTAGCCATGTCAGCCCCTGGGAAAAGCCTCTGACTATCCACAAGGTCAATGCCTCTCCTCAACGTATACATCTCTATCAGGAAACATCTCAGCCGCCGTTGTTCCAAGGAGAAAAGGCCGATTTCACTCAAACTATTCTCATAAGACATGCCCCCCAATCCAGGCAACATCCTTGTAAATCTTCTCTGCAAACTTTCTATAGTTTCTACACCCTTCCTGTAGTGAGGTGACCAGAAATGAGCACAGTACTCCAAGTGGGGCCTGACCAGGGTCCTATACAGCTGTAACACTACCTCTCGGCTCTCAAACTCAATCTTACGATTGAGGAAGGCCAAAGCAGCGTATACCATCTTAACAACAGAGTCAATCTGCGCAGCAGCTCAGACCCCAAGATCCCTCTAATCCTCCACACTGCCAAGAGCCTTACCATTAATACTATATTTTGCCATCATATTTGACCTACCAAAATGTACCACCCTCAACTTATCTGGGTTTAACTCCATCTTCCACTTCTCATCTCAGTTTTGCAACCTATCGGTATCTCGCTGTAACATCTGAAAGCCCTCCACACTATCCAGAACATTGGCAACCTTTGTGTCATCAGCAAATGTACTAACCCATCCCTCCACTTCCCAATTCAGGTCATTTATAAAAATCACGAAAAGGGATCCCAGTACAGATGACTGAGACACTCCACTGGTCACCGATCTCCAATCAGAATATGACCCGTCTACAACCACTGTTTGCCTTCTGTGAGCAAGCCAGTTCAGGATCCACAAAGCAATGTCAAGTCAAGTCAAGTCAAGTCTACTTTTATTGTCATTTCGATCATAACTGCTGGTACAGTGCATAGTAAAAATGAGACAACGTTTTACAGGACCATGGTTTACATGACACAGTACAAAAAACTAGACTGAACTACGTAATAAAAAATAAAACAGAGAAAGCTACACTAGACTACAGACCTACACTGGACTGCATAAAGTGCACAAAACAGTGCAGACATCACAGTAAATAATAAACAGGACAGTAGGGAAAGGTGTCAGTCCAGGCTTCGTGTATTGAGGAGTCTGATAGCTTGGGGGAAGAAACTATTACATAGTCTGGTCTTGAGACCCCCGAATGCTTCGGAGCCTTTTCAAAGACGGCAGGAGGGAGAAGAGATTGTATGAGGGGTGCATGGGGTCCTTCATAATTCTGTTTCCCCTTGTATCCCATGCTTCCTTACTCTCCCATTAAGCCTTGCATGGGGTACCTTATCAAATGACTTGCTGAAATCCATAAATACTACATCTAGGCTCTACCTTCATGAATGTGTTTAGTTACAGCCTCAAAAAATTCAGTCAGGCTTCTAAGGCACGACCTGCCTTTGACAAAGCTATGCTGACTACTTTTATTCATATTATACCTCTCCAAATGTTCATAAATCCTGCCTCTCACAATCTTTTCCATCAACTTACCAAGCACTGAAGTAAGACTCAGTGGTCTATAATTTCCTGGGTTATCTCTACTTCCTTTTTTGAATAAGGGAACACATCTACAACCCTCAAATCCTCTGCAACCTCTCCCGTCCCTATTGATGATGCAAAGATCATTGCCAGAGGCTCAGCAATCTCCTTTCTCGCCTCCCACAGGAGCCCGTGGTACATGTCTTCCGGTCCCGGAGACTTATCCAACTTGATGCTTTCCAATTTGGACAGGGGACATGCAACTGACAAAAAACTGGCAAGATATCATATACAATGAATCCGAATCAGATCAGAATCAGGTTTATTATCACCGGTAAATGTCGTGAAATCTGTGTCGTGAGATTCAGATTCATATATTTTATCACATGTATATCAAAACATACAGTGATATTCGTCGTTTGTGTTAACAAGACACCCAATAGTGTGCAGGGGACAGACCTCAAGTACTTCAACATCTTCCGGCTCCAGCATAGCATTCCTACAATGTATAGAAGTACAACACCAGCAGTGGCAATAACAACAGCAAAACAGAAACACTCTTGAAGGACATACACAAAATGCATTTGGAACTGATCGGCAGCATTGATGGAATATTTACTAGATTTTAACTGACCGGTTGAGGTCTGTGGGACGTTGTGTGTGAACAGCAAAACAAGCTCCTTTTCCACCCTGCCATTTTAAGCGAATAATCAACACCTGTTTCATAAAAATATTTGCTGTAAGATGTAACTAGAATCTGCAACAAATAGGGGTATATGAGGAATATATGTTACCGTACTTGAACTGCAGACTGGTGCATAAACGTTTATAAAATTTGCAAACTGCGCTTTCATCAGGTATGAAGTGTGTAAACCAATAAATGATTACCGATGCTTAGTGTGTTTCAATGTTTGCCAGCGACCAGCGAATCATGACTTGCCCGAGAACTGGATGATGTTGGTTCCAATACTTCAATGCAGCATTTATCATTTCCGGGAATAATTCAAAAACAAGGAAACCAGACTTCTGAAATTCATTAAATCAGGAAACATCCTAATTAATTAGTAACACAACATTCAACCATTACCTTTAAAACACTCATACTTAATATCAATTCTATAAATTTGTTAACTATACAGCATTTTACTAAAGCTGTGCAAGTTTTCTATTCAATAAAGAACAAAATTTGGAACACCCTACATATGATATTACACTGCACTTCTAGTTGTCTTAACTTTTACACTTTTACAAAATTTCGTTTATATCATCTCTTTATCGAATGGCTGGATAATTGACGCCACAAAGAATTTCTATAGTTTTAAGTTGAATGTTTTCCTGATAGCGCATTCTTCTCTTATATGGTCTTAAGTTCCCTAAATGTGCATAAGGACAATGGTTAAAATGTTGGTCACGATAAACGCTGCAAGCTTCACTCCAATTACAATCAACTGCGATCGCCGAATCCTGCTGCTTTCTAGCGGGGTCACATCTGTTGAAAACGAAGCAATAGATTTCACAATTACTTTCCTGGCTTCGATTTATTTTCAATTAATCTTGTGGGTTGGATTACTCCCCATTATTCCCTATACGGGCACATATAACCTAATAATTGACGTTGCTGAAGATTTCACTTCAGTATTGATCTACAAAGCAGGATATTTGTATTATTTTATCAGACATACTTCAACAATTATCATTGTTGCTTTTCCCCAATTTAAACATCATCTATTTCAACATACAAAATGCTGGAGGATCTCAGCTAGTCAGGCAACATCAATGGAGGGGAATAAACAGTCGACATTTCGGACGGAGACCCTTCATCTAAAGATCTTCATCCTGATGAAGTCTCCACACTAAAAGTCGAATGCTAATTCTTTTCCATTGATGCTGCCTCACCTGCCGAGTTCCTCCAGCATTTTGCATGTGCGACTCGGATTTCAGCATTTCGCAGAATCTCTTGGGTTTACAAAAGCCTCCCATCGTCTGTTTTTAAGCATGAAAGGATGATGACTTCTGCCTCAATGTTCAGAATGAAGTTCATCACAATTAAAACGTCGCCACCATTGAGCACATCTACAAGGACGCTGTCGCAGTAAAGCAGCATCTACCATCAAGGACGTCCGCTATCCAAGTCATGCTCTCTTGTCACTGCTGCCATCAGGAAGGAGGCACAGGATCCTTGGGTCCCACACCGCCAGGTTCAGAAACAGTTATAACCTTCAACCATCAGGCTCTAGAACCAGACTTGTTAAGTTTACTCATCTCGACCTAAACTGATTCCACAGCCTATGCACTCACTTTCAAGGACTCTACAACTCATGTTCTCAATAGTTACATTAATTTATAAATGTATTCATTCATTTGTTTCTTTGTTTTGTTTTTTGCACATAGGTTGTGTGTTCGGCTTTGTTGTGTGCAGTTTTTCATTCATTCCATTGCGTTTATTTTTATATGATGTGAATACCCGCAAGAAAATGAACGTCGGGGTATCATATGGTGAACATACATGTATACTTCGATAATAATTTTACTTTGAAATTTGAACTTTAAAGAATCAATGCTAGGTTTTTCTTCATTTTATCTGCATATTACAATCAACATATTACAATATTGAATACAGAAACAAAGGGTGGATTTCCATCCAACGCCTGTGTAACAATTGGAGAGCACTTGCTGTATTGATTATTTCACATCCTGGCTGGTTTATTGTCCAAATATATACTTGCGTCTTGCATTAGATTCACTGAGTTAATCCATGGTAACCTGTCACAAATCCTTTCTCAAATTCACGATAATTTGTAACATACTGTTACATACCCTGTAATTGGGTTTAAGGCCAGCAGAAATGGAAGAATTCGTTGGAGTCTGGTGGTACCGAAAACTAAAGGTGTTTATTAGTAAACTACACAATACAGTACCAAAAATGCAGATATAGATATAAAACGGGTTAGCAACAATAAACCTGAAAGTGTAGAATAATAATCAACAATAATAAACAAGCTCTATCAATATCTAGGGGTAAATGAATTGTCATAAGAGAATATAGAGTTGAGTTGAGTTCAGTTCATGTGTGCTGAGGTAGTTGCGGTTGTTGTATTGTAATTTGTTGGAGAGAGAGAGAGAGAGAGAGAGAGAGAGAGAGAGAGAGAGAGAGAGAGAGAGAGAGAGAGAGAGAGAGAGAGAGAGAGAGAGAGAGAGAGAGAGAGAGAGAGAGAGAGAGAGAGAGAGAGAGAGAGAGATTGAGCAGCTGCAGCCAGCAAACCTTCTGTTGTATTCTGATTCCGTCGTACCGTGGGGGGATGGTTAACTCTGCACCCCATTTCCATCAGGTCTGTTCAGCACTCATAACAATACATTCACATAGATTAATTTGATCCGTTCAATTTGTGCAGCGGCCTTCCAATATGAAGTTTTAAGGAGGAAATAAGACATTTGGTAGGGGCATGGAACCTGCTTTCTAGACGTGTGGCATAATCTGAAACCCTAGTTGCATTTAAAATAATGCGGCTGTGTGCTTGAAGAGCTGTATCATGCAGGGCTACCAACCTAGAGCAGGAGGAGTGACCTAGAGAGTTAGTTATTCTTCCAGCATAAACTTAAGTAGCCTGTTACTCCGTATCAAACATTCTAAACAATTCTATTGTCTTATAATTCTAAGGAAATATTATATGCCAGTTTTCCTATTTCCATCTCCGTCTGTCTGCCTGTCTTTATTTTCTCTCGCTTTTGCATACTTCATTCCCTCTGTCTCTGTGTATATCTTTCTAACCCATTCCTCTATTTGTCTGTCAGTCAGTTTCTCAGTCTGTCGGTCTATGCGTCTGTATCTATCTATCTATCTATCTATCTATCTATCTATCTATCTATCTATCTATCTATCTATCTATCTATCTATCTATCTATCTATCTATCTATCTATCTATCTGTCTATCTATCTATTTACCTACCCATCTGTGAATATGTTTAACATTCTATCTAGCTGTCTATCTGACTGTTTATCCACCTACCGACCTACATACATACGTACCGATCCATCTAGTTGTACATCTACACATGTATCTATCTCACACTTATTCAATTATTCTAAGGTGAAGGTAAGTTGGCAGGATGCAATATGTAGTGACACTGTGAGTATGGACACTGCGTATATGATAGGAGGACCTGCAGGTGAGGTGGTCTAATATGGGGGCATCATTGAAAATGGTGATGAACGCAGGACTGAAAGTGTCATATTTGAATGCACACAGTATGCGAAATAAGGTCGATGATCTTGTAGCACGGTTAGAGATTGGTAGGTATTGGGCATTTCTGAGCCATGACTGAACGAGATCATAGTTGGGAGCTTAACATCCAAAGATACAAATTGTATCAAAAGGACAAGTAGGTAGACAAAGGGGTTGAATGGCTCTGTTAGTAATAAATGAAATCAAATCCTTAGAAAGAGATGAGATAGGATCGAGGAAGATGTAGAATTCTTGTGGGTAGAGTTAAGAAACTGCAAAGGTAAAAGCACCTCGATAGCAGTTATATACAGGTCCCTGAACAATAGCCAGATGTGGGATATGCATTTCAACGGGAAATAGAACAGGCATGTAATAAGGTCAATGCTTCGAAAGTCAAGAGGGATTTCAAAATGCAGGTAGCTTAGGAATATCAAGTTGATACTGGACCCTATGAGAGAGAATTTGTAGAATGCCTACGAGATGGCTTTTTTATAGCAGCTTGTGGTTGAGCGCACGAAGGTAAAGGCAATTCTGGATTGGATATACCGTAATGAACGAGAGTTGATTAGAGATTAAAGTAAAGGAAGCCTTATGAGTAAGAGCTGAAGGGTTAAAATTCACCATGCAGTTCGAGAGGGAGAAGATAAAGTCAGGTGAGTCAGGGTTACAGTAGATAAAGGGAATTACACACGCTTGATAAAGGAGCTGGCCAAAGAGGATTGGAAAGGAACACTAGCAAGGATGACAGCTGAACAAACGATGGCTGGAGTTTCTGGGAGCAATCCGAAAAGCACAGGATATATACATTCCAAAGATGAAGTATTCTAAATGGAGAATGGGACAACTACTTTGGTTACAAGGGAAGCCATAGCAAAAGAGAAAGTACATAATACAGAAAATTTCTAGTAGCAAGTTAGAAGATTGAGAAACTTTTAAAAATAAACGCTTCTGCTATAATAAACAAGAGAAAATCTGCAGATGCTGAAACTCCGAGCAACATAGACAAAATGAAGGAGGAACTCAGCAGGCCAGGCAGCACCTATGGAAAAATAAAACACACAGTCGGACGTTTCGGGCCGAAACCTGTCTTCAGGATTCGATTTAAAAAAAAGCTGAGGAGTAAATTTGAAAGGCGGGGGGAGGAATGAAGCAAACAGCTAAGAAATTGATTGGTGAAAGTCATGGAAGAAAGAAAAAAGTGGGCGGGGCGGAGGCGGAGTACAGAGGAAGGTGATGGGCGGGGCAAGGACATGACATGACAAGGATGGACATGAGAAACGGAGAAGGAGGATGGGAAATGGAAAAGGGGGGTGAGGAGGCTTTACCAGAAGTTTGAGAAATAGATGTTCATGCCATCAGGTTGGATGCTACTCAAAGGGAATATAAGGTGGTGTTCCTCCAACCTAAGTGTGGCCTTATCACGACAGTGCAGGAGGCCATGGATGAACGCATCCGAATGGGAATGGGGAGTGGAATTAAAATGGCTATTTTTTCCAGTCTTGCCGAAGGGTTTCGGCCCGAAACGTCGACTGTGCATTTTCCATAGATACTGCCTGCTTCTGCTATAAAAAAAATGATGTTTTTAAATCCAACTATAAAAAATCTCAAGGGGATTATGAAGGTAAGCTAGCTAACAATATCAAAGAGGATGCCAAAAGTTATTTTTTTCAGATATATAAAGTGTAAACGAGAGGAAAGAGTGAATATTGGACCGTTGGAAATTGAGTCTGGAGAAGAAAGAATGGGGAACAAAGGAATGACGGACGATCTTAATAAATATTTTGCAGCATTCATAACTACGGGAGACAGTAGCAGTATGCTAGAAATTCAAGAGTGTCAGGGGGGCAGAAGTGAGTGTAGCTCTTATTACTAAGGAGAAGGTGCTTGAGAAGCTGAAATGTACGAAGGTAGTTAAGTTGTTGACCAATCCATTGGAATTGTTTGAGGAATTAACAGATTTCGGCATTGACAAGGCCACACATGAGGCTAACTTGACAATATAACAGCGCAGGCCAGTGCAAGAAAGATTCTAGCATGAGTAGTCATCTAACCATCTGGTAGTAGGGAAAGAATCAGAACAATGGTGGCCTATTGTAGATGGTCTTGGGGCCGCCTCTTTACACGTTATAGTTCAATTATTTGTATGACATAAATAATGGTTTTCCGGCCAAGTTTGAAGACGATGCACACACAGGTGGAGGGGAAGGTAATGCTGAGGGAGCAGGGAGTCTACAGAAGGACTTGAACAGATTTGGAGAATGAACAAAGATATTGCCGACGGAATATCATGTAGGGATGCGGTCAAGCACTTTGATAGAAGGAATAAAGGCGTAGACTTTTTTCTAAACATGGATAAAAGTGAAAAATCAGAGATGCAAAAGGTATTGGGATTTCCATAAAAGTTATCTTGCAAGTTGAATCAATGATAAGGAAGGCAAGTGCAATGTTGGCATTCATTTCAAAAGGACTAGAATATAAAAAAACGAGGTTGTACTGCTGAGGCTTTATAAGCATTGGCCAAACTGCACTTTAGGAGTATTGTAAGCAGTTTGGCGCCCCTTATTTAAGAAAATATGTGATGGATTTTGAGAAGGAATGAAAACAGTTAACTTGTGACGAACGTTTGATGGCTCTGAGCCTGTACCTGCAATTGGGCGATTGAGAGGGTGGATATATTTGTAATCTATCAAATATTCAAAGGCCTAGGCAGGTTCTTGCTTAGCCAGGACGTCACAAGTTATGAAGAGAAGGTAGAGGAATGGAGTTGAGAGGGATAATAGAAAGCCATAATGAAATGAGAAGCAGATGCGATGGGCCGAGTGGCTTAATTTTGTTCCTGTGCCTGATGGTCTACTTAGGGTCTTATGGTCTATTCACATTTTCACACGGACTTACATTTAACTGTTAGTATTGTTCCTGGTCCTCTGACTTTCTCCTCGAGCACTATTTCCACCTGGCAGATATACGTCTCTGAGTCATCACGTCTAACGTTTGTCATCACGATAGAAGCGTTCCGGTCCGACAAAAAAGAAGCTCTATCCACTTTCAATATTCTACCCAAGTATCTTGTGGATGTGTTTGTTACTTTGTCATCTTCAATACCAGTCATTGCAGCTTTGTACCAAATAAACGCCCCAATGCCATTATACGTTGTGTTATACGTGCAGAGATGATTGACTGTCTCTCCCTCGACAGTCTCAATGGAAGGTGGTGATTGAAATACGTCTACTTTTCTGGCAATTGTCACTAACTTATAAATATAAGTATCCACTTTATTATGTACATCTGCTCGTCAAAGCAAATATCTAATCGTGCGACAGCAACTCTGTGCAGATGTCATCAAGAGGTTCAGTTGTTCAGACCAACCATCAAACTATGGAATAAATTTGATCTCAGTGACTTTGACCGTCGAATGATTGTTGGCGCCAGACGGGTTGACTTAACAGTCTCAGAAAAGTCTGGGTTTTTCACGCGCAACAGTTTACAGAACAAATCCAGTGACCTGCAATTCTGTGTGTGGAAATATCTTGTTAATGAGGGCAACATACACTAAGTGCTGGAGGAACTCATCAACCAGACAGCATCTATGGAAATGAATACAGTCGACGTTTCGGGCCGAGACCCTTCATCAGGACTGGAAGTAAGTTGAGGAGTCAGAGTAAGAAAGTGGTGGAGGGGGAGAGATGGAAGAACTACTTTCTCCAGCATGTTGTGTGTATTGCTTGGTTTTCCAGATTTTCTCTCGTTTGTGATTGGATTGGTAATGAGAGCGTTCAGATGGGAATGGCCAGAATGGTTCAAGCTGACAGGAAAGCGACAATAACTCAGTACTGGTGTGCAGAAAACATCTCTGAACGCATAATCGTTGAACCTTGAACTCTATGGACTACAGCAGCAGAAGACTAAGAACATACACCCAGTGTACATTCCTGTCCCTAATAAAGTAGTCACTGAGTGTATAAATTATAAATAGTGTATTTACCTCCACTGCAATAAGGTTAGATTTCAAAACAGAGTATTGCTTCAAGTTTATACAGGGTTCTGGTGAGAATCGTATCTGAGGTGATTGTGTAGTTTTAGTCCTCTTACTTTGTTCGAAGATCTGTTAGCATCGGAGACATAACGAGTGTAATTCCCAGGAACAGGGGTTGACCTCCCAAGAACGGCTAGAAGAGCTAGACCTGTATTCTTGGTGCTTAAGTGAAAGTGTAAATGGATTGCCACATTTCATATCCTAAGTGAGCATTAAAGTGTAAATATTGAGTGTAAATAACCGCTTGCTGTCGATTCTCGAAAGATGGGAATTAGTTACAAGATTGTTAGGGGTAGAGGGGTGTCGGGATGGAGTGGTCGTTCAAAACTGAGGAATTGACATGCGTGGATAATGAGCTTCTGGTCTTGGCTACCTGGGATGATCGGGGAGCTCTAACATTGGACGTATTTAGAGAGCTCTAACATTGGACGCAATTGAGCAGAATGGGACACTGCTTCAGAAGCGAACTGAGGCCCAGGGCAAATGAGCTTTGATGACATCGAAATGAGACGCCAAGTAAACTACTCCTGCTCCGATATTTCTGTGTGTGTTTGTATGCAATAATTTGGACGAACTATACTACAGTAAAGTATTGAAAGAAAAGAAAAGGATAACTTAAGAGAGGTATCAACGTCCAGATATGCAGCGCAAGATTCATTCTTTCACGATATTCCTCCACGTATCAATACAATAAACAGAATCCGTATCCATGGAGTTATTTGTCTTATATTCTGCACCAGGCGATTAGGGAGCCGTGCATTTGAAGTCACGATTAGGCCGGATTAAACGAGGAAGAGATATTTACTTTCACTGAGAATATTAGCGAGCGAGGTATTTGTGCACAATTCAGCAGCTTCATAGTGACCACAGGGGATGCCAGCTTCAAGCGAAATGATATTTAAATTCAAATATCCCAGCAGTTTAGTCAGAATTCAACTCCTATACTGCCAGTTCACTTGCCCATAAGTTAAAGTGCCACTATAAGTTAAAATAAGAAATGTAAAGCAAATTAAATAAATAATGCAAAAAGAGAACAAAAAAGTGAGGTTCACAGGTTCATGGTCCACTCAGGAATCTGAAGGTGGAGGGAAAGAAGCTCTTTCTGAAACATTGTGTGTCTGTCTTCAAGATTCAAGACTGTTTAATGCCATTCCAGTACATAGGCTGTTTCCATTGAGAGTAGGGGAGATTCAAACGAGAGGACATGATTTGAGAGTTAGGGGGCAAAAGTTTAAGGGAAACACGAGGGAGTATTTCTTTACTCAGAGAGTGATAGCTGTGTGGAATGAGCTTCCTGTAGAAGTAGTAGAGGCCAGTTCAGTTGTGTCATTTAAGGTAAAATTGGATAGGTATATGGACAGGAAAGGAGTGGAGGGTTATGGGCTGAGTGCGGCTAGGTGCGACTAGGTGAGATTAAGAGTTCGGCACGGACTAGGAGGGCGGGAATGGCCTGTTTCCGTGCTGTGATTGATTGTTATATATAGTGTAAAGGAAAAAAATTAGTCTACAACTAAAAGCCATAGGTTAAGAGTGAAAAGCAAAATATTTGAGGGGACACTGAGGGGGAACTTCTTCACTCAGAGCGTCGTGAGAATGTGGGACGAGCTGCCAGGGGAAGTGGTAGACGTGATTTCAACATTTAAGAGATTTTAGTTACACAGATGGAAGGGCTGAGATCCAGATGAAGGTCAGTAGGTCTGGGCAGAGTAACAGTTCGCACTGATAAGATGGGCTGAACGGCCTGCTTCTGTGCTGTGGTGCTCTAGGACACCAGACTACTTGGGTTGCTGAAAGTAGCAAGTACATCAGTATTGCGTGGGTTTACCAGTACCAACATTTAATCTCCAAGGTGATTTCCTTTTATTGGACCCGCGTACGATCGAGAAACAGGCCCAGTCGAATCCCCATCCACTACTTCCGCTCGCAGTTTGTTACTCACTCAAACCATGCTTCAAGTGAAGAAGTTCCTGCTCAGGTTAGCCTTAATGATTTCACCTTTCAACTTTAACTCATGACATAGAGTTCTAATCTCTCCCAACCTGTGGGAAAAGCCTACTTGCTTTCACCTTATCTCAATCTCTCATAATTTAAAATATTTCTATCAAATCTCCCCTCGTTGTCCTGGACTCCAGGGAATGAAGTTCTGGATTACGGAGCATGTCTTATGAGAATAGGTTTTCTCCTTGGAACGAAGGAGGATGAGAGGTGACCTGATAGAGGTGTATAAGATGGTCGTGTGGATTGTCAGAGGCTTTTTTCACAGGGTTGAAGTAGTTGCCACAAGAGGACACAGGTTTAAAGTGCTGGGGAGTAGGTACAGAGGAGATGTTAGGGGTAAGTTTTTTACACAAAGAATGGTGAGTGCGTGGAATGGGCTACTAGCAACGGTGGTGGAGGCGGATACCATAGGGTCTTTTAAGAGACTTTTGGATAGGTACATGGAGCTTAGAAAAATAGAGGGCTATGGGTAACCCAAGTAATTTCTAAATTGGGGACATTTTGGCACAACTTTGTGGGCCGAAGGACCTGTATTGTGCTGTAGGTTTTCTATGTTTCTAACCTATGCAACCTTTCCCTATAACTCAAATCCTCACGTCCTGGCATCATCTTGATAAGTAGATAAAGAGAAACTCAAAGTCAACATCCCCTCTAACACTTTTTCACAGCTGCGTGAACCAACCTTTGCTCTGAGAAGGAAATTTCTACGCAGCCTGAAACTATGTGGCAGTTTAAATGTCTTTTTTTATAATATGCATACTATGAATATTTAGAATGAAAATTGAACAATTAGATAATTTTGTTTATTTATTTATTGAAGGGCATATCGCAATACAGTCCAACAAAGTAAATCTCTTCACTTTTTGTAAACTTTTTCTAGCCGCGTCCAATGCCAGCTGCTTTGTAACAAAGACTATGTGCGTGGGAGCATTTCCGATACTGAACAATCACGCACTTCTGCAGCTCAGAGGGAACCGTGGTCAAAGTCGAGTTTATTGTCCTGTGCATCGGTCCATGGCTTCACGGGTGGAATGACAACGTACCGACCACCGACCACCCCAGTAGCCTCCACATCCAACACGTAATTCTCCATAACCTCCGCAAATTCAACAGGATCCTACTACCAAGCACATCTTTCCCTCTTCCCCACTTTCTGCTTTCCGCACGGATCACTTCCTTCATGACTCGCTTGTCCATTTGACCCACCCCCCACTGATCTCCTTCCTGGTAATTATCCTCGCGACAAAAACAAGTGCCACACCTGCCCCTACACCTCCTCCCTCTCTACCATTCAGGACCCAAACTGTCCTTCCAGGTGAGGCAACACTGCACCTGTGAGTCGGTTGGGGTCATCTACTGTGTCTGGTTCTCCCGGTGTGGCCTGTCGGTGAGACCCAATGTAGATTGGGAGACCGCTTTGCCAAGCATCTACCAGAAAAAAAGTGAGATCGCTTGCTGGCCACCTGTTGCAATTCTACATCCCATTCCCATTCCGACATGTCAGTCCGTGGCAGCCTCTGCTGCCACTATGTGGCCACACTCAGGTTGAAGGAGCATTATCTCATATTCCATTTGGGTAACCTCCAACCTTATGGCATGAAAGTCGATTTCTTGAACATCTGGTAATTGCCCCCGCACCTTCACCATTCCCGTTCTTGTTTCCATCTCACATATTCCCTTCCTTCCTGCCCATCACCTCCTCTTCCCTTTCTTCCATGGTCTTCCATCGTCTCCTAGCAGATTCCCTCTTCTCCAGTCTTTTATCTCTTTCTCCAACCAACTTCCCACCTCTTCCCCCTCTCCCAGTCTCACCTCTCTCCCACCACTTTGTACTTCTTCCTCCATGGCCCCACCTTCTTGCTCTTGTTTGTCTCTTTCCTTTCTGATGAAAAGTCTCGGCCCGAAATGTCAAATGTCGCTTCTTTTCCAGAGGTGCTGCCCGGCCTGCTCTGTGTGTTGTTTTGGAATGAAACATATTTGCAGGCACACAGCACACATAAATAGCATTCACATGAAAAATATAAATTATATCCAATTTTTGCAAGAAAGAGCACAATTGGAACAAAACCAAAAGCAAGTCCATTTTAGTGCAATGTGATCACATTGTTGCTAAACTGTGGTGGTTAGGGTTGTGCCAGCTGCTTCAGGTTGGTTCAATGTATATGTGCGTGACTGTATATTTACCAACTATCTTATATGTTCTATATGGCTAGATGTGGTGGGTGTGACTGTACTGTGGTTTGCACCTTGGCCCCAGGGTAACACTGTTTTGTTTATTTGTACTTATGGGTGTCCATGTATGGTTGAATGATAATTAAACGTGAACTTGAACACCAGCTTTTTGAAGGGAAGTAGCTGTTCCTGCACCTGGTGGTGTGGTGACCTCGGGCTTCTGTACCTCCTCCCCGATGAAAGCTGTGACAAGACGGCATGGCCCAGATGTTGGAGGTCTTTGATGATGGAGTTTGGCTTAGCTGGTGGCGGTCTTTGATGAAATTTGGGCCCGGATGCTGGGTGTCTTTAGATGATGGAGTTGGCCCGGATGGTGGGGATCTTTCAATGATAGGGTTTGGCCTGGCTGGTGGTGGTCTTTAATGAAGTATGGCCCAGATGGTGGGGGGTTCTGATTAAATTTGGCCTGGATGTTGGGGACCTTGATGTTGGAGTTAGGCTTGGCTGGTGTGGGTCCTTTGATGATGGAGTTTGCCTCCTCTTTTTGGGGGTGCTGGAAAAAAAGTGTTTTAAATGTAAAGCTAAATTTTAGCTGAGTATGAAAGCAGGAAACGATGAATTTCTGTTCTACGGAAGCTGGTAGACGTTTGTGGGTAAATGGATTTCAATTCTGGTCACTTTATTATGTACTCCTGCTCATTAATACAAATATCTAATCAGCCAATCACGTGGCAGCAACTCAATGCCTAAAAGTATGCAGACATGGTCAAGAGGTTCAGTTGGTGTTCAGACCAAGCATCAAAATAGGGAAGAAATGTGATCTAAGTGACTCTGACCGTGAAATGATTGCTGGTGCCAGACGGGGTGGTTGGAGTATCTCAGAAACTGCTCATCTCCTGGGATTTTCATGCACAAAAGTCTCTAGAGTTTGCAAAGAATGGGTAAAAAAAAAACAAAAAAAACATACAATGAGCGGCAGTTCTGTGGGTGAAACACCTTGTTAATGAGAGACGTCAGAGGAGAATGGCCAGACTGGTTCAAGCTGACAGAAAGGTGATAGTAACTCAACTAACCTCATGTTACAACAATGGTGTGCAGAAGAGCATCTCTGAACACAACAAAACCAACTGCCCTTATACTTCCCCCCTCACCACCAATCAGGGCCCCAGACAGTCCATCCAGGTGAGGCGACACTTCACCTGTGAGTCGGCTGGTGTGATATACTGCGTCTGATGCTCCCGGTGTGGCCTTTTATATATTGGCGAGACTCGACGCAGACTGGGAGACCGTTTCGCTGAACACCTACGCTCTGTCCGCCAGAGAAAGCAGGATCCCCCAGTGGCCACACATTTTAATTCCACGTCCCATTCCCATTCTGATATGTCTATCCATGGCCCTCCTCTACTGTCAAGGTGAAGCCACACTCAGGTTGGAGGAACGAAACCTTATATTCCGTCTGGGCAGCCTCCAACCTGATGGATCTAACTTCCGTTAATGCCCCTTCTCCCCTTCTTACCCCACCCCTTATTTATTTATGTATGTATATGTCTGTCTATCTATCTATCTATCTATCTATCTATCTATCTATCTATCTATCTATCTATCTATCTATCTATCTATCTATCTATCTATCTATCTATCTATTTATTTATTCATTCTCTCTGTCCCTCTCACAATCAGTCCTTGCTTGTTCTCTATCTCCCACTGGTGCTCCCCCTCCCCCTTTCTTTCTCCCTAGACCTCCCGTCCCATGATACTCTCCCCTCTTCCATCTGTGTGTCCCTTTTGCCAATCAACTTTCCAGCTCTTAGCTTCATCCCTCCCCCTGCTGTCTTCTCCTATCATTTAGGATCTCCCCTTCCCCCTTCCACTTCCAAATCTCTTACTATCTTTTCTTTCAGTTAGTCCTGACGAAGGGTCTCGGCCCGAAACGTCGACAGTACTTCTTCCTATAGATGCTGCCTGGCCTGCTGCGTTCCACCAGCATTTTGTGTGTGTTGCTTGAATTTCCAGCATTTGCAGATTTCCTCGTGTTTGCGTTTTAAAATCCTGAAGTGGTTGGTCTACAGCAGCAGAATGCCACAAACATGCACTTTATTAGTTATAGGGAGTACATAACGAAGTGGCCGCTGAGTGTATGTTAAATATGAAGAAATGTGGAGCAATGACTCGATATGATATAATTGAAGAGCAAACTGTCTCTCGAAGTTTGAGTGATGACCTCCTGCTATCTAACTAGATACCTGCATTCTTCATTCTTGCTTAATGTGTCCGCTTACGAGTTTGTGTTTCAATCAACAGTCGCTTCTGCATCAGAAGCTGGGACACCTCTGCATCGTGGTAGAAACGAGTCAAGTCAGTCTTCTGAGTGAGATGGATGCAGGGTCTGAGGAGGTTCCTCTGTTACCCTCGAACAGGGACGGGTAATGACAATTAGCCGAACAATATGACAATCAGCAACCACAGCATGCTTTTAACACCTTGAAGTGCCTGGTCCCCGAAGGTACATCTGTTGTAACGTACTTCCCTTATTAGAGTAACATACTATGTATCTAACGTATGAGAAGTGTTTGATGGCTCCAGTCCTGTACTCGCTGGAATTGGTGGGGACATCTAATTGAAAGGCTGGTTAGAGTGGATGTGGAGAGGATGATACACATTTCCAAAGTACTCAGTTGGCAAGAAATACTTTGTATTTGAATTGCACTGGCCCATTTGTTGTATTAAAACATTCTCCATTTTATTTTGCTGTTTCAGGAGATAGCCTACCGGCTGCTGCTCACATTCAGTGGACTTTATGTAAAGCTACACTTACTGAAGCAGCGATCTCACATCAGTGGTGCTTGCAGTACGGACTGATGCCACGGATAACGTGGGTACTAACTGTCTATGAAGTGGCAATGTCCCACGTTGAGGCAATGGAACGGATGATCAACAAGAATGTGAAGAAGTGGCTTGGAGTACCGAACAACCTCTCCAATGTTGCAATCCACAGTAGCCAGACAAAGATTACTATCCCGTGCAATCCCTTGTTGCACAGGTCAAGGTAGCCAAGGTAAGATCATTCTTGATGCTTCGAGACCCAAAAGACCCTGTCATCAAGAACACTCAGCCAGATGTGAGATCAGGCAGGAAGTGATCAACCCATGTAGCAGTTCATGAGGCAGATTCTAGATTGAAGCACAAGGAGACGGTTGGGGCTACCCAGCTAGGCCGCCAGGGACCTGGATGGACAACCTACAAGTGGTGGTCATCTTTTACAGGTAAGGAGCGCCGTGAGCTTGTTACGCAAGAAATACGAGAGGTAGAAGAGGAGAAGAGGTTAGCTAAATCAGCTGGCCTGGCCAAACAAGGGGCTTGGACCTGGTGGGAAAGTGTTGAACAACATCTATCTTGGAATGTTCTGTGGCAGATGGAACCGCTCCACATTTCATTTCTATGCAGAGCGGCGTACGACCTGCTGCTAACACCCTGCCAACCTCAGCACCTGGGATGAAGATAAGACAGACAGGTGTGCTGCTTGTGGCGAGAAGGGAACACTTCAACGTATTTTGAGTGCATGCAGAGTCAATCTTTACAGCGGCATGTACACTTGGAGACATAACAATGTTCTCAAAATTGTAACAGAAGCGGTTCAGCAGAGAGTACTGCAGCACAGCTTATCTCATGCACCATGCTGCACAGAAGATCGCATATCATTTGTGAAAGAAAGCTTCAAGTCAAGGGTGTACAGCGCAAGCCCACAATCAAGCATTGTCACCGGGTTACATGACCAGGTTACCAAACCAGCAGAAATGGAATAATACGTTGGAGTCTGGTATTACTTTAACTAATGGTGTTTATTAGTAAACTAAGTAATACAGTACTATAAAATGCAAATCTACATATAAAACAGGTTAGCAATGATAAATACAGAAGTGTAGGAATAAGAATCAAAACCAAGCTCTATCGAAGTCTAGGGGTAAATGAATAGTCTTACGATGGTGCAGAGTTCAGTTCAGTTCAGTTTAGTTTAGGTGGAGAAAGTTGCTGGTGTACAGTTGGGGAGAGAGAGAGAGAGAGAGAGAGAGAGAGAGAGAGAGAGAGAGAGAGAGAGAGAGAGAGAGAGAGAGAGAGAGAGAGAGAGAGAGAGAGAGAGAGAGAGAGAGAGAGAGAGAGAGAGAGAGAGAGAGAGAGAGAGAGGTGATGCAGTTGCCGTTGAACCTTCCGTTGTCTTCCTGTCCTGTTATGGTCACCGACTATGACCCCGTACCTGGCACGACCGTTCTTCAGTGGTAGGCAATGGTGGACATACACACAAGCCCCCAACGGTCGCACCTTCACACACTGAGCCGCTGATCGATTCCCCCCGAATCGATCCTCCAAACCCCCACCTTCGCGTGGGTGCACAATGCTCTTTCAGTGTCCCGTGGTGTGTCTTCCTGGTGTGTCTGTCTGTGCCTTCGCAGACCTGCTTTTCATCTCCCATTGCGGGGTGCTGGCCGTCCATCAGGACGTCCATCACCTGATCCCGCCTTGCTGGCTCAGCGAGGATCCTCACAAGCAGGCAAAGAAAGTGTCCTTGGAGCAAAGGTAAACAATCAGCTAAAGCCATAATATTAAATCATATCTCTCTCTCTTATCTGCAGCATAGTTCACGGGGGGTGGGGGTTCAACTCTGGACCCCATCTCAGCCTGGTTTACTCATCACAGTGGAAACAGCTTGAGACGAAAGTAATAATGACTATTCCAATCAAAGTCACTTTCAAGGCTACTGAAACTTCGATAATATAACTGCAATCTGATGTCACCAGGAATTACCAAACTCTGAACACGTGTTAGTTTTAATTATTTCACCATTTAACGAATTGCTCTATCGTCAACAGGCATCGTGAATCGATTTTGTAAGCATAAGCGGCTATGTACTGATGTCTTGCTAATACAGCTTCAGCAAAATATTTGTTCTTCTTGGTTTCCAATAGTTGGATGTGTTTATTCAACACACACAAGAAGGTTTCGTGTTATTAGCTGAGAAAATAAAATACATGAAGTTATTCAGCAACAAATGGAAGTAGCACAGAACAAAATTGATTACAATTACAATTCCATGCCTGCCTAGCATCTCCCTCTTGTGCCCCTCTTCATTACCATCCTTCCATAGCCCACTCAACTGCCCTAACATACTCCATCACCCTCTGGTGCACCTCCTTATTCCCATTCTTTCTTGGTCCACCAACCACCTCTGAGAGATTCTGTGTCCTTCAGACTTCACCGCTTCCATCTTTCACCTTCCACTTCTCACTTCACGTCCCCACTCCCCCACCCACTTACCATCCCTCTCACCTGGCTTCACCTATCAATTTCTAGCTTGTACTCTCTCCCTTATAATTCTGATCCTTCCCTCTTTCTTCCGTCCGAATCAAGGGTCTCTTGGCTCAAAACGTCGACACTTTATTCCATTCCATATCTGCTGCCTACCAAATATTGTGTCAACGCTGTCACGTAATAATTATGAAGAAAAATTCCACTTGGCCAGTGTATGTTTTCATTTTAGATACAGCTGAGAAATTTAACTGATATGTATGCAATTATGAAAAGGCCGAAAGAGATAGACTGAAAGCCTGTATTTCCTAAGCTACTGGATAAGTAACTGCCAGAATTGAATAGTGTCATGGGTACGAAAAGTACAGTGAAGTTGCTGATATTATTAAGCCAAGTACTCGGGGGTGTTGGGAGGGTGTGTTGATGGAGAATTCGCTGACAGAAAGGATAATAGAACCAAATACCACCATTCTTTTTATGAAGCAGTTAGTGGGCACTTGCAAAGGAGCAACCTCTCAGTATTCAGACTAGATTGCGATATTCATCTCAATATCACCTTTCCTCCCAGAAGTTTTATAACGAGTGAAATCACATTACCCTGCACTGAATGTTTTATTAGATTCTGTGAGCTGGAATCGGACCACAACATAAGGAATAATGATAGGCAGGTATGGCTGATGAATGAACATAGTGACAATGTATGAAAAATAATCTGTCACATAATACATTAATGAATTTCAGATGTTGCCTTAAGGTTTAAGCAGTTTCAGCGACAGGTTACTGTCGATGCAATGCTCCTCAGACAGGATGAAGAGGTCAATACTCCCCAATGCCATTAGGCTTTACAATTCAACTGCCAGGACTTAAGAACTTTTTTAAAGCTATTATTAATGCTTTTTGAGTTAGTGATTTAGATGCATATCATATTATTACTGAGTTAAGTATTGTATGTAATGAGTTTTTGCTACAACAAGTGTATGGGACATTGGAAAAAATGTTGAATTTCCCCATGGGGATGAATAAAGTATCTATCTATCTATCTATCTATCTATCTAGTCTCATATCCTATTACAAATGTGAGTATTATGCTATTTTTCCACAAATAAGTTGCATTTTACTTCTGCAATTTTGTTATTCTCCACCACACTTACAGAATGCCTATATATTATTCATGAAAATTGAGGAATGATGACATTTGATTTCATAACAGAGCAATTTAAGCCAGAAGACCAGATGTTTTCAACATCTCCAATTCAGGTTTAAATTCAATCAAAAATTTTCCTCTCTATGAAATATAATCCTGTGTTCTAATCACTGACGCTGCCTAACATACTGAATGTGGTCAGCATTTATTTTTCTTTATTATTTCATTTCCAGCATCTGTATCATTTTATACATATTGGCTGATCATTGCTTCCACAAGAAAAGGAAGAGTTTGATTTGAGTATCTTGGCTGAACAACTACTAATAACCATAACGGATAAGACAGGCAAAGCAGTATTTTCAAGTTTATTATTTGTTCAAATTTCAATAAAATGTCTTAAATAATTATTACTAAGACATAAACCCATTAACTGCAAAGCACTTCAAAGATACGCTCCATGAGAATTGTTTGTGACACATGAAAATGCAGAACAGAGTAGATCTTACCATCTTTAGACAGAACCGGTGGATCGGTGGAGTTTATTGGCACAGACGCTTGTGGCGGCCCACTCACTGAGTTTATTTAATAAAAGTTGATAGGATCTTGATTAGCAAGAGCGTCAAAGTTTATGGGGAGAAAACAAGAGAATGGTGTTGAGAGAGATAATAAATCAGCCATGATTGAATGGCGGAGCAGAATCGACGGGCCGAATAACCTAATTCTACAGCTATGCCTTTTGGTTTTATTGTATTAATTGACCAGAATTGACTTCTGTATTGAACCGTTAAATGTTGTGCACTACTTTAACTTTTAAATTCTGCGCCAAATGCGTTCCTCTATTCATCTTAGTGATTTTTTTTTTAAAATTTTGCTCCCATGAATACTTGCCTGTTGGCTCGATTTGTTGCAATGAGAGCTCTATATGAACCCCAGGTGCGGATGCCGAAAACTGTTACAGTGTTGATCAAAGCAAACACTGCAAGTTTCACTCCCATTTCAGTCATCTGCCAACGCAAGCTCCTTCCAAATATTATTGGGTTCCTAGCTGTTGAGAATAAAAGTAAATCACATTCACCAACAAATCACATCAATGTCCTATCGATTTCAGCTCCGTTTTGTGCATGGAAATGTTGCTTGTTTCGGTTTAAATAGACATGTACGATCATTGCTAACTATCATGGCGGCCTAGCGGTGTATCTAGAGGATATGCTGTATCTGAGTTCCAGCACCATGTGTTCAATCTTGGCTTTGGTGACGTTCGGCTTGTTACTGCCTGGGTTTGCTCCGGGTGTTTCATACCCCCCCCCCCCCCAACCGACCTTGACAAATGGCATCTACGAATCACTCCTTCTCTGTAGTGGAGTTGATGAAAATGTAAAGAAACTAGGTTACAGAAAGAAATTGGTATGGAAATGGATTGCTCTTTTAAAAGGCTTAGACTTACATCAAATTTCTTTGTTTTCTGTGTAAAAGTATGATTTTGCCTTGTTTTCCTTTACAATCTGCTAATCCCAAGCAAAACCGAAGGAGTTATTTCCCCAGTTTGATACAATTTGACTTCTACAATTGTATTATAATTTTACTCGGGAATATCGAATCGTTCTGATATTTAACTGAATAAGTGGACGATTAAGCATGACGACTGAATGTTTACTTTTTAAAATTTTCAGTCAATTTACCATTCAAGTGTTCAACACAGTGCAGGCATCTTGCACGCAGTGAAATAAAGACAATAGTCATGAAGGCCTTCGGTGATTTGGATATATCGTCACGTGGTCACGTGCCATCTAATATCGTGAGGCATCCACATTTCGCCATTGATTTGTCCATCTCTTATCAAACTATCTTTCATTTTTCGATTTTAATCCTGCTTAATCCTGCTCTGTGAGGATTAAGTGTTAATAATGTTCCTGATCTACAGATTTCTCAGCGAACGGGCAATCGGCAACTGCACCCTTGAATTCTGTTAAGTTGTTTGTTTGAATTTGTAGGCGACGTGTCTTTCACAGAAAGGTGGTATGGCCGGTGGAGAGTGCCATGAATTATGGTAGGATGCATCGATACCAAATATAGAATCGTTTAAAGCCTAATTCACGGTCTCAACCCTCCCCATCTACTATGCCTACCCCTGTAACTTCCTCCAGCAGTTTGTTTTTGTTAAAGTATAGTTTCCCACATTACCATCTTAACGAATTGGACCTATTGAAATATTGATACAAACTTGCACATTAAGTGAATGTAACACAATTGTAACGTTTTATTTACAATTTTCCTCCATTTGGGCAGCAGCTGTTCATTGCGGATCATATATAGGGTTTGTCTTTCCGCAGGAGAATGGGTTTGAGAGGGATAATCAATTAGCTATGATGCAACAGGTTTTATTCTGCTTTCCGCGCAGCAGGGTTGAAAACAGCAATAAACCGAAGTTAAACTGACATGAGCGTCACAAATTTTGCGCCATATAGCAATTTAATTCCTGCTATTGCGACTCTGATTAAGACAAAGACGACTATTCACTCTTTCTTGCGCATTAGGCCACAGAAAGAGCCGGTTCTCCAACCTCTCGCTGTCCCCCTATCCTAATCGTTAATCTAGAAACCTTTACAAAGCTGTAGCTGTCTATCTCTTCAAAGTCTTGTCAGGGAGTACGTTCCAAACACCAACGCAATTGGGTTGAAAAATTAATTCTCGAGCGGTTAATTTCTTGTCGTGTCGGTCTCTTTGCCAGTGGAAGTAGGTAGTGAATCTCAATTCACCATTCACCCCACTTTCACCGTCGCTCTGAGCGCAAATCCACGCTCCCACCGAAGATGAAAGCCGAATTAAAGATAAATGGCATCGGATTCACTCAGTATGTTTATAGTCAATCATAGAACATTGAACATAAAACAGTAGAGCACAGGAATAGGCCATTCGACCCACAATGTTGTTCCGGGCCAGCTGAAAAAAAAATCATGATTACATGATTACGTTTATGTAATCATGGCTACAATGAGATTGTGGTCTCTCCTAGCAAGCAGTGACTTGTTCATATTCTTCAAATGGAACCTAGGAGATTGAGGGGTGATTTCATAGAGGGATGCTAACTATGAAGGGTACAGAGAGAGTAAATGCAAATCGGCTTTTACCACTGAGGTTGGTTGGGACTACAACTACAGGTAATGGGTTAAGGGTGACATATGACTCGTTTAAGGGGAATATGATGGGAAACTTCTTCACCCAGCGTCGTCAGAGTGGGGAACGAGCTGCAGGGC
Organism: Hemitrygon akajei; assembly: GCF_048418815.1. NCBI lineage: Eukaryota > Metazoa > Chordata > Chondrichthyes > Myliobatiformes > Dasyatidae > Hemitrygon > Hemitrygon akajei. The sequence goes on along the minus strand of NC_133125.1, from coordinate 166,625,266 downwards.
AAAATGGAACATGCGAGCTGAATTTCAAAATTTAAGAGAAGTTTCGACAGATACATGGGATGGAGAGCTCCGGTCCCGGTGCAGGTCGATGGGAGTAGACCGTTTAAATCGTTTGGCACGGACCAGAACCAACACACAGAAAATGCTGCATCAACTCTGCAGGCCAGGCAGCATCTAAGGAAAAGAGTACAGTCGACGTTTCGGGCCGAGACCCTTCATCAGGACTGGGTCTCCGATGCCGTACTATTATGTGTGCACTGTATTGATGTAAAGCCTGGCAGAAAACCAATTGAACCGGAGCAGATCGACATTCCGTTCAATATTATTGATCATTAGTTCTCGCGGAGAGTAAAATCGGGTCAGGTGTTAGGTGGTTTCGTCAGTTACCTGTAACAGCCAGATAGAAACTCGCCCGTAAGAAATCGTCGCGTTAAGGATATAATAATCTTCTTGTCGTTGGCAAAATTATAAGCTCCACCCATTCGTCAGCTCACCCGTTTTCATGTTTTCAGCAACAGAAATTACTTCCCATATAAAAGATTGGTAAAGGGATTAAGCAGCTCGTGCATTCCCCTGTGACAATCCCCCTCAACAACAGGGCTAGTACTTCGGATACTTTAGTAGACGGTGGAGGTGGAGGGAGAAGGTGTTGACCTAACAGAGGAAAGCCACAGTGGTCGGATCTGCGTCCGGTTCTCTGATTCAGAAGGGAAGACGGGAGAAAAGGATTCGTTACTAGCGGAAAGGACAGGAGGTTCTGTTGACGAGAACGGGATTGCCGGACGGCATGCTGCCTCCCGGGTGCCAGGGACATCTCGGATCGAGTCCTCGATATTCTCATCTGGGTGGGTGAACAGGCAGAGCTGTTTGTCCATGACGGTATCAACGATATGGTAGGACGAGTGACGAGGATCTGCATAGGGAGTTCAGGAATTTGGGTGCTACGTGAAAGGGCAGGAGTTTAGAATTGCGATCGTAGGATTACTACCCAAGCCACCTGCTAATGAGGCCAGAGGTAAGAAGATTAGACATTTTAATAGCTGGATAAGGATTTGACGTAACCATATAACTATATAACCATATAACAATTACAGCACAGAAACAGGGCATCTCGGCCCTTCTAGTCCCTGACGAACGCTTACACTCACCTAGTCCCACTGACCCGCACTCAGCCCATAACCCTCCATTCCTTTCCTGTCCATATACCTATCCAATTTTACTTTAAATGACAATACCGAACCTGCCTCTACTACTTGTACTGGAAGCTCGTTCCACACAGCTACCACTCTCTGAGTAAAGAAATTCCCCCTCGTCTTACCCTTAAGCTTTTGCCCCCTAACTTTCAACTCATGTCCTCTTGTTTCAATCTCCATAGTGATATCTTCTTAGTGAATACCGAATAAAATAAATTGTTCAAAATCTTCCCCATCTCTTTTGGCTGCACACACTTAGGAGGCAGGGCATAATTTTTTTGGATCCTGGGAAGGTGGGACCTGTACAGAAAGGGTGATGTACACCTGAACTGGTGGAGGACTATTATTGTAGCGGGAAGGTTTGTTAATGCTGCACGATGGGGTTAAATTGGCTGGGATGGGAATCAGAGTGCCAGAGGCAGGTATTGGTAATGCCTCAGTCAAAGATAGGAATCAAAATGTTGAGCATGTGTTCACTAGTATCCTGAGCTGAATATATTTCAATGCAATAAGCATCATAGGAAAGGCAGACGAAGATGATGTAGCTGGTTTACAAACGCAGCCAATGTGCAGTCAGGAGAGACAGTATTTAACACAATGCGGGATAGGTGGTAATGGGGGACAAGGAAATAGTGTACGAACTGAATAAGTATTCTGATAGATAGATAGATAGATACTTTATTCATCCCCATGGGGAAATTCAACTTTTTTTCCAATGTCCCATACACTTGTTGTAGCAAAACTAATTACATACAATACTTAACTCAGTAAAAAAAATATGATATGCATCTAAATCACCATCTCAAAAAGCATTAATAATAGCTTTTAAAAAGTTCTTAAGTCCTGGCGGTAGAATTGTAAAGCCTAATGGCATTGGGGAGTATTGACCTCTTCATCCTGTCTGAGGAGCATTGCATCGATAGTAACCTGTCACTGAAACTGCTTCTCTGTCTCTGGATGGTGCTATGTAGAGGATGTTCAGAGTTATCCATAATTGACCGTAGCCTACTCAGCGCCCTTCGCTCAGCTACCGATGTTTTGCATCACTTTTCACTGTGGAAGACACCAGCAGTATCGTGGACTTTCCAAGTGTCAGGGGTCATGATGTGTATGAAGCTTTTAATACTAGAGAAAATTTTCTTTGGAATTTGAAAGGCCCGTAGGTAGATAGGTTACCTGGACAAAATGATGTGCACAACAGAGATTGCAAAGGTATTAGTAATGATCATTGATAGATCATTAGATTCTGGCATGGTTCCGCAGGTCAGGTAAATTTCAATGCTTTATAATTACCCTGACTCCTCAAACCTTGTCCCAACAATTAGCAGCCATCGACTCCTCTAAGCAGCTGCCTAGCACTCTGAAAATTAAAATAAATGATGCCCACAAAACAAGAGAAGGCTATAAGAAGATACCAAAGCGTTTTCAGGTAGCCGATTCCTCAGTTCGTAATGTAATTAAGAAATGGCAGTTAAAAGGAACGGTGGAGGTCAGGTTGAGGTCTGGAAGACCAGGAAAACTTTCCAAGAGAACTGTTCGTAGGATTGCTAGAAAGGCAAATCAAAAGCCCCGTTTGACCTCAGAAGACCTTCAGGAAGATATAGCAGACTCTGGAGTGGTGGTACACTGTTTTACTGTAAGAGTCCTCCGAAGAAAACCTTTCTTGCGTCCTCACCACAACATTCAGCGTCTGAAGTTTGCAAAGGAACATCTAAACAAGTCTGATGCATTTTGGAAACAAGTCCTATGGACTGATGAAGTTGTTACGTACCCCATAACTGGGTGTCTGACCAGCAGAGAAAGAAGAATCCTTTGGAGTCTGGTGGTACCAAACTAAAGGTGTTTATTGGTAAACTACACAACACAATATCAAAAATGCAAATATACATATAAAACAAGTTAGCAGTAATAAACCTAAAAGTGTAGGAATAATAATAATCAATAATAAACAAGCTCTATCGATGTCTAGGGGTAAATGAATTGTCATAGGAAAGTATAGAGTTCAGTTCATAAATGCTGAAGTAGTTATGGTTGTTGTATTGAAATCGTTAGAGAGAGAGAGAGAGAGAGAGAGAGAGAGAGAGAGAGAGAGAGAGAGAGAGAGAGAGAGAGAGAGAGAGAGAGAGAGAGAGAGAGAGAGAGAGAGAGAGAGAGAGAGCGCGAGAGGTAACAGCTACAGCAGCCAAACCTTCCTTTGCTTTCTTAATCCGTCGCATCGTTTGTGGTCATTCAGTTATGACCCCTCTGTTCTTCAGCTAGACCGTTCTTTTGTGGTGGACTCGTCACTCTGGCATGAGTGGACACGCACACAAATCCCCACCGGCCCTGCTGTAACACTGTGAGCTTTACTGACCGATCTCCTGGTTCGGTCTTCGAAGGCCCCCACCTTTCTCTGGGTTCCCAACACTCAGTCAGTGTCCACTGGTGTGTCTGAAGGGTGTCTCTACAGACCTGTGTTTTTATCCCCACTCACGGGGTCTCAGCTATCCATCAACTCTGAATGACCGTGTCCATCAAATCAGGCCACTCCTGCTATCTCCTGAGGAATGTTAACGAGCAAAGTACAGTCCTTGTAGTAGAAGGTAAAGAATCCAGGAAGAGTCATAATTCAGTAAATCAACAGTCTCTCTCCCCCTCTTATCTATAGCAGATGTTCTTGCCTGGGCTTTATCTCGCTCTCATGAGCAGCATAGCAACAGCAATAGTTCGTAGTTCTCAGGAGGGGGGTTGGTAATGGTTAACTCTGCACCCCATTGTCTATCAAGTCTGTTCATCACTCATAACAAAGTTAAAATAGAACTTTTTGGTCGCAATGAGCAAAGGTATGTTTGGAGAAAAAACACGGCAAAATTTCATGAAAAGAACATCTCTCCAACTGTTAAGCATGGGTGTGGATCGATCATGCTTTGGGCTTATGTTGCAGCAATCGGCACGGGAAACAATCCTCAGGAACTAATCCGGAATCTAAGGAGTTTTGAAAAATTACCACTAATGCATCCACTTTTTCTTGGGCTGCTTAAGGAAGTAGCCCAAGAAATAGTGGATGCATTAGTGATAATTTTTCAAAACTCCATAGATTCTGGATCAGTTCCTGAGGATTGGAGGGTGGCTAATGTTACCCCCACTTTTTAAAAAAGGAGGGAGAGAGACACCGGGGAATTATAGACTGGTTAGTCTGACATCGGTGGTGGGGAAAATGCTAGAGTCGGTTATCAAAGATGTGATAACAGCACATTTGGAAAGAGGTGAAATCATCGGACAAAGTCAGCATGGATTTGTGAAAGGAAAATCATGTCTGACGAATCTTATAGATTTTTTTGAAGATGTAGCTAGTAGAGTGGATAGGGCAGAGCCAGTGGATGTGGTATATTTGGATTTTCAAAAGGCTTTTGACAAGGTCCCGCAAAGGAGATTAGTGTGCAAACTTAAAGTACACGGTATTGGCGGTATGGTATTGATGTGGATAGAGAATTGGTTGGCAGACAGGAAACAAAGAGTGGGAGTAAACGGGACCTTTTCAGAATGGCAGGCAGTGACTAGTGGGGTACTGCAAGGCTCAGTGCTGGGACCTCAGTTGTTTACAATATATATTAATGATTTAGACGAGGGAATTAAATGCAGCATCTCCAAGTTTGCGGATGACACGGAGCTCGGTGGTTGTTAGCTGTGAGGAGGATGCTAAGAGGAAGCAGATGACTTGGATAGGTTAGGTGAGTGGGCAAATTCATGGCAGATGCAATTTAATGTGGATAAATGTGAGGTTATCCACTTTGGTTGCAAGAACAGGAAAACAGATTATTATCTGAATGGTGGCCGATTAGGAAAAGGGGAGATGCAACGAGACCTAGGTGTCATTATACACCAGTCATTGAAGGTGGGCATGCAGGTACAGCAGGCGGTGAAAAAGGCAAATGGTCTGTTGGCATTCATTGCAAAAGGAGTTGAGTACAGGAGCAGGGAGGTTCTACTGCAGTTGTACAAGGCCTTGGTGAGACTACACCTAGAATATTGTGTGCAGTTTTGGTCCCCTAATCTGAGGAAAGACATTCTTGCCATAGAGGGAGTAAAGAGAAGGTTCACCAGATTGATTCCTGGGATGGCAGGACTTCCATTTGAAGAAAGACTGGATCGACTAGTCTTATACTCACTGGAATTTAGAAGATTGAGGGGGGATCTTATTGAAACATATAAAATTCTAAAGGGATTCGAAAGGCTAGATGCAGGAAGATTGTTTCCGATGTTGGGGAAGTCCAGAATGAGGGGTCACAGTTTAAGGATAAAGGGGAAGCCTTTTAGGACCGAGATGAGGAAAAACTTCTTCACACAGAGAGTGGTGAATCTGTGGAATTCTCTGCCACAGGAAACAGTTGAGGCTGGTTCATTGGCTATATTTAAGAGGAAGTTAGATATGGCCCTTGTGGCTAAAGGGATCAGGGGGTATGGAGAGAAAGCGGGTACAGGGTTCTGAGTTGGATGGTCAGCCATGATCATACTGAATGGCGGTGCAGGATCGAAGGGCTGAATGGCCTACTCCTGCACCTATTTTCTATGTTTCTATTTCACTGGTAGAGGGAAGAATGAATTCAATTAAATGCCAGCAAATTCTGGAAGCAAACATCACATCGTCTGTATAAAAATCTGAAGATGAAAAGACGATGGCTTCTACAACAGAATTATCATCCTAAACGCACCCAAAAATCCACAATAGGCTACCTCAAGTGGCGCAATCTGAAGGTTTTGCTATGGCCCTCACAGTTCCCTGACCAAAACATCATCGAAAATCTGTGGATAGACATCAAAAGAGTCTGCAAGATGGCTCAGGAATCTCACAGAACTAGAAGCCTTTTGCAAGGAAGAATGGGCGAAAATCCCACAAACAAGAATTGAAAGATTCTTAGCTGGCTACAGAAAGTGTTTACAAATTGTGTTACTTGCCAAAGTACTGAACATGCAAGGTGCCCAAACTTTTGCTATGAGCCCTTTTCCTTTTTTGTTAGTTTGAAACTGTAAAAGATGAAAATAAAAGAACTGTGTCCTCTTTAACTTCATGCCTTTTGGAGATCAGGTCATCTTAGCTATTCACAGTAACAGAAATTTTGACCGGGGTGCCCAAACGTTTGCATGCCACTGTACATAGCACAAGGCACATGTAACACATACAAGATAGCAGTTAAGTACAGTTGGGCGATGTGCTTTGAAGGGCTGGAAGGGCCTATTCCGTGCTGTACCTCATAAATAAGTTGCTTACCCAGACCCCTCTGTTCTACCACACTCCTCAGTGCCCTACGCAACATATCACCCTTGTCTGCATTAAATTTCAACTGCCATTTTCAACCCATTTTTCGAGCTGGGCTAGATCCCATTAATAGTCTTGCTCACTGTCCAATACACTCCCTGTCTTGTGCCATCCGTAAATTTGCTAATCCATTTTCCCACATTATCATCAGGATCGCTGACATAGATGACAAACAAGATCGGACACAGCACACATCCCTGTGGCACACCACTACTCACGGGACTCCAGTTAGCGAGACCACCATTCTACATCCACACTCTGGCCTCTTCTGCAAAGCCAATGTGTAATCCAATTTAGCATCTCACCTTGAATGTCAAGCAACTTAGTGTTCTTCAGCAACCTCTGATTCACCACCTTGTGAAACACCTTGCTAAAATCCATGTGGATAACATCCACTGCCTTCGTCAACTTTCCTGGTAACTGTTCCAAACTCTGCATAAGAGTAGACACGATTTACCAGGCACAAACTTCTAATCAGTCCCTGCCTATCCAAATTCTTATATAACTGGCCCCTCAGAATACCTTCCAATAATTTACCATGACTGATGTCAGGCTCACTGGCCTACAAAGCCCTGGATTAGAGCCCCATTTAAACAACGGGACAACATTAGCTATCCTCCAATCCTCCGGCACCTCGTCTGTGGCTAAGGTTGTTTTAAATATCTCTGCTAGGACCTCTCAAATCTCTGCACATATCCCACAGGATCAAGAGAACATATTTTCAGCCCCCAGGGATTTATCCACCCTAATTTGCTTCAACAAACATCTCCTTCTCAGGAATATGTATGGTCCATTATCTCGCTGCTGCTTTGCCTCATATCTATAGACCCTGAGTCCATCTCAACAGTAAATAGAGGTACAAAAATCAGTTTAACATGTGCCCATCTCTTTCAGATCCACGCGTATATGACAACTCTGAACTTTCAGAGGCCCAGTTTTGTCTCTTGCTGTCCTTTTGCTCTCAATATATGAAAAAACAAGGTGTCGGTTGGGACGAAAGCCAATTTTGTTCGTTCTCCGCAATGATCATCTCCATGGCACTGAGGCTATGAAGACTGCCCTGGCTGTTTTGCTCCATCCCCGCTAATATGATAAACTGATAAGAGAGGCTTTGGGCCTACTCCATGCTGCTTCAGGGTTCAGATCTGGTTCAGAATACTGTTGTTTGTTTCAATTGTTTGTATCATGAGCTTTTTTGTTATTTCCCTTGTGCATCGAGAGATGGTGTTTTATTTTTTATTTTTATTTCTTTAAATTGGGTCCTTTCGGGTTTCTTGCTTTGTGGCTACCTGTGAGCAAGCAAATCTCAAGATTGTATAATTTATACATTCTTTCATAATAAATGTACTCAAATATTGAATATATCTGTAGAAGCCCTTAAGAATCTTCTTCACGTTGTCTGCTGCTGCAACCTCGTACCTTCTTTTAGCCCTCCCGATTTATATTGTCTTTTCTTGCATTCCCTGTTTCCGGTCAGATGGCAGCGCGCTCTGATGATCCGGCTTCTGCAAGGTCAACCAAGGCTGTTATTTAAGTGCATTGTTTACGATCGCAAGACCATGCTGGACATTAACAAATTAAAGTACTGTACTGCAGGCCTACCCCATCAGCGAGTTGCTCATTGGCGGAGAAAATGAAGTAGCTGCACTTGGTGCGGACTGTGATACTGCCTGCAACAGACAGCGAAGGAGGTGAGCAGTTTAACAGCAAGGGATTGACATAACCCGTGATAGAATTGGCTGTAACCACTGGTTCTATAGGTTGATCTATGCCTCTTATCACCTAGTACTGCTCTATCATGCCCCTTATCTTCCTTCGCTGCAAAGCCTTTGAACGATTTTGGACGTTTGATCACTAAAGTCCTCCTACCTTTGATAGACTAAGTGGCTGGCTTTGAACTGAACGTTGATTTCTGAAAGGAACGCCCAATTCTGTTCCGCTCTCCTTTCTGTGACCGAATAGGTTCTTTAATTTACCGTTACTCCGAAACGTACCGCGACTCTAATCCCGGTAACAACGTCACAGTTTAATAGTTGTTTTTAACCATCAGTAATGGAAATTTACGTGATGTAGTTCTGAACTGCATCAGAAATTACAGCATATTTAAAATATATTTTTGAAGCAAGGGGTTGTGGTGGTGTGACTGTCGTTCAAGTTACTAATTCTGTACCTGTCCATTTGCCGGCAGGAATGCATCTGCCACAATTTGTTCTTATTTATGGCTAAAGGCGCCATGATAGCGAAGCAGGCAGCGTGGCGCTTTGCCCAGCGACACGGGTTCATTACCCGCCATTGTCTGTGAGGAGTTTACACGTTCCTCTCATGATCGCCTGGGTTTCTTCCGGATGCTCTGGTTTCTGTCCACATTCTAAAGATATACGGGTTTGTAGGTTAAGTAACTCTTGTTGGGCAGCACGGGTTCTTTGGGATGGAAGGGCTTGTCACCAGTGTGTACCTCAAATAAAAGATTCAAGGTACATTTATTAGCAAGGAATGTTTAAGTTATAGAACATTGAGATTCGTTTGCTTACAGGCGGCCACAAAACAAGAAATCCGAAGAACTCAGTTTAAAGAAAAACTAACACCCAGTGCGCAGAGTGAGAGAAAGCACACACAAAGCATTCAAACAGTTAAAATAACCAACAGGATTCCAAACCAAACTCAGTCCGCAGAACCGGAGTCAGGAGCCACAAAAGTAGGCCCACAGCCTCAGTCTCGGTTCATCATACAGCGAGTCAAAACACCGCGGGGCAGGAAGACAAGAAGCGTGAAACATCCTGAGCAGTCTCACCGATTCGGCGCCGCGGAGGGAGGAATAAATCTCCATAAGGCGATAAGAAATAGGTGCAGAAATAGGCCATTCGGCCCATCGAGTCTGCTCCACCATTCAATGATGGACTGATTCAATTATTCCACTCATTCCTACTTCCCTGCTTTCTCCCTATACCCTTTGATGCTGTAGCTAATCAAGAACCTATCACTCTCTGCCTTAAATGCACCCAGTAACTTGGCCTCCACAGCCGCTCCTGGCAACAAATTCTACAGATTTACCACCGTCTGACTAAAGTAATTTCTCCGCATCTCTGTTCTAAATGGAAGTCGTTCAAACCTGAAGACCTGCCCTCTTGTCCTAGACTCCCCTGCCATGGGAAATAACTTTGTCATATCTAATCTGTTCAGGCATTTTAACATTTGGAAGACCAGGCAGAATCGGCCCGACCCTGCCTGCGGTCCAGTACCCTACCTTTTTTGTCTATCTGGCCGGCGTTTAAATCGTTCAGATATCGGTTCTTCATGGGAAGGATGTACAAACTCCTTACAGGCCGCGACGGGAAATGAACCCGTGTCACCAGTACTGTAAAGCGTTGTGCTAACCACTATGTTAGCAGCAAGATAGCCACGGAAGTGTAAAGTAACTTGTAATTTTTCTTTCTTTCCTGGCCTTGCAAACATTTTTACCGATACCTTTCAAAGACCAGAAGATAAGTAAGAGGTACACGAGATACAAATATGTTATATATAAGACGAATTATTGCCCTGGCATAAGATTAATACAGGAGTATACGTGTTTCAAAAATTCCTGTAAACCATTACAGAATAAATAATGATCGCAGAAAATTAGGCGTTTGTCCAATTATGAGATCCATTCCAATGCCAATAATAATTTGTCTCTAATCTAGACATTAACGGAAAGAGACTCGTTTGCGGGGAGACAGTTTGATAACGGTTATGTTAATAGACTTGCGTTTAGAATTCTGGATCATTGATTTAGAGAAGCGAGTAATGTATGAGATTATATCAATCTGGGATCTGAAATAAAAAGCCAAACAACAGCGAATCTACCGGATTGTCATAAATACTCGTTTAACTTACTAACGCTATGCACTGAAGGAAATGCTCGGTGCAAATCCAGTCTAGGTCTTAGCTAATGCGCTTGATCCTTCAAAAGGCTGCACTTATCATTAAGGACCCCCATCACCTCTTCTCAATCCTCCATCAGTGAGGGGGAACAGAACCTGAATACACACACTCAAAGTTTTCAGTACGAGAACCAGAATCAAGTTTGATATCACAGGCAAATGTCGTGAAATTTTTGTCACGTGACAGCAGAATGTTGCAATACATATTAATTAAAACTGAATTACAATAAAACTATATAGTTATATATAGTTAAATTAAACAAGTAGTGAGACATTGTTCATGAGTTAACTGTCCATTCAGAAATCTGACGGCAGAGTGGGGTACCTTTAGTTTGATAGATAGATAGATAGAAAATACTGTATGCCAGTGATATAATACCTGATTCTGCTTATTATTCTGCTACTTAATCACCTCCATTTCTCAGGTCATTAGAGGTGGATAATAACAGATTCAGGGATATCACATCCCGTGAACCAATTGCCCATGCCAAAGAAGTTGGATTTGGGACAATTACCTGGAGATCGACAGCGGCGCAGAATATAAATGATCACAGCAAGCGCCAACGTGAGGAGTACAGCAGGCATGGAGAAAACCCCAGGAAGATAGACATTCTTCTGAATGGAGTCCTCATGCACTGTGCAGAAACATTAGTTCATTCTTTACTGCTAAAAATACTTTCTTCGAACGTTTTGAAGAGACTTAACTAGTCGGTTCAGCGCAGCCTCGAGATGGCGACAAGGTAGACGTAACATCAAGTGTTTATTTTTAAATATTGCCCTTTATGTGTTGTCTACTTCTACAGCTCTGGTTGTTATCTGTCAACAATCGACATACCACACAGGATCAAAATTCTGAGTATACACACGACAGAGGATGGTGTATTTTCTCGGTAAATATAAGTTTAGTTTTAGATTGCAAATGTCACTATGTCCTTTGCTCTTTGATCATCAGTGCCTGGCTAGACCTCGCGTTCATCGGGCTCACTCTACACAATGTGGTTTTAGATCTCTGAAGAGAAAGCTGCTGATAGTTTGTGATTCATTGTTGCAAATCTGGATAAGTACACCTTTGTAGCAGTACCTAATGTCGTCCCGCATTTGACCCCAAATTCCCCTCGGATGCACATCTCATATCGAATTGACTGCTACAACGAGAGTGACATTTTCCTAGCAAGAGATCTCCTCTGCAGTCTACAGCCCAGTCCATCACAGGGAAAGCCCTCCGCAACATTGAACTTATCTACAAGGAGCGTTGTCACAAGAAATCAGCATCCTTCTTCAAGGACCCCACCATCCAGATCATATTCTCTTCTCGTTTTTCCGATCGGGAAGGATGTACAGCAGCCTTATTTCCCATTCTAGCAGGTTCTGGAACAGTTATTACCCTTCAATCATGAGGCTCCTGTAAAAGCGTGGATAACTTTACTGACATAAACAGAGAACTAATTTCACAACCTATGGACTCACTTACAAGGACCCTACTACTCATGTTGTTAATTTTTATTCGTCTATCTGTCCGTCTATTTATTTACTTATTTGTTTGTTTGTATATTTCCCTGTCTATTTATTTACTGTAACGCTGTTTATTATTGTTGTTGTTGTATTTGCATAGTTTTTCTTCCTTTGCATATTAGTTGTTTCTCAGACTTTATGCGTAGAATTTTCATTGAATCTATTGTAATTCTTTGTTTTACAGTGAATACCTGCAAGAAAGTAAATTCAAGGTAGTATACGGTGACATATGGGGAACCGATCGGATCAGGTCCGTTTTATGCCTCGTCCACGTTATTTTTTCTCGCTTATCTGTAGTGGAAAATGAAATCCCGCAACGTAATGGTTGTCACAGTCTGGGACTTGGTGTAGTCCCGGGTTAAAATTTCACCTGAGGCTGTCAAGCCACATTTGCCTGTAATTATTATTTAAGTTAGAAACATCAGCGAAAGGTGTAAAATTCCATTGAATCATAAAGATACCCCATACGTCAATCCTCTATAGCTTTCGTTTTAATTTAGGGGAAACTGGGGGGGATGTGTTTGGTGAGAGCGGGAAGATTGAGCCGGTAGGTTAGGTAATGCAGACTTACGTTTCACTGTGATTTCTGTCCCGGTTCCATAAATAGGTTCAGCTTTGAAAATCTGAATTCTGCAGTAATATTTCCCGCTTTCATTTAGTTTCAAGTCAAGGATGGTTATGGACGCCCATTCCCATGGAAAGCTTTCAGTATAACTTTTCAGAAGGCGGCCATTGTATGCTGCGATTTTGTTGCAAAGTAAAGCACTTTCCTCGTCTTTGTACCAATCGATGGCATAAGGTGTTTTTGTTTCTTCTCGTGTTAAGTTCCAGCAGAAGGAACAGTTCAGTTGCACCAAGCCACCTTCGGTAACAGTGACCCGCGGGGGCGTTTGCATGATCGTTAATCTTACTCCAGCAACTCCTGTAACAATAAACAGTCTCCTTAATGACATTGCCACAATTTGATGATTGCATATTTTGCTATAAACTGCTTGAAGTTCTACCCTCAAACAGGAAAAAAACCTGCAGATGCTGGAATTCAAACAACACACACGGGAGGAAATCAGCAGGCAAGACAGCATCCATGGAAAAGTGTACATTCTGGAGTCAAGAGTGTTGACTGGACTACTGAGTTCCTCCAGCATTTTGTGTGTGATGCCTGAAGCTCTACCCTGCTTCCTAACTTCAATTTCAAGTTCACGTTTATTGTCATTCAACTGTACACACGTATACAGCTAAACGGAACAACGTTCCTCTGGGAACAAGGTGCGAAACACAGTACGTATATCACACAGTTTTAATATTAGATTATTTTAACGCAATAGCATTAACAGATAATAAAATATCGACATATTTCATTATCTCGACATAACCCGACATTACGTGGATCTATGACATACCGTTAATATACAACAGAATAACGTTCCCGGCGCTTTCATAGATAATGTGTGCTGGGTGGTAGCAGAGTTTTCAGGAGTCCCCCAGCCGGGAGGAAGATGTGGTCACCAAGCGAATGTTCCCCCGTTTGTTCTGATCGGGTCTGTCCTCAGAAGGAGCGGTAAGGCTCTGTGTTAATGCCTCTTCTTTGACTCACTGACACTCCGCTCTCCCTTGTTTCGCAGCTGCAAGTTTGATTTTTTGTCATGATTAACTCATATTTCTCCTTCTGAAACCGAGATATTTATTGACTATTTTCAAAATAAATTGTCTTCACCATAATACTTCTCCGAAGAATCTACGTCACAGAGTCAGTGGTGCCAAAAGGCGACATAGTGGCATTTAATAGAGCTGCTGCCTGAGAGCTTCGGCGACGCGGGTTCGATCGTGACTGTCTATGCGAAGTTTGTACTTTCTCCCTGTAATCGTGCCGATCTCGTCCCACATCCCAAAGGCGTTCCGGTCGGCTAATGATTCTCTATGAATTGATCCCAGTTTAGTCGGACGGCAGTAGTATCAGAGAGAGCTGGTGGGCTTGTGAAGGAGAATCGGTGAAGTGGGAGAATGGAACTAAAGGCTAAGAACGGGCTTCTTTCTAAGCGAAGCACCAAGGCATTCGGCCACGATTTCAAGCTGCGGGGAAATATATCTGGTGATAAGTTATGTAAATATAGACCGTTATCATAGCGAGAGATTTTTCTCCAATTAATTGACTGAATTGAATCCAGTGCTGTCGCTTGCGAACTGAACTGGATGAGTCAGGATGTGCGATTTTCTCGTCGTTAGCACATTTCGGTAGGAATGCCAGGTCACTCGAGGAGACTTGGTGCAAAAGTTGGATGCACAGCGTTTATCAACACAGAAAGACACGGGTAATTGTGGTTGGCACAGCGTATTGTACAGGGCCGGAGGGTTGCTGGCTGCATATATTGTCTTTACTACACAGAAAGAAGGCAATGTCTGCATTCCCTCCCTCATCTCAGATTACTATTTCCATGCCCACTTATTCTGTTGCAAAATATTGAGTTTTGTACGTAATAAACACGTAAGCACCAAAAGGAGTAGAAAGGTGTGCGGAGGGACCACCTAACTGAATTTCGAACGCTAGTCAGAATTGATCCAATGGCATGACTCAATAATCCATTCCTTTTCCAATTTTCAGTGCGCCCGCACGCGCGCTTGTGTGTGCGTGTCTGTCTGAGTGTGTGTGTGCGTGTGAGTGTTTCTCCGTGTATTCGTAAGTGTCTGTATATTACCTACCAGACAAGAACAGCAATGCCCAAACGACCTCCTCCCTCAGCATGGTACAATGGCCCCCTGTGCAAGAAAGCATAAGTAATTCTTCAACTCTTTGTTGGACACCAATTCAAATTATTCAATTTCGCCACCTTTCTCTCCTTCCGGTTGGAGGTGATGGAATTTGGGAAGAATAATGCACCATTTACTTCAAACAGCTGAGGTAAATAATTCTGCTTCGTGTAATATAAACTATGCTGGTCATTGCAATCCTGCAACCACCACCTCCGATCCAGAAGGAGTTTTTGGTTTTAAGATTATAAGACATGAGAGCAGATTTAGGCCAATCGTCCCATCGAACCCACTCCGCCATTCAATCATGACTGATTTATTATCTCGCAGCCCCATTCTCCTGCTTTTCCCCCATAATCTATAACAACCTTACTAACCAAGAAACGATAACCCTCTGCTTAAAATATACCAAATAACTTGGCCTCCACAACCGTCTGTGGCAATGAACTCCACAGATTCACCACCCTCTAAAGAAATTCCTCTTCATCTCTGATCTAAAGGTACGTCTTTCTATTCGGAGAAATTATCGCCAGAGTGGACGGATTACAGCCTCGGTTACCACGGCGAATACAGAAATAACGTTCCGAAATGCAAACTGTTGAATTATCTGCGAACGTCTAAGTAAGATTTAACATATTTACTGTGATATTTTTGCACTTAATTCAAAGCATAACAATTGACAAGATTCACTGCTAAGCGGATTCTGACGTGAACACCAGAGTAACAGAAACACTGGTAATAAATATTTCAAATCCAATTGCCCGTATTTCATTGCAATATTCACCTCTGGTCTGGAAGGTTGCATCGAATTGCATTTCAACCGCCATTTGATCTCCGGCACACGATACTGACCAGTGAATGATATTCAAGGTTCTGATAAGAAGTCTTGTGAGTCATATCCGGTTCTATTTACTATATAACCATATAACAACTACAGCATGGAAACAGGCCATCTCGGCACTTCTAGTCCGTGCCGAAGGCTTACTCTCACCTAGTCCCACTGGCCCACTCTAAGCCCATAACCCGCCATTCCTTTCCTGTCCATATACCTATCCAATTTTACTTTAAATGACAATACCGAACCTGCCTCTACCACTTCTACTGGAAGCTCTTTCCACACAGCTACCACTCTCTGAGTAAAGAAATTCCCCCTCGTGTTGCCCTTAAACTTTTGCCCCCTAACTCTCAACTCATGTCCTCTTGTTTGAATATCCCCTTCTCTCAATGGAAAAAGCCTGTCAACATCAACTCTATCTATCCCCCTCATAATTTTAATTTTTAACTCAGTCTACTTTTTTTAAAAAAAAACAAGGAAAACAAGTCCTGGCCCATTAAATAGACTTCAAAGTTCAAATTAATATTATTATCACCATACATATCTGTCACTATATCCTGAGATTCATTTCCTTGCAGGATTCACAGTATAACAGAGAAAAACAAAAAGTTCAGTAAAACTACACACAAAGAAAGACTGGAGAACAATGGACACAAGCATTTGCAAACTTGAAGTCCTTCTGGTATGCATCTTCTACATTTGAATATGTTTTAAAATGTATAGTAACAGAGAATTTTCCTCATTACTAGGGCCAAACTAAACGACTACTGCCTGATGGAAGTGACACCAATCATCATGAAAGCTTCATGATGGTGTAATGGCACAAGTCAAAAACACCCCATTTCTGCCACGTTGGACACTCACCAATATGCTTACCGATTGCACGACGATACGACAGATGCCATAGCAGCTGTCTTGCACCTGCCCCTGAAACACTTGGAAAACAATACTGCTTCTGGATCTCATTTCAGAATCCAACATTATTAGCCCACGGACCTTGGTGAACAAATTCCTTCTCTTCCATTTAAATACACCACTGTTCCATTAGGCATTGATCTTCCTAACCAACAGACTTCGGAGAGCCTGGATCCACAACCACACTACCATCTCAACCATCCACATCATGGATGCTCTCCAGGGCCGTGCTGAGCCCATTGCATTACAGTTTGCTCACAATGACTGCGCGGACAAACACTGAAGTAATCACATTGTCAAGTTCCCTATGACATGACAGTAGTGGGGCTCATCACCAAAAATGATGCAATGGCCTAAAGTGAGGAGGTGGAAGAGCTAGAGGCTGGTACTAAGCACGTAGTCTCTTCATCAATGTTAACAAGACAGAGAAGATGGTTATGGACTTCAGGAGAACTTGCACCACTCACACCCCACTTTACATAAGCGACATAGGAGTGGAATCTGCGAGCAGTTTCAAACTCCTGAAAGTGCACATCTCACACAAACCCTTATGGTCCCAGAACACATTTCATACAATCAAGAAAGCTCCCCAATGCCTATACTTTTTGAGGTGGCTGAAGAAAGCTGGACTATGTACATCCATGTTCACGCCCTTTTACAGATGCACAGTAGAGAGCTTCGTAACATAATGTATCACTGCATGGCACGTAAACTGGCATAGGAAGGCTCTACAACGGGTAGTCAAAACTGCCGAACGCATCACCATCATAAACCTACACGCTTCAAAGAGAAATATACAGAAAGGTGCTGGGAAAAGGCCAATAACACCATGAACGGTTCTACCAACTCGACTCATGGACTGCTTGTCCCCTCCAGTATGGAGGAGACTATGAAGCATCCACACCAGGACTACCGGACTCATAACCAATTATTTTTTTCCCAAGCAATAAAGCTGATCAACACCTCCACCAACTAACCTAATCCACCACACCACCCACCACCACTACTTTAGCATTTCCTGTCAGTCACCTTATGTACAGACACTCCTGTATCGATTGCCACTTTATGGATACACACTCATCTTATGTATATAATCTATCTTATGTATTTATAGTTATTGTGCTTTTATTATTGGGTTCTTTATCTTATTATGCTTTTTGTGCTGCATCAGATCCAAGCAATTTTCAATCTTGACATGTTTCTTCAAGAGCATGAAATGGATCAGTCCTCACCATTAGCGGATTTCTTCAGGACTCAACTTGAATATGCAATCATTATTAGCTGCATCATAAACCGATACGTAAGAACAGTGAGGGTGATTGAAAAGTTTCACATTTCAGCTGCTCTGCAAAACTTCCTGTGCTCAAGTAGCAAGACTCAGACAACGTTTATTGTTTCATATGAGGAGGCTTGCAAATAGCAAGTTATTCACGTTGCTGATAATTGTAAATGGACCAGTAGAGCAGTAATTGACGGAGGTGGATTGGCTTTCCATTTTCCGGGCAGTGGAGCCGGGACACTTTAGCATTTGAGCAGCTCTGCCAGTGCTTTGCATATTCTGAAACGGCTTGACTTGCACCACTGTTAATTAAAAGCATAGGATTCCTTGATTAATAACAGATACAATGTAGCGCTGCATAGAGTTTTGCCACTGTAATTGCCCCTTGAACGTATGTGTTCAGTTGTGAATTCTAAGGTTTATTTGAACATCAGTATTTCATAATACTGTTATTTAAATGTATTCAATGTTTTGGTTTTGATCCACAGTTATCGCCTCCCTCGAGTAACCCTCCTCCTTCCCTTTTTCTCATGGTTCATCGTCCCCTCATATCAAATTCCTTCTTCCGCTCTTTATCTTTTCCAACTAACTTCTCACTTCATCCCCCATTCCTCACCGAACTACCTTCCCTCTCAGATGGCTTCAACTGTGACCTTCTATCTTGAAATCTTTCCCCTATTCCACCCCCCCACCCCATTCTGACTTAGACCATAAGACCATAATACGAATCTATCGATCTCTGCCTTAAATACCCAGCGATCTGGCCTCCACAGCAGTACGTGGCAACATATTCCACAAATTCATCATCACCTGGCTAAAGAAATTTTTCCGCTCCTGTTTTGAATAGACACCCTTCTATCCCGAGATTTTGCCCTCTTGTCCTAGACTCCCCCACCTCGGGAAACATCCTTTCCACATCTACTCTGTCTAGTCATTTCAACATTCGGAAGGATACAATTAGATTTCCCCACCACCCCCATCCTTCTAAATTCCAGCGAGTACAGACCCAGAGCCATCAAACGTTCCTCGTATGATAACCCTATAATTCCCAAAATTATCCTTGTGAACTTCCTGGACCCTCCACAATGCCAGCATTTCTCCTCTAAGATGTGGAGCACAAAACTGTTCACAATACTAAAGTTGAGGCCTCACCAGAGTCATATAAAGCCTCGGCATCTCATCATTGCTTTTGTATTCTAGACCTCTTGAAATGAATGCAAACATTGCATTTGCCTTCTTCACCACGGACACAACCTACAAGTTAACTTTCAGAATGTTCTGCAAAAGGAATCCCAAGTCCCTTTGCACCTGAGATTTTTGAATTTTCTCCCCATTTAGAAAATAGTCTGCACATTTATTTCTACTACCAAAGTACACGACCATGCATTTTCCAGCATTATATTTCATTTGCCACTTTCTTGCCCATTCTCTAAATCTGTCTAAGTCCTTCTGCATCCTACCTGTTTCCTCAACACTACCTGACCTTCCATCAATCTTCGTATCATCTGCGAAAATGGCAACAAATCCATCTATTTCATCATCTAAATCATTTATATATGGCATAAGAAGTGGTCCCAACATTGACCCCTGCGGAACACCAAACAAGGATCCTTTTATTCCCACTCGCTGCCTTCTTCCAATCAACCAATGGTCTAACCGTTTTAGCAAATTTTCTGTAATATCACAGGCTCTTAACTTGGTAAGCAGCCTCATGAGTGGCACCTTGTCAAAGGCCTTCTGAAAGTCGAAATATACAACATCCACTACATCTCCGTCATCTATCCTACCTCTGATCTACTCACCGAATTCCAAAAGGTTCATCAGGCAGGATATTATCTGAAAGAAACCATGCTGACGTTGTCCTGTCATCTCTGGTGTTAGCAAGTACTCCATCACCTCGACCTTACCAAATTATTCCAATATCTTCCCAACCACTGAAGTCAGGCTAACTGGTCTACAATTTCCTTTCCGCTGCCTTCCTCCTTTCCTAAAGAGTGGAGTGACATTTGCAATTTTCTGGTCATCTGGCACCATGCCAGAGTCTAATGGTTTTGAAAGATGATTGTTGATGCCCTTACAATCTCTAACGTTATGTCTTTCAGAACCCCAGGGTGTAGTTCATGTGGTCCAGGTGGCTTATGTACTTCTAAGTCTTTCGTTTCGGAGCACATTTTCCCTTGTAGTACTAATTGCACCCATTTCTCTTCCTTCACACACTACAACATCTGGCACACTGTTAGTGTTTTCCACAGTGAAGACTGATGCAAAGACTTCTTTATCCGAACTTTGGAGAAGGAAGTCTGAGAATCGGAACGGGAGAGCTGCGGGAGCCATTTTGATTTTTTTCTTCTCATTGGGGTTAAGCGATGCAGGGCTGCGCAGGCTGTGACGACGGGCAGTGAAGCGCGGAAGATTTAAAAGGAATACAGCCTTATACAGCGGGCACCGTCGTTTTGCGGGCAGCGGTGTGAGCCGGGTGCAAAGTGAAGGCTTAAGGGCTTTGGCTCAACGGGCTTAGGTGGAAACCGGCTCGGCAAGGTAGGTTTAGTTTTCAGTTTTTCCTGTTATTTGAGGAAAGAGGGAATTATGAGTGTGAGGGCAGCTTGTTGTTCTCGGTGTCGGATGTGGGAGGTCCTCGAGTCTCCTAGCCTCCCGGACGTCCAAATCTGCGCCAGGTGCGCCGAGCTGCAGCTCCTAAGGGACCGTGTTAGGGAACTGGAGCTGCAGCTCGATGACTTTCGTCTGGACAGGGAGAGTGAGGAGTTGATAGAGAGAAGTTGCAGGCAGGTGGTCACACCAGGGTCACGGGAGGTAGACAAGTGCGTCACGTTTAGGAGAGGGAAGGGGAAGAGTCGGGTACTAGAGGGTACCCCAGTGGCGGTACCCCTTGACAATTAGTACTTCTGTTTGAGTACTGGGGGGGACAACCTACCAGGGGAAGCAACAGTGGCCGTGCCTCTGGCACAGAGTCCGGCCACGTAACACATAAGGGTAGGGAATGGAAGAGGAAGGCAGTAGTAATAGGGGACTCGATAGTTAGGGGGTCAGATAGGCTATTCTGTGGACGCAGTTAGGAGACCCGGATGGTATTTTGCCTCCCTGGTGCCAGGGTCCGGGATGTTTCTGATTGCGTCCAAGATATCCTGAAGTGGGAGGGTGAAGAGCCACAGGTCGTTGTACATATAGGTACCAATGACATTGGTAGGAAAAGGGAAGAGGTCTTGAAAGGAGAATATCGGGAGTTAGGAAGGGAGTTGAGAAGAAGAACCGCAAAGGTAGTAATCTCAGGATTACTGCCTGTGCCACGCGACAGTGAGAGTAGGAATGGACTAAGGTGGAGGATAAATGCGTGGCTGAGGGATTGGAGCAAGGAGTAGAGATTCAAGTTTCTGGAACTTTGGGACCTCTTTTGGGCAGGTGTGACCTGTAAACAAAGGACGGGTTGCACTTGAATCCTAGTGGGACCAATATCCTGGCTGAGAGATTTGCTAAGGCTACTGGGGAGACTTTAAACTAGAATGGTTGGGGGGCGGGTGGGAATCAAATTGAAGAGACTAGGAGAGAAGAGGTTAGTTCACTAATAGAAAATTTTGTAGACAGTGTGTGAGGGAGAATGGGCAGGTGATAGAGAAGGGGAGCGCTCAGACCGAAGATCTAGGGGAGATGAAGGAAAAGAAGATAGTAAAGTTGTTTTCACTGTTACGGATAAACAGAGAGTAAGAGGTGGAGTATTTTTAAATGCATTTATTTTAATGCTAGGAGCATTGTAAGAAAAGTGGATGAGCTTAAGGCATGGATTAATCCGTGGAAATATGATGTTGTAGCTAGTAGTGAAACATAGCTGCAGGAGGGATGTGATTGGCAACTAAATATTCGTGGATTTCGTTGCTTCAGGTGTGATAGTATCGGAGGGACAAGAGGGGGAGGTGTTGCGTTGCTTGTCAGAGAAAATATTATTGCAGTGCTTTAACAGGATAGAATAGAGGGCTCGTCTAGGGAGGCAAATTTGGAAGGAGATAGCAGATATTTGTAGTAAGCACAGAGTTGTGATTGTGGGAGATTTCAATTTCCCATACTGTAAAAGGGCTGGATGGTTTGGAGTTTGTAAAATGTGTGCAGGATAGTTTTTGCAGCAATACATAGAGCTACCAACTAGAGAAGGGGCAGTGTTGTATCTCCTGTCAGGGAATGAGATAGGTCAGGTGACTCAGGTATGTGTTGGGGAGCACTTCGGGTCCAGTGACCACAAAGCCATTAGTTTCAATATAATTATAGAGAAGGATAGATCTGGACCCAGAGTTGAGATTTTTGATTAGAGAAAGGCCAACTTTGAGGAGAAGTGAAAGGATTTAGAAGGAGTGGATTGGGACAATTTGTTTTATGCGAGGGATGTAATAGAGAAATGGAAGTCATTTAAAGGTTAAATTTTGACGGTACAGAATCTTTATGTTCCTGTTAAGTTGAAGAGAAAGGTTAAAAGTTTGAGAGAGCCATGGTTTTCAAGGGATATTTGAAACTTGGTTCGGAAAAAAAGAAACACGAGGAAATCTGCAGATGTTGGAAATTCAAGCAACACACAGAAAATGCTGGTGGAATGCAACAGGCCAGACAGCATCTATAGGAAGAAGCACTGTCGACGTTTCGGGCCGAGACCCTTCGTCAGGACTAACTGAAAGAAAACATAGTAAGAGATTTTGAAAGTAGGAGGAGGAGAGCGAAATGCGAAATGATAGGGGAAGACCTGAGGGGGTGGGGTGACGCTAAGAGCTGGAAAGTTGATTGGAAAAAGGGATACAGAGCTGGAGAAGGGAAAGGATCATGGGACTGGAGGCCTAGGGAGAAAGAAAGGGGGAGGGGACACCAAAGGGAGATGGAGAACAGGCAGAGTGATGGACCGAGAGAGAAAAAAATGGGGGCGGAGGGAAATGCAAATAACTCAGGGATGGGGTAAGAAGGGGAGAAGAGGAATTAACGGAAGTTAGAGGGCAATGTTCATGCCATCAGGTTGGAGGGGTAAGAAGGGGAGGAGGGGCATTAACGGAAGTTAGAGAAGCTAATGTTCATGCCATCAGGTGGAGGATACCCAGCCGGAATATAATGTGTTGTTCCTCAACCTGAGTGTGGCTTCATCTTGACAATAGAGGATGCCATGGATAGACATATTACAATGGGAATGGGACATGGGAAACCATTTCGCTAAACTTACGCTCTATCCGCCAGAGAAAGCAGGATCTCCCAGTGGCCACACATTTTAATTCCACGTTCCATTCCCATTCTGATATGTCAATCCATGGCCTACTCTACTGTCAAGAGGTAGTAAATTGGATTAGACGTTGGCTCAATGGAAGAAGCCAGAGAGTGGTAGTAGAGGATTGCTACTCTGAGTGGAGGCCTGTGACTAGAGTGTGCCACAGGGATCAGTGTTGGATCTATTGTTATTTGTCATCTATATCAATGATCTGAATGATAATGTGGCAAATTGAATCAGCAAATTTGCTGATGATACAAAGAATGGAGGTGTAGTGGACAGTGAGGAAGGTTTTCAAAGCTTGCAGAGGGATTTGGACCAGTTGGAGGAATGGACTGAAAAATGGCAGATGGAATTTAATGTGGGCTAGTGTGAGGTATTGCACTTTAGAAGGTCAAACCAAGGTAGAACATACAAGGTAAATGGTAGGACACTGAGGAGTGCAGTAGAACAGAGGGATCTGGGAGTACAGATACAAAATTCCCTAAAAGTGGTGTCACAGGTGGATAGGGTCGTAAAGAGAGCTTTTGATACATTGGCCTCTATAAATCAAAGTATTGAGTATAAGAGTTGCAATGTTATGGTGAGGTTGTATAAGACATTGGTGAGACCGAATTTGGGGTATTGTGTGCAGTTTTCGTCACCTAATTACAGGAAGGATATTAATAAGGTTGAAAGAGTGCAGAGAAGATTTACAAGGATGTTACCGGGACTTGAGAAACTGAGTTACAGAAAAAGGTTGAATAGGTTAGGACTTTATTCCCTGGAGCGTAGAAGAATAGGGGGTGATTTGATAGAGGTATATAAAATTATGATGGGTATAGATAGAGTGAATGCAAGCAAGCATTTTCCACTGACGCTAGGTGAGAAAAAACCAGAGTTGAAGGGGGGAAAGTTTAAAGGGAACATTGGGGGGGGGGTGCTTCTTCACGCAGAGAGTGGTGGGAGTGTGGAATGAGCTGCCAGATGAAGTGGTGAATGCGGGCTCACTTCTGACATTTAAGAAAAACTTGGACAGGTACATGGATGAGAGGGGTTTGGAGGGATATGGGCCAGGTGCGGGTCAGTGGGACAAGGCAGAAAAATGGTTCGGCACAGCCAAGAATGGCCAAAGACCTGTTTCTGTGCTGTAATGTCCTATGGTTCTATGGTTCTACTGTCAAGATGAAGCCAAACTCAGACTGGAGGAACAAAACCTTATGTACCATCTGGGTAGCCTCCAACCGGATGGCATGAACATTGACTTCTCTAACTTCCGTTAATGCCCCCTCCCCTTCTTACCCCATCCCTGACATATTTAGCTGTTTTTCTCTCTCTCTCTCTCTCTCTCTCTCTCTCTCTGCCCATCACTCTGCCTGTTCTCTATCTCACTTGGTGTTCCCCTCCCTCTTTCTTTCTCCCTAGGAATCCCGTCCCATGATCCCTTCCCTTCTCCAACTCTGTATCGCTTTTGCCAATCACCGTTCCAGCTCTTAGCTTCATCCCATCCCCTCGGGTTTCTCCTATCATTTCCGATTTGCCCTTCCTCCTCCTATTGTCAAATCCCTTACTATCTTTGCTTTCAGTTAGTCCTGACGAAGGGTCTCGGCCCGAAACGTCGACAGTGCTTCTTCCTATAGATACTGCCTAGCCTACTGCGTTCTACCAGCATTTAATGTATGTTGCTCGGAAAAAGAGAGAGATCTACAATAAATATAGGCAGCATGGAGTAAACGAGGTGCTCGAGGAATAGAAAGAATGTAAATAAATATTATGAAAGAACTTAGAAAAGTTAAAGAAGATATGAGGTTGCTTTGGCAAGAAAGGTGAAAATAAATCCAAAGGGTTTCTACAGTTATATTAATAGCAAAAGGATAGTGAGGGATAAAATTGGTACCTTAGAGAATCAGAGTGGACGGCTATGTGTGGAGCCAAATGAGATGGGGGAGATTTTGAACAATTTCTTTTATTCGGTATTCACTAAGGAGAAGGATATTGAATTGTGTAAGGTAAGGGAAACAAGTAGGGTTGTTATGGAAACTATGATGATTAAAGAAGAGGGAGTACTGGCGCTTTTAAAGAATATAAAAGTGGATAAGTCTCCGGATCCTGACAGGATATTCCCTAGAACCTTGAGGGAAGTTAGTGTAGAAATAGCAGGGGCTCTGACAGAAATATTTCAAATGTCATTAGAAATGGGGATGGTGCCGGAGGATTGGCGTATTGCTCATGTGGTTCCATTGTTTTAAAAGGGTTCTAAGAGTAAACCTAGCAATTATCGGCCTGTAAGTTTGACGTCAGTGGTAGGTAAATTAATTGAAAGTATTCTTAGAGATGGTATATATAATTATCTGAATAGGCAGGGTCTAATTAGGTACAGTAAACATGCATTTGTGCGTGCAATGTCATGTTTGTCAAACGTTATTGATATTTTTGAAGAGGTTACGAGGAAAGTTGACGAGGGTAAAGCAGTGGATGTTGTCTATATGGACTTCATTAAAGCCTTTGACAAGGTTCCGCATGAAGGTTAGTTAGGAAAGTTCAATCTTTAGGTATTAATATTGAAGTAGTAAAATGGATTCAACAGTGGCTGGATGGGAGATGCAAGAGAGTAGTGGTGGATAACTGTTTGTCAGGTTGCAGGCCGGTGACTAGTGGTGTGCCTCAGGGATCTGTGTCAATGTTGTTTGTCATATACATTAATGATCTGGATGATGGGGTGGTAAATTGGATTAGTGGGTATGCAGATGATACTAAGATAGGTGGCGTTGTGGATAATGAAGTAGGTTTTCAAAGCTTACAGAGAGATTTAAGCCGGTTAGAAGAGTCGGCTGAAAGACAGCAGATGGAGTTTAATGCTGATAAGTGTGAGGTGCTACATTTTGGAAGGACTAATCAGAATAGGACATACATGGTAAATGGCAGGGCATTGAGGAATGTAGTAAAACAGAGTGATCTAGGAATAATGGTGCATAGTTCCCTGAAGGTAGAATCTCATGTGAATAGGCTGGTGAAGAAAGCGTTGGGTATGCTGACCTTTATAAATCAGACGGTTGAGAATAAGAGTTGGGATGTTATGTTAAAATTGTACAAGGCATTGTTGAGGCCAAATTTGGAGTATTGTGTACAGTTCTGGTCACCGAATTATAGGAAGGATGTCAACAAAATAGAAAGAATTCAGAGGAGATTTACTAGAATGTTACCTGGGTTTCAGTACCTAAGTTACAGAGAAAGGTTGAACAAGTTAGGTCTTTATTCTTTGGAGCGTAGAAGGTTAAGGGGGACATGATAGAGGAATTTAAAATTATTGAGGGGAATAGATAGAGTTGACGTGGATAGGCTTTTTCCATTGAGTTCCATTGAGAAGCTCAACCTTCTACGCTCCATAGAATAAAGTCCTAACTTGTTCAATCTTTCCCTGGAACTTAGGTGCTGAAACCCAGGTAACATTCTAGTAAATCCGCACTGTACTCTCTCTATTTGTTGACATCTTTCCTATAATTCGGTGACCAGAACCGTACACAATACTCCAAATTCGGCCTTACCAAAGCCTTGTACAATTTTAATATTACATCCCAACTCCTATACTCAATGCTCTGATTTATAAAGGCCAACATTCCAAAAGATTTCTTCACCACCCTATCCACATGATATTCCACCTTCAGGGAAATTTGCACCATTATTCCTAGATCCCTCTGTTCTACTGCATTCTTCAATGCCCTACCATTTACCATGTATGTCTTATTTTGATTAGTCCTACCAAAATGTAGCACCTCATACATATCAGCATTAAACTCCATCTGCCATCGTTCAGCCCACTCTTCTAGCTGGCATAAATCTCTCTGCAAACTTTGAAAACCTACTTCATTATCCACAACGCCACCTACCTTAGTATCATCTGCATACTTACTAATCCAATTTACCACATCGTCATCCAGATTATTAATGTATAAGACAAACAACATTGGACCCAGAACAGAACCATGAGGCACACCACTAGTCACCGGCCTCCAACCTGACAAACAGTGATCCACCACTACTCTCTGGCATCTCCCATCCATCCACTGTTGAATCCATCTTACTACTTCAATATTGATTGAACCGTTCGTACTAACCTTCTGTGCGGAACCTTTTCAAAGGCCTTTCTGAAGTCCATATAGACAACATCCACTGTTTTACCCTCGTCAACTTTCCTTGTAACCTCTTCAAAAAAATTCAATAAGATTTGTCAAACATGTCCTTCCACGCACTAATCCATGTTGACTGTTCCTAATCAGACCCTGCCTATCCAGATAATTATATATACGATCTCTAAGACTACTTTCCATTAATTTACCCAACACTGACGTCAAACTGACAGGTCTATAATCGCTAGGTTTACTCTTAGAACCCTTTTAAAACAATGGAACCACATGAGCAATACGCCAATCCTCTGGCACCATCTCCGTTTCTAATGACATTTGAAATATTTCTCTCGGAGCCCCTGCTATTTCTACACTAACCTTCCTCAAGGACCTAGTGAATATCCTGTCAGGATCCGGACATTTATCCACTTTTATATTCCTTAAAAGCGCCAGTACTTCCTCCTCTTTAATCGTCATAGTTTCCGTAACTTTCATACTTGTTTCCCTTGCCTTACACAATTCAATATGCTTCTCCTTAGTGAATACCGAAGAAAAGAAATTGTTCAAAATCTCCCCCATCTCTTTCGGCTCCACACACGGAGGAGGCAGGGCATAATTTTTCTGGATCCTGGGAAGGTGGGATGCTGTACAGAAAGGGTAGTTTACACCTGAACTGGTGGAGGACTATTATTGTAGCGGGAAGGTTTGTTAATGCTGCACGATGGGGGTTAAATTGGCTGGGATGGGAATCAGAGTGCCAGAGGCAGGTATTGGTAATGCCTCAGACAAAGATAGGATTCAAAATGTTGAGCATGTGTTCACTAGTATCCTGAGCTGAAAATATTTCAATGCAAGAAGCATCATAGGAAAGGCAGACGAAGATGATGTAGCTGGTTTACAAAAGCAGCCAATGTGCAGTCAGGAGAGTCAGCATTTAACACAATGCGGGAGAGGTGGTAATAGGGGACAAGGAAATAGTGTACGAACTGAATAAGTATTTTGCATCACTTTTCACTGTGGAAGGCACCAGCAGTATCGTGGACTTTCCAAGTGTCAGGGGTCATGATGTGTATGAAGCTATTAATACTGGAGAAAATGTTCTTGGGAATTTGAAAGGTCCATAGGTAGATAGGTCACCTGGACCAAATGATGTGCACAACAGAGTTTGCGAAGGTATTAGTAATGATCATTGATAGACCATTAGATTCTGGCATGGTTCCGCAGGTCAGGCAAATTTCAATGCTTTATAATTACCCTGACTCCTCAAACCTTGTCCCAACAATTAGCAGCCATCGACTCCTCTAAGCAGCTGCCTAGCACTCTGAAAATTAAAATAAATGATGCCCACAAAACAAGAGAAGGCTATAACAAGATACCAAAGCGTTTTCAGGTAGCCGTTTCCTCAGTTCGCAATGTAATTAAGAAATGGCAGTTAAAAGGAACGGTGCAGGTCAAGTTGAGGTCTGGAAGACCAAGAAAACTTTCAGAGAGAACTGTTCGTAGGATTGCTAGAAAAACAAATCAAAAGCCCTGTTTGACCTCAAAAGACCTTCAGGAAGATTTAGCAGACTCTGGAGTGGTGGTACACTGTTTTACTGTAAGAGTCCTCCGAAGAAAACCTTTCTTGCGTCCTCACCACAAACTTCAGCGTCTGAGGTTTGCAAAGGAACATCTAAAGAAGTCTGATGCATTTTGGAAACAAGTCCTATGGACTGATGAAGTTGTTACGTACCCCGTAACTGGGTTTCTGACCAGCAGAGAAAGAAGAATCCGTTGGAGTCTGGTGGTACCAAACTAAAGGTGTTTATTAGTAAACTACACAATACAATATCAAAAATGCAAATATAGATATAAAACAAGTTAGCAGCAATAAACCTAAAAGTGTAGGAATAATAATAATCAATAATAAACAAACTCTATCGATGTCTAGGGGTAACTGAGTTGTCATAGGAAAGTATAGAGTTCAGTTCATAAATGCTGAAGTAGTTATGGTTGTTGTATTGAAATCGTTGGAGAGAGAGAGCGAGCGAGCGAGAGGTAACAGCTACAGCAGCCAAACCTTCCTTTGCTTTCTTAATCCGTCGTGTCATTGTGGTCATTCAGTTATGACCCCTCTGTCCTTCAGCTAGACAGTTCTTCTGTGGTGGACTCGTCACTCTGGCATGAGTGGACACGCACACAAATCCCCACCGGCCCTGCTGTAACACTGTGAGCTTTCCTGACCGATCTCCTGGTTCGGTCTCCGAAGCCCCCACCTTTCTGTGGGTTCCCAACACTCAGTCAGTGTCCACTGGTGTTTCTGAAGGGTGTCTCTCCAGACCTGTCTTTTAATCCCCACTCACGGGGTCTCAGCTATTCATCAACTCTGAATGTCTGTGTCCATCAAATCAGGCCACTCCTGCTATCTCCTGAGGAATGTTAACGAGCAAAGTACAGTCCTTGTAGTAGAAGGTAAATAATCCAGGAAGAGTCATAATACAGTAAATCAACAGTCTCTCCCCCCCTCTTATCTGTAGCAGATGTTCTTGCCTGGGCTTTATCTCTCTCTCATGAGCAGCAAACCAACAGCAATAGTTCGTAGTTCTCAGGAGGGGGGTTGGGAATGGATAACTCTGCACCCCATTGTCCTTCAAGTCTGTTCATCACTCATAACAAAGTTATAATAGAACTTTTTGATCGCAATGAGCAAAGGTATGCTTGGAGAAAAAACAGGACAAAATTTCATGAAAAGAACATCTCTCCAACTGTTAAGCATGGGTGTGGATCGATCATGCTTTGGGCTTGTGTTGCAGCTATCGGCACGGCCAGCAATCCTCAGGAACTAATCCGGAATCTAAGGAGTTTTGAAAAATTACCACTAATGCATCCAGTATTTCTTGGGCTCCTGAGGATTGGAGGGTGGCTAATGTAACCCCACTTTTTAAAAAGGAGGGAGAGAGAAACCGGGGAATTATAGACCAGTTAGTCTGACATCGGTGGTGGGGAAAATGCTAGAATCGGTTATCAAAGACGTGATAACAGCACATTTGGAAAGAGGTGAAATCATCGGACAAAGTCAGCATGGATTTGTGAAAGGAAAATCATGTCTGACGAATCTTATAGAATTTTTTGAAGATGTAACTTGTAGAGTGGATAGGGGATAGCCAGTGGATGTGGTATATTTATATTTTCAAAAGGTTTTTGACAAAGTCCCACACAGGAGATTAGTGTGCAAACTTAAAGCACACGGTATTGGGGGTATGGTATTGATGTGGATAGAGAGTTAGTTGGCAGACAGGAAGCAAAGAGTGGGAGTAAACGGGACCTTTTCAGAATGGCAGGCAGTGGGGTACTAGTGGGGTACCACAAGGCTCAGTGCTGGGACCCCACTTGTTTACAGTATACAGTAATGATTTAGACAAGGGAATTAAATGCAGCATCTTCAAGACTGTGGATGACACGAAGCTGGGTGGTGGTGTTAGCTGTGAGGAGGATGCTAAGAGGATGCAGGGTGACTTGGATAGGTTAGGTGAGTGGGCAAATTCATGGCAGATGCAATTTATGTGGATAAATGTGAGGTTATCCACTTTGGTTGCAAGAACAGGAAAACAGATTATTATCTGAACGGTGGCCGATTAGGAAAAGGGGAGATGCAACGAGACCTGGGTGTCATTGTACACCAGTCATTGAAGGTGGGCATGTAGGTACAGCAGGTGGTGAAAAAGGCTAATAGTATGTTGGCATTCATAGCAAAAGGATTTGAGTACAGGAGCAGGGAGGTTCTAGTGCAGTTGTACAAGGCCTTGGTGAGACCGTACCTAGAATATTGTGTGCAGTTTTGGTCCCCTAATCTGAGGAAAGACATTCTTGCCATAGAGGGAGTACAGAGAAGCTTCACCAGATTGATTCCTGGGATGGCAGGACTTTCATATGAAGAAAGACTGGACCGACTAGGCTTATACTCACTGGAATTTAGAAGATTGAGGGGGGATCTTTTTGAAATGTATCAAATTCTAAAGGAATTGGACAGGCTAGATGAAGGAAGATTGTTTCCGATGTTGGGGAAGTCCAGAATGAGGGGTCACAGTTTAAGGATAAAGGGGAAACCTTTTTAGGAGCGAGATGAGGAAAAAACTTCTTCACACAGATAGTGGTGAATCTGTGGAATTCTCTGCCACAGGAAACAGTTGAAGCCGGTTCATTGGCTATATTTAAGAGGAAGTTAGATATGGCCCTTGTGGCTAAAGGGATCAGGGGGTATGGAGAGAGAGCAGGTACAGGGTTCTGAGTTGGATGATCAGCCATGGTCATACTGAATGGCTGTGCAGGCTTGAAGGGCCGAATGGCCTACTCCTGCACCTATTTTCTATGTTTCTATGTTTCTATTTCACTGGTAGAGGGAAGAATGAATTCAATTAAATGCCAGAAAATTCTGGAAGCAAACATCACACCGTCTGTATAAAAAGCTGAAGATGAAAAGATGATGACTTCTACAACAGGATTATCATCCTAAACACACCCCAAAATCCACAATAGACTACCTCAAGAGACGCAGGCTAAAGGTTTTGCCATGGCCCTCGCAGTCCCCTGACCAAAACATCATCAAAAATCTGTGGATAGACATCAAAAGAGTAGTGCATGCAAGACGGCCCAAGAATCTCACAGAACTAGAAGCCTTTTGCAAGGAAGAATGGGCGAAGATCCCACAAACAAGAATTGAAAGACTCTTAGCTGGCTACAGACAGTGACTACAAGCTGTGTTACTTGCCAAAGTACTGAACACGTAGGGTGCCCAAACTTTTCCTTCGGTCCCCTTTCCTTTTTTTGTTAGTTTGAAACTTTAAAAGGTGGAAATAAAAAAAGTAAACTTACCTAAAATATTAAAGAACTGTGTCCTCATTAACTTCACGCCTTTTGGAGATCAGGTCATCTTAGCTATTCACAGTAACAGAAATTTTGACCGGGGTGCCCAAACGTTTGCATGCCACTGTACATAGCACAAGGCACATGCAACACATACAAGATAGCAGAGGTCAGCGGGAGATGCTCATGGAGTGAGTACTGTTTCAGATCCACTCCATAACCTTTACTTTTTTTAACCTTTGATCACCCTTATTGAACTTATTGTTTCCTACACCAAAAGATTCTTGCTACTTTCTCGGGCTTATCGTTAAGATTTTATTGTGAATTTTTGAAGATATGCAAACAGAAATGGCTCTTAGATCCAAAGGACGAGAGCCGGGGCATAACCCGAATGGTAATGGAAAGAAGCAAGCTCAACCGCAACGCACTGAGTTAACTTATGAACTGTTTATGGAGGTTTTGGATAGAAAATTTGATGAACAACATCAAGTTTTTAAACAAGATATAAAGGCTTTTCAAGATTATATGGTTAAGACGGATTCAGTAATTAACCAGCAGCAAGCTCTTATCACGTCTCTGCAAGAAGAAGCTCAGAAACGAGATTTGACAATTGAAAAATTGCAACAGGATTTAATTTCGACCATTAAACTGGTGGAAACACTTAAAGCCAAGAGTGTCGATTTGGAGAATCGGTCCAGAAGACAGAACCTACGCATACTTGGTCTACCAGACGGCATAGAAAAAGGCGATCCTTCGAAATATTTTGCTCAATTTTTAAAAGATGCGTTTCCGTCGGTTTTTCCAGAGAACCCCCCGTTACTTGACCGAGCACATAGAATTTGGAGTCGTTCATCGAGTGCTTCAGCTAAACCCCCGGTGGTAATTGTCCGGTTTCACTATGTACACGACAAAGAACAACTCATTCGTGAGGCTCGGAGGGCTGGGATGATTAAATTTCAAAATTACTATTTCCGTTTGGTGGAAGAATTTAGTCCTGAAGTTATGAAAAAAGGCTTCTTTTTATACCTCTGATGTCTGAATGTTATGAGAAAAATCTAAAACCTGCGCTCTTATACCCAGCGAAGCTTAGAATCTCTCCATCGAATGCTCAACGCCAGGTTTTCCTTTCTACTTTTGAAGCGATAAAGTATTTGGAGGAGAACTTCCCTACTGCTATAGACACTACTCTCTAATAAATGAGTGATTCTGATCGTGTAAGATGGTTTTTGATTCCTCAAACCAGGGTTAGTCTCTGGCTATTGGTGTAGGTTTATCCTATACTTCATATTTAAGTTAAAGTGTGCTTTCGTTATATTAATCGCTCTGTCTTATACACTTTAACCACTATACTATATTTTTGACTATTATTTTTGTTCCCTTTAAGGTATATTTTTAACCTTTCGAAGGGAATTTTTTTTATTATCAAGATGGTGGCTTTTTGCAAAATATTCTTGGTTTTGTTTAAGATGGCGTTATTGTTTCTTTTTTCGTCTTCTTCCTGTAATGCATCGCTTATCATAGTTTAAATACTTCTTGATTTGTTTGGGTTATAACCCGATTTATAAACTTTTAGTGATTATATTCTTTTTTTTTACAACTAAGCATATTTAGAAGCGTAGATTTTAGTATTGTGATCATAATTTTTAAAGTTGGGGTGGTTTTTTTTATATATCCTTTAAATACGGAGTGGTCTGCCGCTGATATGGGGGTAGAATTAGTCTCATTTTTTCCTTTTTCTAGCCATATTTTGGCTTTTTTTCTTTTTCTTGTGGGGGTGGGGGTTGGTCTGTTTTCCTTTTTTATTTTTCTTTTATCAGTTTGTTTTAGTTTTTTCTCTCGGGCTGTTCTTGAACTACAAATATGTCTACGATGTCGTCACTTCCGGGTCCGCTCTTTATTTTTGTTCCACTTCCGGGTGCATGAGTTTATAATATGGTTAACCCTTTCTATACCAAAGGGATGACTTTAGAAGCATGGCTCAAACCATTAACTTTGTGTCTTGGAATACTAATGGTTTAAACCATCCGATTAAACGAAAGAAGATTTTCAAAGTATTCCAAAGACTTAATGCTCATATCATTTTTGTACAAGAAACTCATGTGAGGAAGGAGGACAAATATCGCTTTTTTAGGTCTTGGCGGGGTCAACAGTATCATTCGAATTCGAATGCCAAAGTTAAGGGAGTTTCAATTTTTATTGACTCCTCTATTGCATTTGTCCAACATGATATCCTTTCGGATCCGAATGGTAGATTTTTGTTAATTACGGGTTTACTCTGTAATAAAAAGGTTGCTATGGTTAATGTTTATGCTCCAAATGTGGATTGTCCTGATTTTTTAAGTCCTTATTTACTTATTTACCTAATTTAAATGAATATAAGTTAATAATGGGTGGTGACTTTAATTGTTGTCTAAATCCTTTGATGGACAAATCTACATCTATTCAGACTTTACCCAATAAGTCGGCCACTTGTATTAACTCCTATTTGACTGATAATGGAGTTTTTGATATTTGGAGATTTCGACATCCTAATGACAAAGAGTTTTCTTTTTTCTCACATGTTTATCATTCCTATTCGAGAATTGATTATTTTTTTATTGACTCTTGTTTTATTCCATCGGTAATTGGTTGTAATTATGATATTATAGCTATTTCAGACCATGTTCCATTAAAACTTTCTATTAATTTCACGGATACAGCTTTAAGTGCTAGACAATGGTGATTTGACTCTACCTTATTGCAAGAGCCGGACTTTATTAAATTTCTGAAGGAGCAGATCGATTTCTTCTTTTCAACTAATTCCACGGAAGATATCTCTTGCAGAATACTTTGGGACACCTTTAAAGCGTATATACGTGAACAGATTATCTCTTACTCCGTTGGTCTGAGAAAACGCATTAAGAAGGAAACTCTTTTATTGGTTGATAAAATTAAAGAGATTGACAAGAAATATTCGACTACTCCTAGTAGGGAGC
The DNA here is from genome assembly GCF_048418815.1 of Hemitrygon akajei. Taxonomy (NCBI): domain Eukaryota; kingdom Metazoa; phylum Chordata; class Chondrichthyes; order Myliobatiformes; family Dasyatidae; genus Hemitrygon; species Hemitrygon akajei. Next base: position 166,590,403 of record NC_133125.1, on the reverse strand, counting down.
TTTACAAACAAAGGGTTGAACTTCAAATGGAACATAGTTTATTACTTACATCTCCGATTGAAAATCAATTAATGAAAACCAGATCTGATTTCTATATACATAGTGATAAATCGGGAAAACTGTTAGCTAGTCAGCTGAAGAATGTTTGGGTTAAACGTCAAATCACTAAGGTTCGTCAGCAGAATGGGGATTTGACAGATAACCATGATGAGATAAATAAGTCTTTTCAAGACTTTTATACCTCCCTATATCAATCTGAATTCCCTCAGGATCATAATACCATGTGTGATTTTCTTGGGAAATTGAATTTTCCAAAATTATCATCCGATGATCTTTCAGTATTGGATACTCCGTTCACGGATGCGGAAATTAAAGGGGTTATTTCCTCAATGAATTCTGGGAAAGCACCAGGTCCAGATGGGTATACGGCAGAATTTTTAAAATGTTTTTCTGCTACTCTTTCTCCCTGGCTATGCAAGGTTTTTGAAGAAGCAATTAGATTGGGGAATTTGCCACAATCTTTTTATAGAGCTTCCATTTCCTTAATACTGAAGAAAGATAAAGACCCTACTGACTGTGCATCTTATAGACCAATATCTTTATTGAATGTGGATTCTAAGATCTTTTCCAAGTTACTGGCTTCCAGGCTGGAGAAGGTACTACCCCAAATTATTTCGGAAGATCAAACCGGTTTTATTAAAAATCGCTATTCTTTTTTCAATGTTAGGAGATTACTGAATATTGTTTATACTCCTTCACATAACACTTCAGAATGTGTTATTTCATTAGATGCGGAGAAAGCATTTGATAGAGTTGAATGGCCTTACTTATTTGATGTGCTGGAGAAGTTTAATTTCAGTCCGACCTTTATTTCTTGGATTAAACTGATTTATCAAACTTCAGTAGCCTCGGTGTCTACTAATAATCAAAGATCTCCATTTTTTCGTTTATTTCGGGGCACTAGACAAGGTTGTCCTCTTAGCCCATTACTATTTAACATTGCTTTAGAACCTTTGGCAATTGTCATCAGAGAATCACAGGATATTTTGGGTACTAATCGTGGAACAGATATTCATAAGGTATCTTTGTACGCAGATGATTTATTATTATTCATCTCTAACCCTGAGAAATCTATTCCAGCAGTCTTATCATTGTTGGCTCAATTTAGTGAGTTTTCTGGGTATAAGTTAAATCTTAATAAGAGTGAATTGTTTCCTTTGAATAGACAGGTCCCAAGCTATGGTATTTTACCTTTTAAATTAGTTAATGACTCTTTTACTTACTTAGGGATTAAAATCACAAAAAACCATAAAGAATTATTTAGGTTTAATTTTCTACCCTTAATTGATCAGATTAAAGGTTTGTTTACTAAGTGGTCACCATTATCTTTATCTCTGATAGGTAGGATTAATGCTATTAAGATGGTTATTTTACCTAATTTTTTATATATTTTTCAAGCGGTACCAATTTTTATTCCGAAATCCTTTTTTACTAATGTTGATTCAAAAATTTCCTCATATATAGGGCAGAATAAAAATCCCAGATTAGGTAAAACATACTTACAGAAGACAAAGAAGGAACGTGGGTTGGCATTACCCAATTTCAGATTTTATTATTGGGCAGTTAATATTAGATATTTGTTTTGTTGGTTGAAAGAATGGGATGGTCCTTTTGGCCCTCATTGGGTGAGTTTGGAAACTAAATCGGTACCAGGTTATGCTCTGGGTTCTATCTTAGGGACATCTCTCCCTTTTGTTCTTTCTAAATTGCCGAAACGAATTGACAACCCGATAGTTAAATATACCTTACGTATATGGTTTCAATTTCGGAAATTTTTCTGGTTGACTCAATTCGTTTTAAATAGTCCTATTGTATCTAATTGTTTTTTCCACCCCTCAATTATAGATCAAGCTTTTTTGGCTTGGAAAACTAAGGATTTATTTAGATTTTCCGATTTATTTTCGGACAACTGTTTTATGTCTTTTGTGCAATTATCTAATAAATATAATTTGCCTAGATTTCATTTTTTAAGATACTTACAGGTTAGGCATTTTTTAAGTATGGTACTTCCTATGTTTCCAAATTTTGTGTCTTCAGATATTTTGGAGAGTTTGTTTGAATTAAACCCTTCTCAAAAAGGGCTTATATCAAAACTTTATAATATAATTATGAAGATACGTTCAGTGCCCTTTGATAAGACCAAAAATGATTGGGAAAGAGAGCTTAATCTTATTATTCCTATTGAGAATTGGGATAGAATTCTTCAATTAGTTAATACATCATCTATATGTGCCAAACATTCATTAATACAATTCAAGGTTGTACACAGGGCCCATATGTCCAAGGATAAATTAGCTCATTTTTATTCTTATATAAACCCTATTTGTGACAGATGTCAATTAGAAATCGCGTCTTTAACTCATATGTTTTGGTCATGTCCGCTTTTGAAAAAATATTGGAAAGATATTTTTGATATTTTTTCTGCGGTACTGAACATCGATTTACAACCCCATCCTATTACCGCAATTTTTGGTTTACCGATGATGGACTCACTCCATTTATCTCCTTCCGCCTGTCGAATGATTGCTTTTCTCACTTTGATGGCTAGAAGATCTATTTTGTTGAATTGGAAGGAAATTAATCCTCCCACGGTATTTCATTGGCTTTCTCAAACTATGTTATGTCTAAATTTAGAAAAAATTAGAAGTGCTGTATTTGATACTTCTATTAAATATGAAAAGATATGGAGACCATTTATTCAATATTTTCATATGATGTAATATGGCCCTGTGCCAAGCTTTTTGGTTTTTTCAGCTTTAATCGTATTTATGTTGAGAGGATCGGAGTTGACGCCATTGATGTTTATGTATTCTTGTGAGATACTACAAACAGCCCTTTTTTTTCTCTCATTTTTTTAGGGTTTTTTTTCTCTTTTTTTGCTTCCTTTTTTTCCCTTAGATACTAGATTAGTAGGTTAGTCAACTTTGCATACATTTTTTTCTTTTTTTATATTATATATTATGAAATATCTAGATTTACCTTGTTCATATATATATTATATGGTTCATGTTTCGGGAAAACTTACTTATACTGTATTCATTGCTTATGTATTCCTTCATGTGTAATGGGAATTTGTATGTTTGTAATCCCTTTATCAATATATTAATTGTATTTTGTTCATAATATTATTAATACTAATAAAAAGATTGAAAAAGAAAAAGAAAGAAAGAAAAAGAATAAGCCTTGCATGGGGTACTTTATCAAATGCCTTGCTGAAATCCATATACATTACATCTACAGCTCTCTTTTCAACAGCGTCAAAACTGAGGAGAGACCTTTAAAACAGAGATAAGGAGGAATTTCTTTCAGCCAGGGAGAAGTAAACCTGTGGAATTCTCTGCCACAGACAGTGGTGGAAGCCAAGTCGTGCATAAATCTAAGGTGACGAAATTCGATCGTTTCCTGGATGGTCAGTGAATCAATGGATATGGCATGAAGGCAGGTATATGTGGTGACTGGGATCCGGGATCTGATATGAAAGAATGGTGGAACAGGCTCAATAGGCTGAATGGCCTCATTCTGCTCCTATGTCTTCGGGTCTTCTAGTTTGATGGTCTTAACAATTGACTCTAATGTCTTCCTAACCGTTGAGGTCAGGCTAACTGCTCTAGACCATAAGACCGTAAGATCATATGACATGGAAGTAGAAATATGCTATTTAGCTCTTCGAGACTACTCCGCCATTCAATCATCGCTGGTCTTTTTTCAGTCCTGAGTCCCACTCACCGGTCTTCTCCCCATAACATTTGACGCTGTGTCTATCAAGAACCTATCAAGCTCTGCCTTAAGTGCACCTAACGACTTGGCCTCCACAGCTGCCCCGGTAATAAATTGCACAAATTACCATGCTCTGCATCTGTTTTAAATAGACGTCCCTCTATCCTGAGAATGCCCCCTCTTGTCCTAGTCTCTCCCACCATGTGAAACATTCTTGACACATCTCCTCTGTCTAAGCATATCATAATCGAATGGTTTCAATGATATGACCCTCATTCATCTAAATTCCAGGGAGTACGGACCCAGAACTATCAAACATTCCTCCTATAACCCTTCTATTTCCGGAAATATCCTTGTGAACTTGTCTGAACCCAGTCCAATGCGAACACCTCTCTTCTTAGATGAGAAGACCAGAACTGTTCACAGCACTCAAGGTGAGGCTTCACAAATGCCTTATAAAGCCTCAGCGTCACATCCCTGCTCTTGTATTCTAGACTTCTTGAAATGAATGATAACATTTCATTTGCCTTCCTCACCACAGACTCTACCCGCAAATTAGCATTCAGGGTGTTGTGCTAAAGGACTCCCAAAAGAAAGAAAGAAAAGAAAGATAGCAGTTAAGTACAGTTGGGCAATGTGCTTTGAAGGGCTGGAAGGACCTATTCCGTGCTGTACCTCATAAATAAGTTGCTTACCCAGACCCCTCTGTTCTACTACACTCCTCAGTGCCCTTTGCAACATATCACCTTTGTCTGCATTAAATTTCATCTGCCGTTTTCAACCCATTTTTCGAGCTGGGCTAGATCCCAGGGCAAGCCTTCATAGTCTTGCTCGTTGTCCAATACACTCCCTGTCTTGTGCCATCCATAAATTTGCTAATCCATTTTCCCACATTATCATCAGGATCGCTAACATAGATGACAAACAAGATAGGACACAGCACACATCCCTGTGGCACACCACTACTCACGGGACTCCAGTTAGCGAGACCACCATTCTACATCCACACTCTGGCCTCTTCTGCAAAGCCAATGTGTAATCCAATTTAGCATCTCACCTTGAATGTCAAGCAACTTAGTGTTCTTCAGCAACCTCTGATTCACCACCTTGTGAAACACCTTGCTAAAATCCATGTGGATAACATCCACTGCCTTCATCAACTTTCCTGGTAACTGCTCCAAACTCTGCATAAGAGTAGACACGATTTACCAGGCACAAACCACTAATCAGTCCCTGCCTATCCAAATACTTATATAACTGGCCCCTCAGAATACCTTCCAATAATTTACCATGACTGATGTCAGGCTCACTGGCCTACAATGCCCTGGATTAGAGCCCCATTTAAACAACGGGACAACATTAGCTATCCTCCAATCCTCCGGCACCTCGTCTGTGGCTAAGGTTGTTTTAAATATCTCTGCTAGGGCCTCTCAAATCTCTGCACATATCCCACAGGATCGAGAGAACATATTTTCAGCCCCCAGGGATTTATCCACCCTAATTTGCTTCAACAAACATCTCCTTCTCAGGAATGTGTATGGTCCATTATCTCGCTGCTGCTTTGCCTCACATCTATAGACTCTGTGTCCATCTCAACAGTAAATAGAGGTACAAAAATCAGTTTAACATCTGCCCATCTCTTTCAGATCCATGCATATATGACAACTCTGAACTTTCAGAGGCCCAGTTTTGTCTCTTGCTGTCCTTTTGCTCTCAATATATGAAAAAACAGGGTGTCGGTTGGGACGAAAGCCAATTTCGTTCGTTCTCCACAATGATCATCTCCATGGCACTGAGGCTATGAAGACTGCCCTGGCTGTTTTGCTCCATCCCCGCTAATATGATAAACTGATAAGAGAGGCTTTGGGCCTACTCCATGCTGCTTCAGGGTTCAGATCTGGTTCAGAATACTGTTGTTTGTTTCAATTGTTTGTATCATGAGCTTTTTTTTTATTTCCCCTGTGCATCGAGAGATGGTGTTTTATTTCTTTATTTTTATTTCTTTAAATTGGGTTCTTTCAGGTTTCTTGCTTTGTGGCTACCTGTGAGCAAGCAAATCTCAAGGTTGTATAATTTATACATTCTTTCATAATAAATGTACTCAAATATTGAATATATCTGTAGAAGCCCTTAAGATTCTCCTTCACGTTGTCTGCTGCTGCAACCTCGTACCTTCTTTTAGTCCTCCCGATTCATATAGTCTTTTCTTGCATTTCCTGTTTCCGGTCAGATGGCAGCGTGCTCTGATGATCCGGCTTCTGCAAGGTCAACCAAGGCTGTTATTTAAATACATTGTTTATGATCGCAGGACCATGCTGGACATTAACAAACTAAAGTACTGTACTGCAGGCCCACCACATCAGCGAGTTGCTCATTGGCGGAGAAAATGAAGTAGCTGCACTTGGTGCGGACTGTGATACTGCCTGCAACAGACAGCGAAGAAGGTGAGCAGTTTAACAGCAAGGGATTGACATAACCCGTGATAGAATTGGCTGTAACCACTGGTTCTGTAGGTTGATCTATGCCTCTTATCACATAGTACAGCTCTATCATGCCCCTTATCTTCCTTCACTGCAAAGCCTTTGAACGATTTTGGATGTTTGATCATTAAAGTCCTCCTACCTTTGATAGACTAAGTGGCTGGCTTTGAACTGAACGTTGATTTCTGAAAGGAACGCCCAGTTCTGTTCCGCTCTCCTTTCTGTGACCGAATAGGTTCTTTAATTTACCGTTACTCCAAAACGTACCACGACTCTAATCCTGCTAACAACGTCACAGTTTAATAGTTGTTTTTAACCATCAGTAACGGAAATTTACGTGATGTAGTTCTGCACTGCATCAGAAATTACAGCGTATTTAAAATATATTTTTGAAACAAGGGGTTGTGGTGGTGTGACTGTCGTTCGAGTTACTAATTCTATCCCTGTCCATTTGCCGGCAGGAATGCATCTGCCACAATTTGTTCTTATTTATGGCTAAAGGCGCCATGATAGCGAAGCAGGCAGCGTGGCGCTTTGCGCAGCGACACGGGTTCATTTCCCGCCATTGTCTGTGAGGAGTTTACACGTTCCTCTCATGATCGCCTGGGTTTCTTCCGGATGCTCTGGTTTCTGTCCACATTCTAAAGATATACGGGTTCGTAGTTTACATAACTCTTGTTGGGCAGCACGGGTTCTTTGGGATGGAAGGGCTTGTCACCAGTGTGTACCTCAAATAAAAGATTCAAGGTACATTTATTAGCAAGGAATGTATAACTTATAGAACATTGAGATTCGTTTGCTTATAGTGAGATGCTGAAGATGTTCTATAGGTCAGTTGTGGAGAGCACCCTCTTCTTTGTGGTGGCGTGTTGGGGAGGAAGCATTAAGAAGAGGGACGCCTCACGTCTTAATAAGCTGGTAAGGAAGGCGGGCTCTGTCGTGGGCAAAGTACTGGAGAGTTTAACATCGGTAGCTGAGCGAAGGGCGCTGAGTAGGCTACGGTCAATTATGGATAACTCTGAACATCCTCTACATAGCACCATCCAGAGACAGAGAAGCAGTTTCAGCGACAGGTTACTATCGATGCAATGCTCCTCAGACAGGATGAAGAGGTCAATACTCCCCAATGCCATTAGGCTTTACAATTCTACCGCCAGGACTTAAGAACTTTTTAAAAGCTATTATTAATGCTTTTTGAGATAGTGATTTAGATGCATATCATATTTTTTACTGAGTTAAGTATTGTATGTAATTAGTTTTGCTACAACAAGTGTATGGGACATTGGAAAAAAGTTGTATTTCCCCATGGGGATGAATAAAGTATCTATCTATCTATCTATCTACAGGCGGCCACAAAACAAGAAATCCGAAGAACCCAGTTTAAAGAAAAACTAACACCTAGTGTGCAGAGTGAGAGAAAGCACACACAAAGCATTCAAACAGTTAAAATAACCAACAGTATTCCGAACCAAACTCAGTCCGCAGAACCGGAGTCAGGAGCCACAAGAGTAGGCCCACAGCCTCAGTCTCGGTTCATCACACAGCGAGTCAAAACGCCGCGGGGCAGGAAGACAAGAAGCGTGAAACATCCTGAGCAGTCTCACCGATTCGGCGCCGCGGAGGGAGGAGTAAATCTCCATAAGGCGATAAGAAATAGGAGCAGAAATAGGCCATTCGGCCCATCGAGTCTGCTCCACCATTCAATGATGGACTGATTCAATTATTCCACTCATTCCTACTTCCCTGCTTTCTCCCTATACCCCTTGATGCTCTAGCTAATCAAGAACCTATCACTCTCTGCCTTAAATGCACCCAATAACTTGGCCTCCACAGCCGCTCCTGGCAACAAATTCTACAGATTTACCACCGTCTGACTAAAGTAATTTCTCCGCATCTCTGTTCTAAATGGAAGTCGTTCAATCCTGAAGACCTGCCCTCTTGTCCTAGACTCCCCTGCCATGGGAAATAACTTTGTCATATCTAATCTGTTCAGGCATTTTAACATTTGGAAGACCAGGCAGAATCGGCCCGACCCTGCCTGCGGTCCAGCACTCTACCTTTTTTGTCTATCTGGCCGGCGTTTAAATCGTTCAGATACCGGTTCGTGCCCCACACCGGGACCCGAGACCCGCCACCGCTCTGGGACTGTGCCCGCCGCCCAGCCCGAGGCCGTTCTGGACTGTTCTAAGTCGGCTCGAAGCTCAGATCGATCTAAGCTCGCACCCGGTTTAGCTGGACGGGATCCAAAGTTCGTCCGCATCGAGTCTTCAAAGATTCACTCTCTTCAACTCCGTCTCCGTCTCGACCTCGCTTCTCCTCGAACATACCACGCTCCGACTTTGCATCGCTCTCGCACGGCTCAATTCGCGTGTCTGCCTCGCCTTCGCTCTCCACTTCGTTGTTTAGGTGATAGTTTAGCCCAATTTATCACAGAAAAAGTGTTAGTAATAGAAAATATTTAGTCGTATTTCTTGACTTTATGTCATAAAAATAATAAAGTTTTAGATGTGAATGTTGTTCACATGCCCGTAATGACAGGCAAAACGGGTTGGGCGATGTGCCAGGCCTTCACTCATTTGCTGTACTCCTTTAGAGGAGTAAAACAGGATCAGTAGGAACAACTACTTTTTTCTTCGCAACTAACAACCTGCCGGAAGATCTCAACGCGTCTAGGGGCATGTGTGGAGCAAAAGATAGTAGGTAACGTAGGTACTGTAGCGATTAGCATGAACGATTTACAGCGCCAGCGACTCCCGTTCAGTTCCCGCCGCTCTTTGTAATGAGCTCGCACATTCTCCCCGTGACGGGGCGGGGTTTCTCAGGGTCACGTTGACCAGCGCGGGCTCTTTGGGCCGGCAGGCCCTGTTTCTACGTGTATCCAAGTAAATATCTATAAGTGAGTAAGACTGCGATGGACAGAGATCCCGATTCAGGGCTATTTTATTGCACGAAGAATAGTGTGACTACACTTAGAGTTACTGAGGTAAATAACAAAATACATCATGAAAACATATTAGATTGTCTCTAACTCTACTGGTGGTAAGGACGCAAGAGGGCTGCAAGAAGACTCGTGTGAATATAAGCATTAATATAGATTGGTTGAGTAAGTGTCTTATTCTTGTACTGAAGAATCGACATTGCATTCTGCTTAATAGAACATAAGTTTTGACATGTAAAACAGAAATTTAAAAAAGAGAGTTTATGGAAAATTGAAACAAAAACAGAAAATTGCAGAAATACTTGGTGGGTCAAGCAGCATCACTCCAGGACAGGAGAGGATAGGGAGAGAAAAATCGCGTCAATTTTAAGAGAAGGTCAGAGAGAAAAGAGGATGTACGTTTAAAAATGTGAGACTAGGATTGCCAATGGAGATAAACTGTTAGTGCAGTCAACCGGCTGATAGGTGAATGAGGGCAGTTAGGGATGTCGGCATCAAATAGTGGAGTATTTGACCTGTTGAAATGCAGGTCAAGAGGTAGGATGAAAAGAAAAAAACAGATCAGACTCGTTATTGCAGGTAAACAAAAATGTGTAACATATATAAGAACTAGCTAGTTCTCATGCAGAAAAAGCAAATTACCTGAAATGATTGAATTCGCTACAATGTACCGAAGAGTTCAACGTATATAAATGGAAGATGGGGAGCTATTCATGACAAATTCATTTTCAGAATCAGGTTCAATATCATCATCAGCGGATGTCGTGAGGTTTGTTGTCTTTGAGACAGCAGTACAATGCAACACATAATATTAGAAAAAACGTGAATGACGTAAATATATATAGAAAAATTAAATGAATGGTGCAAAAAGAAATAAAGAGGTAGTGTGGTAGTGTTCAGGGGTTCAATTACCATTCATAAATTGAATGGTAGAGGGGAAGAAGCTGTTCCTGAATCCTGAATGGCCTAACTTGCTACTGACTAAACACTGTACGAGGAATGCATTCATGAAATTAAACAGAACTCCTTCCTGATCGATGGTCCTCTGAGAAATTGACTCTGGAAAATTGAAATGATCTCTAAGTACCGGAATCCATCAGTTTATTTAATTATTTTACTTCAATTCACTTCGGAGTACCAGAACATTTTACTTTTGAGTTTACTATTTTAATGTCCCTTTTTCGTCCGTATGTAATGAAATAATTATGCTTAAAAATGTTAATTTCGAATGGTGATTAAAGTCTAAGCTTAACTATACCTGTAATAGCAAAAGCATACAGAAAAATTGCCATGAACTCCTAGAATGTCAACCATGCAACTAATCCGACTAAACCGGTGCCTATACTGGAAGCCCCTCTTGCGTTTGGAAATTAAAACATTACAACTGCCGCACACTGACGGCCCCATACACGACATACTCTTCTTTCATTCCTGGCGACTTCGCTGGCTTTGATGGAACGTGTTCCTCACAATGATCCTGAAACCGAAGTTGGGAGTATACAACCCCACCTTCATCGCTTTCCGCGAGAGATACGGAACCCGTCACGCCTGGCTCTTCGTGCCGTATTCCAGGCTTCACTGATTTATGATCAATCTGATCCGGTGAATGAAGGCTTCCCATCTTTCTGCTGTTCAGGTGAGTGTGAAGTTCAGCCTGCGACTTGACCACTTCCTTAAATTAAACAGACAACACAACAAGCTTGAAGTAGCACAATGGCGAATACCTCTACGCGAGTGAGCTTTCTAAAGTTCTAAACGTGGAATGCGCTTTCTAAAAGGAAATAATGAGTAATTTCTTCACAGGGCGGCGAATCTATGGATGTCATTGCCACGGACACCTGTGGAAACCAAGACTTTGGGCATTTTTAAAGAGGGGGTTTAAAAGTAAGGGCGTCAAAGATCATTTAGAGAAGGCAGGGGAATGGGTATCAGGGGACAAGTAAATTAGCCGTGAGTGAATATCAGAGCAGACTTCCTGAGCTGAATGGTCTGATTCTATTCCTATGACTTATGCCCCTAGGCGCTGGTCGAATTCAACAATTGCCAATAACTGCTGATATTCCTGCTGAAATTTGCTAGAAAGGGATCCATTGGGTATTCACCCAGCCCACAGGTTTGTTTTCTGTGCGTTTCTCTGCATTCTATCTAACGTTTATGGCCTTGTACTCTTAAGCCTGTTCTGACGCGCAGTTGTCATTTCCAACTCAACTACTTATACTGCTCTACACCCAATAGTTCAATAACCAGTCTGCTGCAGCAAAAACTGGCTCTTAATTATTTTGCGACTTCCAAACATTCAATGAAGATTGAACTCTACGCTGTTCCGCCTTGATTCAAAGCTGGAATCGCAACATAGTATTGGACAGTTGGACTAAACACCGAAGATGTAAGAAAACAAAAAAAAATCAGGTAGCATTCGTGGCAAAGGAAACAGTTAACAATTCATGCTGAAACTCCTTCACCGGACATCAATATAAATAAAATGGATAAATGCTACATACCCTACTGACGACTTGACTTCCAGATCTTTTATCTATGATACATTAAAAAAAAACAATTAGCTATTTCTAATTGGGGAAAAGAGCACACACAGACAGAACGCCGACAATATGTATGTCATAAATATTTTGAGAAGAATGTCTATTCTTTCAGATATTTCTCCCACATTTCCAAAGTTATTGATACTCTTTGTACTATATCTTAATGTATTACCGTGTGACCAAAAACAACCATAAAATCACACGACTAAAACAATTAAATAGCCTTAAAATGAAATTAAGTAAAACCTTAGATTATTTTTTCTCGAATTTAGATAATGTGTCTCATTTTTTTTTTATTCCTTGGGATACAATGCGGAAAAGGCCCTTCTGAGCCGCATCACTCGGTAGCCCCCGATTTCACCCTAGCTTATTCAGGGGATAATTTACAATGACCAATTAACCTATCTTTGCGCTTTGAAAGGAAACAGGAGCACCCGGAGGAAGCCCACGTCGTCATGGGAAGAATGTACAAACTCCTTACAGACAGCGACGGGAAATGAACCCGTGTCACCAGTACTGTAAAGCGTTGTGCTAACCACTACGTTAGCAGCAGGATATCCACGGAAGTGTAAAGTAACTTGTAATTTTGCTTTCTTTCCTGGCCTTGCAAACATTTTTACCGATATCTTTCAAAGACAAGAAGATAAGTAAGAGGTACACGAGATACAAATATTTTATATATAAGACGCATTATTGCCCTGGCATAAGATTAATACAGGAGTATACGTGTTTCAAAAATTCTTGTAAACCATTACAGGATAAATAATGATCGCAGAAAATTAGGCGTTTGTCCAATTATGAGATCCATTCCAATGCCAATAATAATTTGTCTCTAATCTAGACATTAACGGAAAGAGACTCGTTTGCGGGGAGACAGTTTGATAACGGTTATGTTAATAGACTTGCGTTTAGAATTCTGGGTCATTGATTTAGAGAAGCGAGTAACGTATGAGATTATATCAATCTGGGATCTGAAATAAAAAGCCAAACAACAGCGAATCTACCGGATTGTCATAAATACTCGTTTAACTTACGAACGCTATGCACTGAAGGAAATGCTCGGTGCAAATCCAGTCTAGGTCTTAGCTAATGCGCTTGATCCTTCAAAAGGCTGCACTTATCATTAAGGACCCCCATCACCTCTTCTCAATCCTCCATCAGTGAGGGGGAACAGAAAGCTGAATACACACACTCAAAGTTTTCAGTACGAGAACCAGAATCAAGTTTGATATCACAGGCAAATGTCGTAAAATTTGTTGTCACGTGACAGCAGAACGTTGCAATACTATTAATTAAAACTGAATTACAATAAATGTATATAGTTATATATAGTTAAGTTAAACAAGTAGGAGACATTGTTCATGAGTTAACTGTCCATTCAGAAATCTGACGGCAGAGTGGGGTACCTTTAGTTTGATAGATAGATAGATAGATAGATAAATAGAAAATGCTGTATGCCAGTGATATAATACCTGATTCTGCTTATTATTCTAATACTTAATCACCTCCATTTCTCAGGACATTAGAGGTGCATAATAATAGATTCAGGGATATCACATCCCGTGAATCAATTGCCCATGCCAAAGAAGTTGGATTTGGGACAAGTACCTGGAGATCGACAGCGGCGCAGAATATAAATGATCACAGCAAGCGCCAACGTGAGGACTACAGCAGGCAAGGCGAAAAACCCAGGAAGATAGACATTCTTCTGAATGGAGTCCTCGTGCCCTGTGCACAAACATTAGTTAATTCTTTACTGCTAAAAACACTTTCTTCGAACGTTTTGAAGAGACTTAACTAGTCGGTTCAGCGCAGCCTCGAGATGGCGAGAAGGTAGACGGAACATCAAGTGTTTATTTTAAAATATTGCTCTTTATGTGTTGTTTACTTCTACAGCTCTGGTTGTTATCTGTCAACGGTCGTCATACCACACAGGATCAAGATGGTGAGTATACACACTACAGAGGATGGTGTGTTTTCTCGGAAAATATAAGTTTATTTTTAGATTGCAAATGTCACTGTGTCCTTTGCTCTTTGATCATCAGTGCCTGGCTAGACCTCGCGTTCATCGGGCTCACTCTACACAATGTGGTTTTAGATCTCTGAAGAGAAAGCTGCTAATAGTTTGTGATTCATTGTTGCACATCTGGATAAGTACACCTTTGTAGTAGTACCTAATGTTGTCCCGCATTTGACCCCAAATTCCCCTCAGATGCACATCTCATATCGAATTGACTGCTACAATGAGAGTGACATTTTCCTAGCAAGAGATCTCCTCTGCAGTCTACAGCCCAGTCCATCACAGGGACAGCCCTCCGCAACATTGAACTTATCTACAAGGAGCGCTGTGACAAGAAATCAGCATCCTTCATCAAGGATCCCACCACCCAGATCATACTCTCTTCTCGTTGTTCCGAGCGGGAAGGATGTACAGCAGCCTTAAATCCCACGCTAGCAGGTTCTGGAACAGTTATTACTCTTCAATCATGAGGCCCCTGTAAAAGCGTGGATAACTTTACTGACATAAACAGAGAACTAATTTCACAACCTATGGACTCTCTTACAAGGACCCTACTACTCATGTTGTTAATTTTTATTCGTCTATCTGTCCGTCTATTTATTTATTTGTTTGTATATTTCCCTGTCTATTTATTTACTGTATCGCTGTTTATTATTGTTGTTGTTGTTGTATTTGCATAGTTTATCTTCCTTTGCGTATTGGTTGTTTCTCAGACTTTGTGTGTAGATTTTTTTTAAACTGAATCTATTGTAATTCTCTGTTTTGCAATGAATACCTGCAAGAATGTATACTGTGACAAAAGGGGAACAGATCGGACCGGGTCCGTTTTATGCCTCGTCCACGTTATTTCTTCTCGCTTATCTGTAGTGGAAAATTAAACCCCGCAACGTAATGGGTGTCACAGTCCGGGACCTGGCGTAGTCCCGGGTTAAAATTCCACCTGCTGCTGTAATTATTATTTAAGTTAGAAACATCAGCGAAACGTGTAAATTCCCAGTGAATCATAAAACTACCTCATCCGTCAAACCTCTATTGTTTTGTTTGAAATTACGGGAAACTGGCGGGGGGAGGAGGGAATTGGGGAGAGCGGGAAGATTGAGCCGGTAGGTTAGGTAATGCAGACTTACGTTTCACTGTGATATCTGTCCCGGTTCCAAAAGCAGTTTCAGCCTCGAAAATCTGAATTCTGCAGTAATATTTCCCGGTTTGATTTAGTTTCAGATCATGGATGGTTATGGACGCCCATTCCCACGGAAAGCCTTCAGTGTAACATTTCAGAAAGCGGCCATTGAATGCTGCAGTTTTGTTGCAAAGTAAAGCATTTTCCCCGTCTTTGTACCAATCGATGGTATAAAGTGGTTTTTCTCCTTCTCGTGTTAAGTTCCAGCAGAAGGAACAGTTCAGTTGCACCAAGCCACCTTCAGTAACAGTGACCCGCGGGGGCGTTTGCATGATTGTTAATCTTACTCCAGCAGCTCCAGTAACAATAAACAGTCTCCTTAATGACATTGCCACAATTTGATGATTGCATATTTTGCTATAAACTGCTTGAAGTTCTACCCTCAAACAGGAAAAAAACCTGCAGATGCTGGAGTCCAAACAACAGACACTGGAGGAACACAGCAGGCAATTCAACATCTATGGAAAACCGTACAGTCTGGAGTCAAGAGTGCTACCTGGACTGCTGAGTTCCTCCAGCATTTTATGTGTGATGCTTGAAGTTCTACTCTGCTACCTAACTTCAATTTCAAGTTCAAGTTTATTGTTTTTCAACTGTACACACGTATACAGCTAAATGAAACAACTTTCCTCTGGGAACAAGGTGCGAAACACAGTACGCATATCACATACAGTGTTAATATTAGATGATATTAACGCAATAGCATTAACAGATAATAAAATAGCAACATAACTCGACATAACGTGGATCTATGACATACGTTTAATATACAATAGAATAACGTTCCTGGCGCTTTCATAAATAATGTGTGCTGGGTGGTAGCAGAATGTTCAGAAGTCCCCCAGCCGGGGGGAAGAAGCGGTCACCAAGTCTGTCAGTCCTTGTTCTTATATTGCAGTACCTTCTGCCTGACGGTAGGCAGTCAAAGTGAGCGTGTGACGGATGGAGGAGCCCTTGACACCGCTGAGGGTTCTGCAAGAGCAGGCTTCTGGTATTTGCTTTGGATAGGAGGTGGGAGGAGAGTATGGGGGTTGATTCGCGCGGCAGTCGTCAATCGGATGCAGGGTCGGTAGAAAGGAATGTGCATGCCGACAATGAGGGTCTTGACCATCTTCCATAGAAGAGAAGCAAAGAAGAGCCAATAAACCTGTCCCTTTATTTTCCAGGGTTGAATGTCTAATAGCAGAGGGCATACATTGAAGGTGAGAGAGGGGAAGCTGAAAAGGATGTGAGGGGTAAGTTTTTGATTCAGAGAGCTGTGGATGCCTGGTATGCGCTGTCTGGTAGGATGGTAGAGGCAAATACATTAACTGCATTTAAGAGACATTTGAATAGGCACATGGATGGATATAGGTGTAGTGCAGGTACGAGGGATGTGTGTTTCATTTGCCTTTTAGCTGGCACGGAACAACATTGTGGGTCGAATGGCCTATTCCTGTACTCTACTGTTCTATGTATACGAGATATTTATTGACTATTTTCAAACTAAATCGCCTTCACCATAATACTTCCCCGAAGCATTTACGTCCACAGTCAGCGGTCGCATTTTACAGAGCTGTTGCCTGACAACTACGGCGACGCGTGTTCGATCCTGACTGACTGTCTCTCTGTCGAGTTCGTACTTTCTCCTTGCAATCGTGCCGATCCCGTCCCACATCCCAAAGGCGTTCTGGTAGGCACTGAAGGAAATGCTCGGTGCAAATCCATTCTAGGTCTTGACCAATGCGCTTGCTCCTTCAAAAGGCTGCGCTTATCATTAAAGACCCGCATCACCTCTTCTCATTGCTCCATCAGTGAGGGGGAACAGAAACCTGAATACACACACTCAAAGTTTTCAGACGAGAACCAGAATCTGGTTTGATATCAGCGGCAAATGTTGTGAGATTTGTTGTCACATGACAGCAGTACATTGCAATACATATTAATAAAAACTGAATTACAATAAATGTATATATATAGTTAAATTAAACAAGCAGTGAAAGAAAGTAGTGAGATATTGTTCATGAGTTAACGTTCCATCCAGAAATCTTACGGCAGAGGGGGTACCTTTAGTTTGATAGATAGATAGATAGATAGATAGATAGATAGATAGATAGATAGATAGATAGATAGATAGATAGATAGATAGATAGATAGATAGATAGATAGATAGATAGATAGATAGATAGATAGATAGATAGATAGATAGAAAATACTGTATGCCAGTGATATAATACCTGATTCTGCTTATTATTCTGATACTTAATCACGTCCATTTCTCAGGTCATTAGAGGTGGATAATAACAGATTCAGGGATATCACATCCCGTGAATCAATTGCCCATGCCAAAGAAGTTGGATTTGGGACAAGTACCTGGAGATCGACAGCGGTGCAGAATATAAATGACCACAGCAAGCGCCAACGTGAGGACTACAGCAGGCCTGGTGAAAACCCAGGCAGATAGACATTATTCTGAATGGAGTCCTCATGCCCTACGTAGAGATATTAGTCAATATTTTCTGCTAAAAATATTTTCTTGGGACGTTTTGAAGAGCCTTAACTAGTCGGTTCATCGCCGCCTCGAGATGGCGAGAAGGTAGACGGAACATGAAGTGTTTATTTTTTAAATATTGCCCTTTATGTGTTGTTTACTTCTATAGCTCTGGTTGTTATCTGTCAACAGTCGTCATACCACACAGGATCAAGATGGTGAGTATACACACTACAGAGGATGATGTGTTTTCTCGGTAAATATAAGTTTATTTTTTAGATTGCAAATGTCACTATGTATTTGCTCTTTGATAATCAGTGCCTGGCTAGACCTCGCGTTCATCGGGCTCACTCTACACAATGTGGTTTTAAATCTCTGGCGAGAAAGCTGCTAATAGTTGCGATTCATTGTTGCAAATCTGGATAAGTACACCTTTGTAGCAGTACCTAATGTCGTCCCGCATGTGACCCCATATTTCCCTCGGATGCACATCTCATATCGAATTGACTGCTACAATGAGAGTGACATTTTTCTAGCAAGAGATCTCCTCTGCAGTCTACAGCCCAGTCCATCACAGGGAAAGCCCTCCGCAACATTGAACTTATCTACAAGGAGCATTGTCACAAGAAATCAGAATCCTTCATCAAGGACCCCAGCAACCAGATCATACTCTCTTCTCGTTGTTCCGAGCGGGAAGGATGTACAGCAGCCTTAAATCCCACGCTAGCAGGTTCTGGAACAGTTATTACTCTTCAATCATGAGGCTCCCGTAAAAGCGTGGATAACTTTACTGACATAAACAGAGAACTAATTTCACAACCTATGGACTCACTTACAAGGACCCTACTACTCATGTTGTTAATTTTTATTCGTCTATCTGTCCGTCTATTTATTTATTTGTTTGTTTGTATATTTCCCTGTCTATTTATTTACTGTAACGCTGTTTATTGTTGTTGTTGTTGTTGTTGTTGTATTTGCATAGTTTTTTTCCTTTGTATATTAGTTGTTTCTCAGACTTTGTGTGTAGAATTTTCATTGAATCTATTGTAATTCTTTGCTTTACACTGAATACCTGCAAGAAAGTAAATTCAAGGTAGTATACGGTGACATATGGGGAACCGATCGGATCAGGTCCGTTTTATGCCTCGTCCACTTTATTTTTTCTCGCTTATCTGTAGTGGAAAATGAAATCCCGCAACGTAATGGTTGTCACAGTCTGGGACTTGGTGTAGTCCCGGGTTAAAATTCCACCTGAGGCTGTCAAGCCACATTTGCCTGTAATTATTATTTAAGTTAGAAACATCAGCGAAAGGTGTAAGTTTCCATTGAATCATAAAGATACCCCATACGTCAATCCTCTATAGCTTTCGTTTTAATTTAATTTAGGGGAAACTGGGGGGGGATGTGTTTAGTGAGAGCGGGAAGATTGAGCCAGTAGGTTAGGTAATGCAGACTTACGTTTCACTGTGATTTCTGTCCCGGTTCCATAAATAGGTTCAGCTTTGAGAATCTGAATTCTGCAGTAATATTTCCCGCTTTCATTTAGTTTCAAGTCAAGGATGGTTATGGACGCCCATTCCCACGGAAAGCTTTCAGTATAACTTTTCAGAAGGCGGCCATTGTATGCTGCGCTTTTGTTGCAAAGTAAAGCACTTTCCTCATCTTTGTACCAATCGATGGCATAAGGTGTTTTTGTTTCGTCTCGTGTTAAGTTCCAGCAGAAGGAACAGTTCAGTTGCACCAAGCCACCTTCGGTAACAGTGACCCGCGGGGGCGTTTGCATGATCGTTAATCTTACTCCAGCAACTCCTGTAACAATAAACAGTCTCCTTAATGACATTGCCACAATTTGATGATTGCATATTTTGCTATAAACTGCTTGAAGTTCTACCCTCAAACAGGGAAAAAAACCTGCAGATGCTGGAATTCAAACAACACACACGGGAGGAAATCAGCAGGCAAGACAGCATCCATGGAAAAGTGTACATTCTGGAGTAAAGAGTGTTGACTGGACTGCTGAGTTCCTCCAGCATTTTGTGTGTGATGCCTGAAGCTCTACCCTGCTTCCTAACTTCAATTTCAAGTTCAAGTTTATTGTCATTCAACTGTGCACACGTATACAGCTAAATGGAACAACGTTCCTCTGGAAACAAGGTGCGAAACACAGTACGTATAGCACACAGTGTTAATATTAGATTATTTTAACGCAATAGCATTAACAGATAATAAAATATCGACATATTTCATTATCTCGACATAACCTGACATTACGTGGATCTATGACATACCGTTAATATACAACAGAATAACGTTCCCGGCGCTTTCATAGATACTGTGTGCTGGGTGGTAGCAGAGTTTTCAGGAGTTCCCCAGCCGGGAGGAAGATGTGGTCACCAAGCGAATGTTCCCCCGTTTGTTCTGATCGGGTCTGTCCTCAGAAGGAGCGGTAAGGCTCTGTGTTAATGCCTCTTCTTTGACTGACGGACACGCCGCTCTCCCTTGTTTCGCAGCTGCTAGTTTGATTTTTTTGTCATGATTAACTCATATTTCTCCTTCTGAAACCGAGATATTTATTGACTATTTTCAAACTAAATCGCCTTTACCATAATACTTCTCCGAGGCATCTGCGTCACAGAGTCAGTGGTGCCAAAAGGCGACATAGTGGCATTTAATAAAGCTGTTGCCCGAGAGCTTCGGCGACGCGGGTTCGATCGTGACTGTCTGTGCGAAGTTTGTACTTTCTCCCTGTAATCGTGCCGATCTCGTCCCACATCCCAAAGGCGTTCCGGTCGGCTAATGATTCTCTATGAATTGATCCCAGTTTAGTCGGACGGCAGTAGTATCAGAGAGAGCTGGTGGGCTTGTGAAGGAGAATCGGTGAAGTGGGAGAATGGAACTAAAGGCTAAGAACGGGCTTCTTTCTAAGCGAAGCACCAAGGCATTCGGCCACGATTTCAAGCTGCGGGGAAATATATCTGGTGATAAGTTTATGTAAATATAGACCGTTATCATAGCGAGAGATTTTTCTCCAATTAATTGACTGAATTAACTCCAATGCTGTCGCTTACGAACTGAACTGGATGAGTCAGGATGTGCGATTTTCTCGTCGTTAGCACATTTCGGTAGGAATGCCAGATCACTCGAGGAGACTTGGTGCAAACGTTGGGTGCACAGCGTTTATCAACACAGAACGACACGGGTAATTGTTGTTGGCACAGCGTATTGTACAGGGCCGGAGGGTTGCTGGCTGCATATATTGTCTTTACTACACAGAAAGAAGGCAATGTCTGCATTCCCTCCCTCATCTTAGATTACTAGTTCCATGCCCACTTATTCTGTTGCAAAAGATTGAGTTTTGTATGTAATAAACACGTAAGCACCAAAAGGAGTAGAAAGGTGTGCGGAGGGACCACCTAACTGAACTTCGATCGCTAGTCAGAATTGATCCAATGGCATGACTCAATAATCCATTCCTGTTCCAATTTTCAGTGCGCCCGCGCGCGCGCGTGTGTGTGCGTGTCTGTCTGAGTGTGTGTGTGCGTGTGAGTGTGTCTCCGTGTATTCGTAAGTGTCTGTATATTACCTACCAGACAAGAACAGCAATGCCCAAACGACCTCCTCCCTCAGCATGGTACAATGGCCCCCTGTACAAGAAAGCAGAAGTAATTCTTCAACTCTTTGTTGGACACCAATTCAAATTATTCAATTTCGCCACCTTTCTCTCCTTCCGGTTGGAGGTGACGGAATTTGGGAAGAATAATGCACCATTTACTTCAAACAGTAGAGGTAAATAATTCTGCTTCGTGTAATATAAACTATGCTGGTCATTGCAATCCTGCAGCCACCACCTCCGATCCAGAAGGAGTTTTTGGTTTTAAGATTATAAGACATGGGAGCAGATTTAGGCCAATCGTCCCATCGAACCCACTCCGCCATTCAATCATGGCTGATTTATTATCTCTCAGCCCCATTCTCCTGCTTTTCCCCCATAATCTATAACAACCTTACTAACAAAGAAACGATAAACCTCTGCTTTAAACATACCAAATAACTTGGCCTCCACAACCGCCTGTGACAATGAACTCCACAGATTCACCACCCTCTAAAGAAATTCCTCTTCATCTCTGATCTAAAGGTACGTCTTTCTATTCTGAGAAATTATCGCCAGAGTGGATGGATTACAGCCTCGGTTACCACGGCGAATACAGAAATAACATTCCGAAAGGCAAACAGTTGAATTATCTGCGAACGTCTAAGTAAGATTTAACATATTTACTGTGATATTTTTGCACTTAATTCAAAGCATAACAATTGACAAGATTCACTGCTAAGCAGATTCTGACGTGAACACCAGAGTAACAGAAACACTGGTAATAAATATTTCAAATCCAATTGCCCGTATTTCATTGCAATATTCACCTCTGGTCTGGAAGGTTGCATCGAATTGCATTCCAACCGCCATTTGATCTCCGGCACACGATACTGACCAGTGAATGATATTCAAGGTTCTGATAAGAAGTCTTGTGAGTCATATCCGGTTCTATTTACTATATAACCATATAACAACTACAGCATGGAAACAGGCCATCTCGGCACTTCTAGTCCGTGCCGAAGGCTTACTCTCACCTAGTCCCACTGGCCCACTCTAAGCCCATAACCCGCCATTCCTTTCCTGTCCATATACCTATCCAATTTTACTTTAAATGACAATACCGAACCTGCCTCTACCACTTCTACTGGAAGCTCTTTCCACACAGCTACCACTCTCTGAGTAAAGAAATTCCCCCTCGTGTTGCCCTTAAACTTTTGCCCCCTAACTCTCAACTCATGTCCTCTTGTTTGAATATCCCCTTCTCTCAATGGAAAAAGCCTGTCAACATCAACTCTATCTATCCCCCTCATAATTTTAATTTTTAACTCAGTCTACTTTTTTTAAAAAAAAACAAGGAAAACAAGTCCTGGCCCATTAAATAGACTTCAAAGTTCAAATTAATATTATTATCACCATACATATCTGTCACTATATCCTGAGATTCATTTCCTTGCAGGATTCACAGTATAACAGAGAAAAACAAAAAGTTCAGTAAAACTACACACAAAGAAAGACTGGAGAACAATGGACACAAGCATTTGCAAACTTGAAGTCCTTCTGGTATGCATCTTCTACATTTGAATATGTTTTAAAATGTATAGTAACAGAGAATTTTCCTCATTACTAGGGCCAAACTAAACGACTACTGCCCGATGGAAGTGACACCAATCATCATGAAAGCTTCATGATGGTGTAATGGCACAAGTCAAAAAGACCCCATTTCTGCCACGTTGGACACTCACCAATATGCTTACCGATTGCACGACTATACGACAGATGCCATAGCAGCTGTCTTGCACCTGCCCCTGAAACACTTGGAAAACAATACTGCTTCTGGATCTCATTTCGGTATCCAACATTATTAGCCCACGGACCTTGGTGAACAAATTCCTTCTCTTCCATTTAAATACACCACTGTTCAATTAGGCATTGATCTTCCTAACCAACAGACTTCGGAGAGCCTGGATCCACAACCACACAACCATCTCAACCATCCACATCATGGATGCTCTCCAGGGCCGTGCTGAGCCCATTGCATTACAGTTTGCTCACAATGACTGCGCGGACAAACACCGAAGCAATCACATTGTCAAGTTCCCTATGACATGACAGTAGTGGGGCTCATCACCAAAAATGATGCAATGGCCTAAAGTGAGGAGGTGGAAGAGCTAGAGGCTGGTACTAAGCACGTAGTCTCTTCATCAATGTTAACAAGACAGAGAAGATGGTTATGGACTTCAGGAGAACTTGCACCACTCACACCCCACTTTACATAAGCGACATAGGAGTGGAATCTGCGAGCAGTTTCAAACTCCTGAAAGTGCACATCTCACACAAACCCTTATGGTCCCAGAACACATTTCATACAATCAAGAAAGCTCCCCAATGCCTATACTTTTTGAGGTGGCTGAAGAAAGCTGGACTATGTACATCCATGTTCACGCCCTTTTACAGATGCACAGTAGAGAGCTTCGTAACATAATGTATCACTGCATGGCACGTAAACTGGCATAGGAAGGCTCTACAACGGGTAGTCAAAACTGCCGAACGCATCACCATCATAAACCTACACGCTTCAAAGAGAAATATACAGAAAGGTGCTGGGAAAAGGCCAATAACACCATGAACGGTTCTACCAACTCGACTCATGGACTGCTTGTCCCCTCCAGTATGGAGGAGACTATGAAGCATCCACACCAGGACTACCGGACTCATAACCAATTATTTTTTTCCCAAGCAATAAAGCTGATCAACACCTCCACCAACTAACCTAATCCACCACACCACCCACCACCACTACTTTAGCATTTCCTGTCAGTCACCTTATGTACAGACACTCCTGTATCGATTGTCACTTTATGGATACACACTCATCTTATGTATATAATCTATCTTATGTATTTATAGTTATTGTGCTTTTATTATTGTGTTCTTTATCTTATTATGCTTTTTGTGCTGCATCAGATCCAAGCAATTTTCAATCTTGACATGTTACTTCAAGAGCATGAAATGGATCAGTCCGCAACATTAGCGGATTTCTTCAGGACTCAACTTGAATATGCAATCATTATTAGCTGCATCATAAATCGAAACGTAAGAACAGTGAGGGTGATTGAAAAGTTTCACATTTCAGCTGCTCTGCAAAACTTCCTGTGCTCAAGTAGCAAGACTCAGACAACGTTTATTGTTTCATATGAGGAGTCTTGCAAATAGCAAGTTATTCACGTTGCTGATAATTGTAAATGGAAAAGTAGAGCAGTAATTGACTGAGGTGGATTGGTTTTCCATTTTCCGGGCAGTGGAGCCGGGACACTTTAGCATTTGAGCAGCTCTGCCAGTGCTTTGCATATTCTGAAACGGCTTGACTTGCACCACTGTTAATTAAAAGCATAGGATTCCTTGATTAATAACAGATACAATGTAGTGCTGCATAGAGTTTTGCCACTGTAATTGTCCCTTGAACCTATGTGTTCAGTTGTGAATTCTAAGGTTTATTTGAACATCAGTATTTCATAATACTGTTATTTAAATGTATTCAATGTTTTGGTTTTGAACTACAGATATCACCTCCCTCGAGTAACCCTCCTCCTTCCCTTTTTCTCATGGTTCATCGTCCCCTCATATCAAATTCCTTCTTCCGCTCTTTATCTTTTCCAACTAACACCCCCCACTTCTCACTTCATCCCCCATTCCTCACCCCACTACCTTCCCTCTCAGATGACTTCAACTGTGACCTTCTATCTTGAAATCTTTCCCCTATTCCCACCCCCCACCCCATTCTGACTTAGACCATAAGACCATAATACATAGGAGGGGAATCATGGCTGATCCTTTTGCATATCCTCCTCAACCCATTTCCCTGGCATTCTGCCCGTAACCTTTGATGCCATGTCCAATCACGAATCTATCGATCTCTGCCTTAAATACCCAGCGATCTGGCCTCCACAGCAGTACGTGGCAACATATTCCACAAATTCATCATCATCTGGCTAAAGAAATTTCTCCGCTCCTGTTTTGAATAGACACCCTTCTATCCCGAGATTTTGCCCTCTTGTCCTAGACTTCCCCACCTCGGGAAACATCCTTTCCACGTCTACTCTGTCTAGTCATTTCAACATTCGGAAGGATACAATTAGATTTCCCCACCCCCCCACCCCCCAATCCTTCTAAATTCCAGCGAGTACAGACCCAGAGCCATCAAACGTTCCTCGTATGATAACCCTATAATTCCCAAAATTATCCTTGTGAACTTTCTGGACCCTCCACAATGCCAGCATTTCTCCTCTAAGATGTGGAGCCCAAAACTGTTCACAATACTAAAGTTGAGGCCTCACCAGACTCATATAAAGCCTCGGCATCTCATCATTGCTCTTGTATTCTAGACCTCTTGAAATGAATGCAAACACTGCATTTGCCTTCTTCACCACCGACACAACCTGCAAGTTAACTTTCAGAATGTTCTGCAAAAGGAATCCCAAGTCCCTTTGCACCTGAGATTTTTGAATTTTCTCCCCATTTAGAAAATAGTCTGCACATTTATTTCTACTACCAAAGTACGTGACCATGCATTTTCCAGCATTATATTTCATTTGCCACTTTCTTGCCCATTCTCTAAATCTGTCTAAGTCCTTCTGCATCCTACCTGTTTCCTCAACACTACCTGACCCTCCACCAATCTTCGTATCATCTGCGAAAATGGCAACAAATCCATCTATTTCATCATCTAAATCATTTATATATGGCATAAGAAGAAGTGGTCCCAACATTGACCCCTGCGGAACACCAAACAAGGATCCTTTTATTCCCACTCGCTGCCTTTTTCCAATCAACCAATGGTCTAACCATTTTAGCAAATTTTCTGTAATATCACAGGCTCTTAACTTGGTAAGCAGCCTCATGAGTGGCACCTTGTCAAAGGCCTTCTGAAAGTCGAAATATACAACATCCACTACATCTCCGTCATCTATCCTATCTCTGATCTACTCACTGAATTCCAAAAGGTTCATCAGGCAGGATATTATCTGAAAGAAACCATGCTGACGTTGTCCTGTCATCTCTGGTGTTAGCAAGTACTCCATCACCTCGACCTTACCAAATTATTCCAACATCTTCCCAACCACTGAAGTCAGGCTAACTGGTCTACAATTTCCTTTCCGCTGCCTTCCTCCTTTCCTAAAGAGTGGAGTGACATTTGCAATTTTCTAGTCATCTGGCACCATGCCAGAGTCTAACGGTTTTGAAAGATGATTGTTGATGCCCTTACAATCTCTAACGCTATGTCTTTCAGAACCCCAGGGTGTAGTTCATCTGGTCCAGGTGGCTTATGCACTTCTAAGTCCTTCGTTTCGGAGCACATTTTCCCTTGTAGTAGTAATTGCACCCATTTCTCTTCCTTCACACACTACAACATCTGGCACACTGTTAGTGTTTTCCACAGTGAAGACTGATGCAAAGACTTCTTTATCCGAACTTTGGAGAAGCAAGTCTGAGAATCGGAACGGGAGAGCTGCGGGAGCCATTTTGATTTTTTTCTTCTCATTGAGGTTAAGCGATGCGAGGCTGCGCAGGCTGTGACGACGGACAGTGAAGCGCGGAAGATTTAAAAGGAATACAGCCTTATACAGCGGGCACCGTCGTTTTGCGGGCAGCGGTGTAAGCCGGGTGCAAAGTGAAGGCTTAAGGGCTTTGGCTCAAAGGGCTTAGGTGGAAAACGGCTAGGCAAGGTAGGTTTAGTTTTCAGTTTTTCTTGTTATTTGAGGAAAGAGGGAATTATGAGTGTGAGGGCAGCTTGTTGTTCTCGGTGTCGGATGTGGGAGGTCCTCGAGTCTCCTAGCCTCCCGGACGTCCAAATCTGCGCCAGGTGTGCTGAGCTGCAGCTCCTAAGGGTCTGCGTTAGTGAACTGGAGCTGCAGCTCGATGACTTTCGTCTGGACAGGGAGAGTGAGGAGTTGATAGAGAGGAGTTACAGGCAGGTGGCCACACCAGGGTCACGGGAGGTAGACAAGTGCGTCACGTTTAGGAGAGGGAAGGGGAAGAGTCAGGTACTACAGAGTACCCCAGTGGCGGTACCCCTTGACAATAAGTACTCCTGTTTGAGTACTGGGGGGGACAGCCTACCAGGGGAAGCAACAGTGGCCGTGCCTCTGGCACAGAGTCCGGCCACGTAACACAGAAGGGTAGGGAATGGAAGAGGAAGGCAGTAGTAATAGGGGACTCGATAGTTAGGGGGTCAGATAGGCTATTCTGTGGACGCAGTTAGGAGACCCGGATGGTATTTTGCCTCCCTGGTGCCAGGGTCCGGGATGTTTCTGATCGCGTCCAAGATATCCTGAAGTGGGAGGGTGAAGAGCCACAGGTCGTTGTACATATAGGTACCAATGACATTGGTAGGAAAAGGGAAGAGGTCTTGAAAGGAGAATATAGGGAGTTAGGAAGGGAGTTGAGAAGAAGAACCGCAAAAGTAGTAATCTCGGGATTACTGCCTGTGCCACGCGACTGTGAGAGTAGAAATGGAATAAGGTGGAGGATAAATGCGTGGCTGAGGGATTGGAGCAAGGAGTAGGGATTCAAGTTTCTGAAACATTGGGACTTCTTTTGGGCAGGTGTGACCTGTAAACAAAGGACGGGTTGCACTTGCATCCTAGTGGGACCAATATCCTGGCTGAGAGATTTGCTAAGGCTACTGGGGAGACTTTAAACTAGAATGGTTGGGGGGCGGGTGGGAATCAAATTGAAGAGACTAGGAGAGAAAAGGTTAGTTCACAAATAGAAAAAGTTTGTAGACAGTGTGTGAGGGAGAATAGGCAGGTGATAGAGAAGGGGAGCGCTCAGACCGAAGATCTAGGGGAGATGAAGGAAAAGAAGATAGTAAAGTTGTTTTCACTGTTAGGGATAAACAGAGAGTAAGAGGTGGAGTATTTTTAAATGCATTTATTTTAATGCTAGGAGCATTGTAAGAAAGGTGGATGAGCTTAAGGCATGGATTAATCCGTGGAAATATGATGTTGTAGCTATTAGTGAAACATAGCTGCAGGAGGGATGTGATTGGCAACTAAATATTCGTGGATTTCGTTGCTTCAGGTGTGATAGTATCGGAGGGACAAGAGGGGGAGGTGTTGCGTTGCTTGTCAGAGAAAATATTACAGCGGTGCTTTAACAGGATAGATTAGAGGGCTCGTCCAGGGAGGCAAATGTGTAAGGAGATAGCAGATATTTGTAGTAAGCACAAGGTTGCGATTGTGGGAGATTTTAATTTTCTACAAGTATCTGGGAGTACAGTTAGACGAGAAGCTAGACTGGACTGCCAACACAGATGCCTTGTGCAGGAAGGCACAGAGTCGACTGTACTTCCTAAGAAGGTTGGCGTCATTCAATGTCTGTAGTGAGATGCTGAAGATGTTCTATAGGTCAGTTGTGGAGAGCGCCCTCTTCTTTGTGGTGGCGTGTTGGGGAGGAAGCATTAAGAAGAGGGACGCCTCACGTCTTAATAAGCTGGTAAGGAAGGCGGGCTCTGTCGTGGGCAAAGTACTGGAGAGTTTAACATCGGTAGCTGAGCGAAGGGCGCTGAGTAGGCTACGGTCAATTATGGATAACTCTGAACATCCTCTACATAGCACCATCCAGAGACAGAGAAGCAGTTTCAGCGACAGGTTACTATCGATGCAATGCTCCTCAGACAGGATGAAGAGGTCAATACTCCCCAATGCCATTAGGCTTTACAATTCTACCGCCAGGACTTAAGAACTTTTTAAAAGCTATTATTAATGCTTTTTGAGATAGTGATTTAGATGCATATCATATTTTTTACTGAGTTAAGTATTGTATGTAATTAGTTTTGCTACAACAAGCGTATGGGACATTGGAAAAAAGTTGAATTTCCCCATGGGGATGAATAAAGTATCTATCTATCTATCTATCTATCTATCTATCTATCTATCTATCTATCTATCTATCTAGACTGGGAAGCCCTTTCTGTAAAAGGGCTGGATGGTTTGGAGTTTGTAAAATGTGTGCAGGATAGTTTTTGCAGCAATACATAGAGCTACCAACTAGAGAAGGGGCAGTGTTGTATCACCTGTCAGGGAATGAGATAGGTCAGGTGACGCAGGTATGTGTTGGGGAGCACTTCGGGTCCAGTGACCACAATGCCATTAGTTTCAATATAATTATAGAGAAGGATAGATCTGGACCCAGAGTTGAGATTTTTGATTAGAGAAAGGCCAACTTTGAGGAGAAGTGAAAGGATTTAGGAGTGGATTGGGACAATTTGTTTTATGGGAGGGATGTAATAGAGAAATGGAAGTCATTTAAAGGTCAAATTTTGACGGTACAGAATCTTTATGTTCCTGTTAAGTTGAAGAGAAAGGTTAAAAGTTTGAGAGAGTCATGGTTTTCAAGGGATATTTGAAACTTGGTTCGGAAAAAAAGAAACACGAAGAAATCTGCAGATGTTGGAAATTCAAGCAACACACAGAAAATGCTTGTGGAATGCAACAGGCCAGATAGCATCTATAGGAAGAAGCACTGTCGACGTTTCGGGCCGAGACCCTTCGTCAGGACTAACTGAAAGAAAACATGGTAAGAGATTTTGAAAGTAGGAGGAGGAGAGCGAAATGCGAAATGATAGGGGAAGACCTGAGGGGGTGGGGTGACGCTAAGAGCTGGAAAGGTGATTGGCAAAAGTGATACAGAACTGGAGAAGTGAAAGGATCATGGGACGGGAGGCCTAGGGAGAAAGAAAGGGGGAGGGAACACCAGAAGGAGATGGAGAACAGGCAGAGTGATGGGCCGAGAGAGAAAAAAAACGGGGGAGGAGGGAAAAGCAAATAATTCAGGGATGGGGTAAGAAGGGGAGAAGGGGCATTAACGGAAGTTAGAGGGCATTGTTCATGCCATCAGGTTGGAGGGGTAAGAAGGGGAGGAGGGGCATTAATGGAAGTTAGAGAAGCTAATGTTCATGCCATCAGGTGGAGGCTACCCAGCCGGAATATAACGTATTGTTCCTCAACCTGAGTGTGGCTTCATCCTGACAGTAGAGGAGGCCATGGATAGACATATTAGAATGGGAATGGGACATGGGAAACCATTTCACTGAACCTGCACTCTGTCCGCCAGAGAAAGAAGAATCTCCCAGTGGCCACACATTTTAATTCCACGTTCCATTCCCATTCTGATATGTCAATCCGTGGCCTACTCTACTGTCAAGAGGTAGTAAATTGGATTAGACATTGGCTCAATGGAAGAAGCCAGAGAGTGGTAGTAGAGGATTGCTACTCTGAGTGGAGGCCTGTGACTAGAGTGTGCCACAGGGATCAGTGTTGGATCCATTGTTATTTGTCATCTATATCAATGATCTGGAAAATAATGTGGCAAATTGGATCAGCAAATTTGCTGATGATACAAAGAATGGAGGTGTAGTGGACAGTGAGGAAGGTTTTGAAAGCTTGCAGAGGGATTTGGACCAGTTGGAGGAATGGGGTGAAAAATGGCAGATGGAATTTAATGTGGGCAAGTGTGAGGTATTGCACTTTGGAAGGTCAAACCAAGGTAGAAAATACAAGGTAAATGGTAGGACACTGAGGAGTGCAGTAGAACAGAGGGATCTGGGAGTACAGATACAAAATTCCCTAAAAGTGGCGTCACAGTTGGATAGGGTCGTAAAGAGAACTTTTGATACTTTGGCCTTTATAAATCAAAGTATTGAGTATAAGAGTTGGAATGTAATGGTGAGGTTGTATAAGACATTGGTGAGACCGAATTTGGGGCATTGTGTGCAGTTTTCGTCACCTAATTACAGGAAGGGTATTAATAAGGTTGAAAGAGTGCAGAGAAGATTTACAAGGATGTTACCGGGACTTGAGAAACTGAGTTACAGAAAAAGATTGAATAGGTTAGGACTTTATTCCCTGGAGCGTAGAAGAATGGGAGGTGATTTGATAGAGGTATATAAAATTATGATGGGTATAGAGAGAGTGAATGCAAGCAAGCATTTTCCACTGACGCTAGGTGAGAAAAAAACCAGAGGGGAAGGGGGAAAAGTTTAAAGGGAACATTGGGGGGGTCTTCTTCACGCAGAGAGTGGTGGGCGTGTGGAATGAGCTGGCAGATGAAGTGGTGAATGCGGGCTCACTTTTGACATTTAAGAAAAACTTGGACAGGTACATGGATCAGAGGGGTTTGGAGGGATATGGGCCAGGTGCGGGTCAGTGGGACAAGGCAGAAAAATGGTTCGGCACAGCCAAGAAGGGCCAAAGACCTGTTTCTGTGCTGTAATGTCCTATGGTTCTACTGTCAAGACGAAGCCAAACTCAGACTGGAGGAACAAAACCTTATGTACCGTCTGGGTAGCCTCCAACCTGATGGCATGAACATTGACTTCTCTAACTTCCGTTAATGCCCCTCCTCCCCTTCTTACCCCATCCCTGACATATTTAGATGTTTTTTTTCTCTCTCTCTGCCCATCACTCTGCCTGTTCTCCATCCCCCTTGGTGTTCCCCTCCACCTTTCTTTCTCCCTAGGACTCCCGTCCCATGATCCCTTCCCTTCTCCAGCTCTGTATCGCTTTTGCCAATCACCGTTCCAGCTCTTAGCTTCATCCCATCCCCTCGGGTTTCTCCTATCATTTCCGATTTGCCCCTCCTCCTCCTATTGTCAAATCCCTTACTATCTTTTCTTTCAGTTAGTCCTGACGAAGGGTCTCGGCCCGAAACGTCGACAGTGCTTCTTCCTATAGATACTGCCTAGCCTTCTGCGTTCCACCAGCATTTAGTGTGTGTTGCTCGGAAAAAGAGAGAGATCTACAATAAATATAGGCAGCATGGATTAAATGATGTGCTCGAGGAATAGAAAGAATGTAAATAAATCTTAAGAAAGAACTTAGAAAAGTTAAAGAAGATGTGAGGTTGCTTTGGCAAGAAAGGTGAAAATAAATCCAAAGGGTTTCTACAGTTATATTAGTAGCAAAAGGATAGTGAGGGATAAAATTGGTACCTTAGAGAATCAAAGTGGACAGCTACGTGCGGAGCCAAAAGAGATGGGAGAGATTTTGAGCAAATTCTTTTATTCGGTATTCACTAAGGAAAAGGATATTGAATTGTGTAAGGTAAGGGAAACAAGTAGGGTTGTTATGGAAACTATGATGATTAAAGAAGAGGAAGTACTGGCGCTTTTAAAGAATATAAAAGTGGATAAGTCTCCATATCCTGACAGGATATTCCCTAGGACCTTGAGGGAAGTTAGTGTAGAAATAGCAGGGGCTCTGACAGAAATATTTCAAATGTCATTAGAAACGGGGATGGTGCCGGAGGATTGGCATATTGCTCATGTGGTTCCATTGTTTTAAAAGGGTTCTAAGAGTAAACCTAGCAATTATCGGCCTGTAAGTTTGACGTCAGTGGTAGGTAAATTAATGGAAAGTATTCTTAGAGATGGTATATATAATTATCTGAATAGGCAGGGTCTAATTAGGTACAGTAAACATGGATTTGTGCGTGGAAGGTCATGTTTGTCAAACCTTATTGATATTTTTGAAGAGGTTACGAGGAAGGTTGACGAGGGTAAAGCAGTGGATGTTGTCTATATGGACTTCATTAAAGCCTTTGACAAGGTTCCGCATGAAGGTTAGTTAGGAAAGTTCAATCTTTAGGTATTAATATTGAAGTAGTAAAATGGATTTAACAGTGGCTGGATGGGAGATGCAAGAGAGTAGTGGTGGATAACTGTTTGTCAGGTTGGAGGCCGGTGACTAGTGGTGTGCCTCAGGGATCTGTGTCAATGTTGTTTGTCATATACATTACTGATCTGGATGATGGGGTGGTAAATTGGATTAGTGAGTATGCAGATGATACTAAGATAGGTGGCGTTGTGGATAGTGAAGTAGGTTTTCAAAGCTTACAGAGAGATTTAAGCCGGTTAGAAGAGTCGGCTGAAAGACAGCAGATGGAGTTTAATGCTGATAAGTGTGAGGTGCTACATTTTGAAAGGACTAATCAAAATAGGACATACATGGTAAATGGTAGGGCATTGAGGAATGTAGTAAAACAGAGTGATCTAGGAATAATGGTGCATAGTTCCCTGAAGGTAGAATCTCATGTGAATAGGCTGGTGAAGAAAGCGTTGGGTATGCTGACCTTTATAAATCAGAGCGTTGAGAATAAGAGTTGGGATGTTATGTTAAAATTGTGCAAGGCATTGTTGAGGCCAAATTTGGAGTATTGTGTACAGTTCTGGTCACCGAATTATAGGAAGGATGTCAAGAAAATAGAAAGAATTCAGAGGAGATTTACTAGAATGTTACCTGGCTTTCTCTGTACCTAATTTAAAGAGAAAGGTTGAACAAGTTAGGTCTTTATTCTTTGGAGCGTAGACGTTTGGGGGGGGGGGGGACATGATAGAGGAATTTAAAATTATTGAGGGGGATAGATAGAGTTGACGTGGATAGGCTTTTTCCATTGAGTTCCATTCAGAAGCTCAACCTTCTACGCTCCATAGAATAAAGTCCTAACTTGTTCAATCTTTCCCTGTAATTTAGGTGCTGAAACCCAGGTAACATTCTAGTAAATCCACACTGTACCCTCTCTCTATTTTGTTGACATCTTTCCTATAATTCGGTGACCAGAACCGTACACAATACTCCAAATTCGGCCTTACCAATGCCTTGTACAATTTTAATATTACATCCCAACTCCTATACTCAATGCTCTGATTTATAAAGGCCAACATACCAAAAGATTTCTTCACCACCCTATCCATATGATATTCCACCTTCAGGGAACTATGCACCATTATTCCTAGATCTCTCTGTTCTACTGCATTCTTCAATGCCCTACCATTTACATGTATGTCTTATTTTGATTACTCCTATCAAAATGTAGCACCTCATACTTATCAGCATTAAACTCCATCTGCCATCGTTCAGCCCACTCTTCTAGCTGGCATAAATCTCTCTGCAAACTTTGAAAACCTACTTCATTATCCACAACGCCACCTACCTTAGTATCATCTGCATACTTACTATTCCAATTTACCACATCGTCATCCAGATTATTAATGTATAAGACAAACAACATTGGACCCAGAACAGATCCATGAGGCACACCACTAGTCACTGGCCTCCAACCTGACAAACAGTGATCCACCACTACTCTCTGGCATCTCCCATCCATCCACTGTTGAATCCATTTTACTACTTCAATATTGATTGAACCTTTCGTACTAACCTTCTGTGCGGAACCTTTTCAAAGGCCTTTCTGAAGTCCATATAGACAACCTCCACTGTTTTACCCTCGTCAACTTTCCTTGTAACCTCTTCAAAAAAATTCAATAAGATTTGTCAAACATGTCCTTCCACGCACTAATCCATGTTGACTGTTCCTAATCAGACCCTGCCTATCCAGATAATTATATATACGATCTCTAAGAATACTTTCCATTAATTTACCCACCACTGACGTCAAACTGACAGGTCTATAATTGCTAGGTTTACTCTTAGAACCCTTTTTAAACAATGAAACCACATGAGCAATACGCCAATCCTCTGGCACCATCTCAGTTTCTAATGACATTTGAAATATTTCTCTCGGAGCCCCTGCTATTTCTACACTAACCTTCATCAAGGACCTAGTGAATATCCAGTCAGGATCCGGAGATTTATCCACTTTTATATTCCTTAAAAGCGCCAGTACTTCCTCCTCTTTAATCGTCATAGTTTCCGTAACTTTCATACTTGTTTCCCTTGCCTTACACAATTCAATATCCTTCTCCTTAGTGA
Organism: Hemitrygon akajei; assembly: GCF_048418815.1. Taxonomy (NCBI): domain Eukaryota; kingdom Metazoa; phylum Chordata; class Chondrichthyes; order Myliobatiformes; family Dasyatidae; genus Hemitrygon; species Hemitrygon akajei. The sequence goes on along the minus strand of NC_133125.1, from coordinate 166,555,637 downwards.
ATATCGAAGAAAAGAAATTGTTCAAAATCTCCCCCATCTCTTTCGGCTCCACACACGGAGGAGGCAGGGCATAATTTTTCTGGATCCTGGGAAGGTGGGATGCTGTACAGAAAGGGTAGTTTACACCTGAACTGGTGGAGGACTATTATTGTAGCGGGAAGGTTTGTTAATGCTGCACGATGGGGGTTAAATTGGCTGGGATGGGAATCAGAGTGCCAGAGGCAGGTATTGGTAACGCCTCAGACAAAGATAGGAATCGAAATGTTGAGCATGTGTTCACTAGTATCCTGAGCTGAATGTATTTCAATGCAAGAAGCATCATAGGAAAGGCAGACGAAGATGATGTAGCTGGTTTACAAAAGCAGCCAATGTGCAGTCAGGACAGTCAGCATTTAACAGAATGCGGGAGAGGTGGTAATGGGGAACCAGGAAATAGTGTACGAACTGAATAAGTATTTTGCATCACTTTTCACTGTGGAAGACACCAGCAGTATCGTGGACTTTCCAAGTGTCAGGGGTCATGATGTGTATGAAACTATTAATGCTAGAGAAAATGTTCTTAGGAATTTGAAAGGTCCATAGGTAGATAGGTCACCTGGACCAAATGATGTGCACAACAGAGTTTGCGAAGGTATTAGTAATGATCATTGATAGACCATTAGATTCTGGCATGGTTCCGCAGGTCAGGTAAATTTCAATGCTTTATAATTACCCTGACTCCTCAAACCTTGTCCCAACAATTAGCAGCCATCGACTCCTCTAAGCAGCTGCCTAGCACTCTGAAAATTAAAATAAATGATGCCCACAAAACAAGAGAAGGCTATAACAAGATACCAAAGCGTTTTCAGGTAGCCGTTTCCTCAGTTCACAATGTAATTAAGAAATGGCAGTTAAAAGGAACGGTGAGGTCAAGTTGAGGTCTGGAAGACGATGAAAACTTTCCGATAGAACTGTTCGTAGGATTGATAGAAAGACAAATCAAAAGCCCCATTTGACCTCAGAAGACCTTCAGGAAGATTTAGCAGACTCTGGAGTGGTGGTACACTGTTTTACTGTAAGAGTCCTCCGAAGAAAACCTTTCTTGAGTCCTCACCGCAAATTGCAGCGTCTGAAGTTTGCAAAGGAACATCTAAACAAGTCTGATGCAGTTTGGAAACAAGTCCTATGGACTGATGCAGTTGTTACGTACCCCGTAACTGGGTATCTGACCAGCAGAGAAAGAAGAATCCGTTGGAGTCTGGTGGTACCAAACTAAAGGTGTTTATTAGTAAACTATACAATACAATATCAAAAATGCAAGTATACATATAAAACAAGTTAGCAGTAATAAACCTAAAAGTGTAGGAATAATAATAATCAATAATAAACAAACTCTCTCGATGTCTAGGGGTAAATGAGTTGTCATAGGAAAGTATAGAGTTCAGTTCATAAATGCTGAAGTAGTTATGGTTGTTGTATTGAAATCGTTGGAGAGAGAGAGCGAGCGAGCGAGAGGTAACAGCTACAGCAGCCAAACCTTCCTTTGCTTTCTTAATCGGTCGGATCGTTGTGGTCATTCAGTTATGACCCCTGTGTTCTTCAGCTAGACCGTTCTTCTGTGGTGGACTCGTCACTCTGGCATGAGTGGACACGCACACAAATCCCCACCGGCCCTGCTGTAACACTGTGCGCTTTCCTGACTGATCTCCTGGTTCGGTCTCCGAAGCCCCCACCTTTCTGTGGGTTCCCAACACTCAGTCAGTGTCCACTGGTGTTTCTGAAGGGTGTCTCTCCAGACCTGTCTTTTAATCCCCACTCACGGGGTCTCAGCTATTCATCAACTCTGAATGACTGTGTCCATCAAATCAGGCCACTCCTGTTATCTCCTGAGGAATGTTAACGAGAAAAGTACAGTCCTTGTAGTAGAAGGTAAATAATCCAGGAAGAGTCATAATACAGTAAATCAACAGTCTCTCTCTCCCCCTCTTATCTGTAGCAGATGTTCTTGCCTGGGCTTTATCTCTCTCTCATGAGCAGCAAACCAATAGCAATAGTTCGTAGTTCTCAGGAGGGGGGTTGGGAATGGATAACTCTGCACCCCATTGTCCTTCAAGTCTGTTCATCACTCATAACAAAGTTATAATAGAACTTTTTGGTTGCAATGAGCAAAGGTATGCTTGGAGAAAAAACAGGGCAAAATTTCATGAAAAGAACATCTCTCCAACTGTTAAGCATGGGTGTGGATCGATCATGCTTTGGGCTTGTGTTGCAGCTATCGGCATGGCCAACAATCCTCAGGAACTAATCCGTAATCTAAGGAGTTTTGAAAAATTACCACTAATGCATCCAGTATTTCTTGGGCTCCTGAGGATTGGAGGGTGGCTAATGTAACCCCACTTTTTAAAAAGGAGGGAGAGAGAAACCGGGGAATTATAGACCAGTTAGTCTGACATCGGTGGTGGGGAAAATGCTAGAATCGGTTATCAAAGACGTGATAACAGCACATTTGGAAAGAGGTGAAATCATCGGACAAAGTCAGCATGGATTTGTGAAAGGAAAATCATGTCTGACGAATCTTATAGAATTTTTTGAAGATGTAACTTGTAGAGTGGATAGGGGATAGCCAGTGGATGTGGTATATTTATATTTTCAAAAGGTTTTTGACAAAGTCCCACACAGGAGATTAGTGTGCAAACTTAAAGCACATGGTATTGGGGGTATGGGATTGATGTGGATAGAGAGTTAGTTGGCAGACAGGAAGCAAAGAGTGGGAGTAAACGGGACCTTTTCAGAATGGCAGGCAGTGGGGTACTAGTGGGGTACCACAAGGCTCAGTGCTGGGACCCCACTTGTTTACAATATACAGTAATGATTTAGACAAGGGAATTAAATGCAGCATCTTCAAGACTGTGGATGACACGAAGCTGGGCGGTGGTGTTAGCTGTGAGGAGGATGCTAAGAGGATGCAGGGTGACTTGGATAGGTTAGGTGAGTGGGCAAATTCATGGCAGATGCAATTTAATGTGGATAAATGTGAGGTTATCCACTTTGGTTGCAAGAACAGGAAAACAGATTATTATCTGAACGGTGGCCGATTAGGGAAAGGGGAGGTGCAACGAGACCTGGGTGTCATTGTACACCAGTCATTGAAGGTGGGCATGCAGGTACAGCAGGTGGTGAAAAAGGCAAATGGTATGTTGGCATTCATAGCAAAAGGATTTGAGTACAGGAGCAGGGAGGTTCTACTGCAGTTGTACAAGGCCTTGGTGAGACTGTACCTAGAATATTGTGTGCAGTTTTGGTCCCCTAATCTGAGGAAAGACATTCTTGCCATAGAGGGAGTACAGAGAAGCTTCACCAGATTGATTCCTGGGATGGCAGGACTTTCATATGAAGAAAGACTGGACCGACTGGCTTATACTCACTGGAATTTAGAAGATTGAGGGGGGATCTTTTTGAAATGTATCAAATTCTAAAGGAATTGGACAGGCTAGATGAAGGAAGATTGTTTCCGATGTTGGGGAAGTCCAGAATGAGGGGTCACAGTTTAAGGATAAAGGGGAAACCTTTTTAGGAGCGAGATGAGGAAAAAACTTCTTCACACAGATAGTGGTGAATCTGTGGAATTCTCTGCCACAGGAAACAGTTGAAGCCGGTTCATTGGCTATATTTAAGAGGAAGTTAGATATGGCCCTTGTGGCTAAAGGGATCAGGGGGTATGGAGAGAAAGCAGGTACAGGGTTCTGAGTTGGATGATCAGCCATGATCATACTGAATGGCGGTGCAGGCTCGAAGGGCCGAATGGCCTACTCCTGCACCTATTTTCTATGTTTCTATGTTTCTATTTCACTGGTAGAGGGAAGAATGAATTCAATTAAATGCCAGAAAATTCTGGAAGCAAACATCACACCGTCTGTATAAAAAGCTGAAGATGAAAAGATGATGACTTCTACAACAGGATTATCATCTTAAACACACCCCAAAATCCACAATAGACTACCTCAAGAGGCGCAGGCTGAAGGTTTTGCCATGGCCCTCGCAGTCCCCTGACCAAAACATCATCAAAAATCTGTGGATAGACATCAAAAGAGTAGTTCATGCAAGACGGCCCAAGTATCTCACAGAACTAGAAGCCTTTTGCAAGGAAGAATGGGTGAAGATCCCACAAACAAGAATTGAAAGACTCTTAGCTGGCTACAGAAAGTGACTACAAGCTGTGTTACTTGCCAAAGTACTGAACACGTAGGGTGCCCAAACTTTTGCTTCCGTCCCTTTTCCTTTTTTTGTTAGTTTGAAACTTGAAAAGATGGAAATAAAAAAAGTAAACTTGCTTAATATATTAAAGAACTGTGTCCTCATTAACTTCATGCCTTTTGGAGATCAGGTCATCTTAGCTATTCACAGTAACAGAAATTTTGACCGGGGTGCCCAAACGTTTGCATGCCACTGTACTAGCACAAGGCACATGCAACACATACAAGATAGCAGTTAAGTACAGTTGGGCGATGTGCTTTGAAGGGCTGGAAGGACCTATTCCGTGCTGTACCTCATAAATAAGTTGCTTACCCAGACTCCTCTGTACTACTACACTCCTCAGTGCCCTTTGCAACATATCACCCTTGTCTGCATTAAATTTCATCTGTCGTTTCCAACCCATTTTTCGAGCTGGGCTAGATCCCACGGCAAGCCTTAATAGTCTTGCTCATTGTCCAATACACTCCCTGTTTTGTGCCATCCATAAATTTGCTAATCCATTTTCCCACATTATCATCAGGATCGCTAACATAGATGACAAACAAGATGGGACACAGCACACATCCCTGCGGCACACCACTACTCACGGGACTCCAGTTAGCGAGACCACCATTCTACATCCACACTCTGGCCTCTTCTGCAAAGCCAATGTGTAATCCAATTTAGCATCTCACCTTGAATGTCAAGCAACTTAGTGTTCTTCAGCAACCTCTGATTCACCACCTTGTGAAACACCTTGCTAAAATCCATGTGGATAACATCCACTGCCTTCGTCAACTTTCCTGGTAACTGCTCCAAACTCTGCATAAGAGTAGACACGATTTACCAGGCACAAACTTCTAATCAGTCCCTGCCTATCCAAATACTTATATAACTGGCCCCTCAGAATACCTTCCAATAATTTACCATGACTGATGTCAGGCTCACTGGCCTACAATGCCCTGGATTAGAGCCCCATTTAAACAACGGGACAACATTAGCTATCCTCCAATCCTCTGGCACCTCGTCTGTGGCTAAGGTTGTTTTAAATATCTCTGCTAGGGCCTCTCAAATCTCTGCACATATCCCACAGGATCGAGAGAACATATTTTCAGCCCCCAGGGATTTATCCACCCTAATTTGCTTCAACAAACATCTCCTTCTCAGGAATATGTATGGTCCATTATCTTGCTGCATGCCTTGCCTCACGTCTATAGACTCTGTGTCCATCTCAACAGTAAATAGAAGTACAAAAATCAGTTTAACATCTGCCCATCTCTTTCAGATCCACGCGTATATGACAACTCTGAACTTTCAGAGGCCCAGAGGTCTCTTGCTGTCCTTTTGCTCTCAATATATGAAAAAACAGGGTGTCGGTTGAGACGAAAGCCAATTTCGTTCGTTCTCCGCAATGATCATCTCCATGGCACTGAGGCTATGAAGACTGCCCTGGCTGTTTTACTCCATCCCCGCTAATATGATAAACTGATAAGAGAGGCTTTGGGCCTACTCCATGCTGCTTCAGGGTTCAGATCTGGTTCAGAATACTGTTGTTTGTTTCAATTGTTTGTATCATGAGCTTTGTTTTTTATTTCCCTTGTGCATCGAGAGATGGAGTTTTATTTTTTATTTTTATTTCTTTAAATTGGGTTCTTTCAGGTTTCTTGCTTTGTGGCTACCTGTGAGCAAGCAAATCTCAAGGTTGTATAATTTATACATTCTTTCATAATAAATGTACTCAAATATTGAATATATCTGTAGAAGCCCTTAAGATTCTCCTTCACGTTGTCTGCTGCTGCAACCTCGTACCTTCTTTTAGTCCTCCCGATTTATATTGTCTTTTCTTGCATTCCCTGTTTCCGGTCAGATGGCAGCGCGCTCTGATGATCCGGCTTCTGCAAGGTCAACCAAGGCTGTTATTTAAATACATTGTTTACGATCGCAAAACCATGCTGGACATTAACAAATTAAAGTACTGTACTGCAGGCCCACCACATCAGCGAGTTGCTCATTGGTGGAGAAAATGAAGTAGCTGCACTTGGTGCGGACTGTGATACTGCCTGCAACAGACAGCGAAGGAGGTGAGCAGTTTAACAGCAAGGGATTGACATAACCCGTGATAGAATTGGCTGTAACCACTGGTTCCATAGGTTGATCTATGCCTCTTATCACCTAGTACTGCTCTATCATGCCCCTTATCTTCCTTCACTGCAAAGCCTTTGAACGATTTTGGACGTTTGATCACTAAAGTCCTCCTACCTTTGATAGACTAAGTGGCTGGCTTTGAATTGAACGTTGATTTCTGAAAGGAACACCCAATTCTGTTCCGCTCTCCGTTCTGTGACTGAATAGGTTCTTTAATTTACCGTTACTCCGAAATGTACCGCAACTATAATCCCGGTAACAATGTCACAGTTTAATAGTTGTTTTTAACCATCAGTAACGGAATTTTACGTGATGTAGTTCAGCACTGCATCAGAAATTACAGCGTATTTAAAATATATTTTTGAAACAAGGGGTTGTGGTGGTGTGACTGTCGTTCAAGTTACTAATTCTATCCCTGTCCATTTGCCGGCAGGAATGCATCTGCCACAATTTGTTCTTATTTATGGCTAAAGGCGCCATGATAGCGAAGCAGGCAGCGTGGCGCTTTGCGCAGTGACACGGGTTCATTACCCGCCATTGTCTGTGAGGAGTTTACACGTTCCTCTCATGATCGCCTGGGTTTCTTCCGGATGCTCTGGTTTCTGTCCACATTCTAAAGATATACGGGTTTGTAGGTTAAGTAACTCTTGTTGGGCAGCACGGGTTCTTTGGGATGGAAGGGCTTGTCACCGGTGTGTACCTCAAATAAAAGATTCAAGGTACATTTATTAGCAAGGAATGTATAACTTATAGAACATTGAGATTCGTTTGCTTACAGGCGGCCACAAAACAAGAAATCCGAAGAACCCAGTTTAAAGAAAAACTAACACCCAGTGCGCAGAGTGAGAGAAAGCACACACAAAGCATTCAAACAGTTAAAATAACCAACAGCATTCCGAACCAAACTCAGTCCGCAGAACCGGAGTCAGGAGCCACAAGAGTAGGCCCACAGCCTCAGTCTCGGTTCATCACACAGCGAGTCAAAACGCCGCGGGGCAGGAAGACAAGAAGCGTGAAACATCCTGAGCAGTCTCACTGATTCGGTGCCGTGGAGGGAGGAGTAAATCTCCATAAGGCGATAAGAAATAGGAGCAGAAATAGGCCATTCGGCCCATCGTGTCTGCTCCACCATTCAATGATGGACTAATCCAATTATTCCACTCATTCCTACTTCCCTGCTTTCTCCCTATACCCCTTGATGCTCTAGCTAATCAAGAACCTATCACTCTCTGCCTTAAATGCACTCAATAACTTGGCCTCCACAGCCGCTCCTGGCAACAAATTCTACAGATTTACCACCGTCTGACTAAAGTAATTTCTCCGCATCTCTGTTCTAAATGGAAGTCGTTCAATCCTGAAGACCTGCCCTCTTGTCCTAGACTCCCCTGCCATGGGAAATAACTTTGTCATATCTAATCTGTTCAGGCACTTTAACATTTGGAACACCAGGCAGAATCGGCCCGACCCTGCCTGCGGTCCAGCACTCTACCTTTTTTGTCTATCTGGCCGGCGTTTAAATCGTTCAGATACCGGTTCGTGCCCCACACCGGGACCCGAGACCCACCACCGCTCTGGGCCTGTTCTCCCCGCCCAGCCCGAGGCCGTTCTGGACCGTTCTAAGTCGGCTCGAAGCTCAGATCGATCTAAGCTCGCACCCGGTTTAGCTGGACAGGATCCAAAGTCCGTCCGCATCGAGTCTTCAAAGATTCACTCTCTTCAATTCCGTCTCCGTCTCGATCTCGCTTCTCCTCGAACATACCACGCTCCGACTTTGCATCGCACTCGCACGGCTCAATTCTCGTGTCTGCCTCGCCTTCGCTCTCCACTTCGTTGTTTGGGTGATAGTTTAGCCCAATTTATCACAGAAAAAGTGTTAGTAATAGAAAATATTTAGTCGTATTTCTTGACTTTATGTCATAAAAATAATAAAGTTTTAGATGTGAATGTTGTTCACATGCCCATAATGACAGGCAAAACGGGTTGGGCGATGTGCCAGGCCTTCACTCATTTGCTGTACTCCTTTAGAGGAGTAAAACAGGATGAGTAGGAACAACTACTTTTTTCTTCGCAACTAACAACCTGCCGGAAGATCTCAACGCGTCTAGGGGCATGTGTGGAGCAAAAGATAGTAGGTAGCGTAGGTACTGTAGCGATTAGCATGAATGATTTACAGCGCCAGCGACACCCGTTCAGTTCCCGCCGCTCTCTGTAATGAGCTCGCACATTCTCCCCGTGACGGGGCGGGGTTTCTCAGGGTCACGTAGGTGTAGTTGAGCAGCGCGGGCTCTTTGGGCCGGCAGGCCCTGTTTCTACGTGTATCCAAGTAAATATCTATAAGTGAGTAAGACTGCAATGGACAGAGATCCCGATTCAGGGCTATTTTATTGCACGAAGAATAGTGTGACTACACTTAGAGTTACTGAGGTAAATAACAAAATACATCATGAAAACATATTAGATTGTCTCTAACTCTACTGGTGGTAAGGACGCAAGAGGGTTGCAAGAAGACTCGTGCGAATATAAGCATTAATATAGATTGGTTGAGTAAGTGTCTTATTCTTGTACTGAAGAATCGACGTAGCATTCTGCTTGATAGAACATAAGTTTTGACATGTAAAACAGAAATTTAAAAAAGAGAGTTTATGGAAAATTGAAACAAAAACAGAAAATTGCAGAAATACTTGGTGGGTCAAGCAGCATCACGCCAGGACAGGAGAGGATAGGGAGAGAAAAATCGCGTCAATTTTAAGAGAAGGTCAGAGAGAAAAGAGGATGTACGTTTAAAAATGTGAGACTAGGATTGCCAATGGAGATAAACTGTTAGTGCAGTCAACCGGCTGATAGGTGAATGAGGGCAGTTAGGGATGTCGGCATCAAATAGTGGAGTATTTGACCTGTTGAAATGCAGGTCAAGAGGTAGGATGAAAAGAAAAAAAAAACAGATCAGACTCGTTATTGCAGGTAAACAAAAATGTGTAACATATATAAGAACTAGCTAGTTCTCATGCAGAAAAAGCAAATTACCTGAAATGATTGAATTCGCTACAATGCACCGAAGAGTTCAACGTACATAAATGGAAGATGGGGAGCTATTCATGACAAATTCATTTTCAGAATCAGGTTCAATATCATCAGCGGATGTCGTGAGGTTTGTTGTCTTTGAGACAGCAGTACAATGCAACACATAATATTAGAAAAAACGTGAATGACGTAAATATATATAGAAAAATTAAATGAATGGTGCAAAAAGAAATAAAGAGGTAGTGTGGTAGTGTTCAGGGGTTCAATTACCATTCATAAATTGAATGGTAGAGGGGAAGAAGCTGTTCCTGAATCCTGAATGGCCTAACTTGCTACTGACTAAACACTGTACGAGGAATGCATTCATGAAATTAAACAGAACTCCTTCCTGATCGATGGTCCTCTGAGAAATTGACTCCAGAAAATTGAAATGATCTCTAAGTACCGGAATCCATCAGTTTATTTAATTATTTTACTTCAATTCACTTCGGAGTACCAGAACATTTTACTTTTGAGTTTACTATTTTAATGTCCCTTTTTCGTCCGTATGTAATGAAATAATTATGCTTAAAATGTTAATTTCGAATGGTGATTAAAGTCTAAGCTTAACTATACCTGTAATAGCAAAAGCATACAGAAAAATTGCCATGAACTCCTAGAATGTCAACCATGCAACTAATCCGACTAAACCGGTGCCTATACTGGAAGCCCCTCTTGCGTTTGGAAATTAATACATTACAACTGCCGCACACTGACGGCCCCATACACGACATACTCTTCTTTCATTCCTGGCGTCTTCACTGGCTTTGATGGAACGTGTTCCTCACAATGATCCTGAAACCGAAGTTGGGAGTATACAACCCCACCTTCATCGCTTTCCGCGAGAGATACGGAACCCGTCACGCCTGGCTCTTCGTGCCGTATTCCAGGCTTCACTGATTTATGATCAATCTGATCCGGTGAATGAAGGCTTCCCATCTTTCTGCTGTTCAGGTGAGTGTGAGGTTCAGCCTGCGACTTGACCATTTCCTTAAATTAAACAGACAACACAACAAGCTTGAAGGAGCACAATGGCGAATACCTCTACGCGAGTGAGCTTTCTAAAGTTCTAAACGTGGAATGCGCTTTCTAAAAGGAAATAATGAGTAATTTCTTCACAGGGCGGCGAATCTATGGATGTCATTGCCACGGACACCTGTGGAAACCAAGACTTCGGGCATTTTTAAAGAGGGGGTTTAAAAGTAAGGGCGTTAAAGATCATTTAGAGAAGGCAGGGGAATGGGTATCAGCGGACAAGTAAATTAGCCGTGAGTGAATGTCAGAGCAGACTTCCTGAGCTGAATGGTCTAATTCTATTCCTATGACTTATGCCCCTAGGGGCTGGTCGAATTCAACACTTGCCAATAACTGCTGATATTCCTGCTGAAATTTGCTAGAAAGGGATCCATTGGGTATTCACCCAGCCCACAGGTTTGTTTTCTGTGCGTTTCTCTGCATTCTATCTAACGTTTATGGCCTTGTACTCTTAAGCCTGTTCTGACGCGCAGTTGCCATTTTCAACTCAACTACTTATACTGCTCTACACCCAATAGTTCAATAACCAGGCTGCCGCAGCAAGAATTGGCTCTTAATTATTTTGCGACTTCCAAACATTCAATGAAGATTGAACTCTACGCTGTTCCGCCTTGATTCAAAGCTGGAATCGCAACATAGTATTGGACAGTTGGACTAAACACCGAAGATGTAGGAAAACAAAAAAAAAACTCTACAGATCAGGTAGCATTCGTGGCAAAGGAAACAGTTAACAATTCATGCTGAATTCCTTCACCGGACATCAATATAAATAAAATGGATAAATGCTACATACCCTACTGACGACTTGACTTCCAGATCTTTTATCTATGATACATTTAAAAAAAACAATTAGCTATTTCTAATTGGGGAAAAAAGCACACACAGACAGAACGCCGACAATATGTATGTCATAAATATTTTGAGAAGAATGTCTATTCTTTCAGATATTTCTCCCACATTTCCAAAGTTATTGATACTCTTTGTACTATATCTTAATGTATTACCGTGTGACCAAAAACAACCATAAAATCACACGACTAAAACAATTAAATAGCCTTAAAATGAAATTAAGTAAAACCTTAGATTATTTTTTCTCGAATTTAGATAATGTGTCTCTTTTTTTTATTCCTTGGGATACAATGCGGAAAAAGCCCTTCTGAGCCACATCACTCGGTAGCCCCTGATTTCACCCTAGCCTATTCAGGAGATAATTTACAATGACCAATTAACCTATCCTTGCGCTTTGAAAGGAAACAGGAGCACCCGGAGGAAGCCAACGTCGTCATGGGAAGAATGTACAAACTCCTTACAGACAGCGACGGGAAATGAACCCGTGTCACCAGTACTGTAAAGCGTTGTGCTAACCATTACGTTAGCAGCAAGATATCCACGCAAGTGTAAAGTAACTTGTAATTTTTCTTTCTTTCCTGGCCTTGCAAACATTTTTACCGATATCTTTCAAAGACCAGAAGATAAGTAAGAGGTACACGAGATACAAATATTTTATATATAAGACGCATTGTTGCCCTGGCATAAGATTAATACAGGAGTATACGTGTTTCAAAAATTCTTGTAAACCATTACAGGATAAATAATGATCGCAGAAAATTAGGCGTTTGTCCAATTATGAGATCCATTCCAATGCCAATAATAATTTGTCTCTAATCTAGACATTAACGGAAAGAGACTCGTTTGCGGGGAGACAGTTTGATAACGGTTATGTTAATAGACTTGCGTTTAGAATTCTGGGTCATTGATTTAGAGAAGCGAGTAACGTATGAGATTATATCAATCTGGGATCTGAAATAAAAAGCCAAACAACAGCGAATCTACCGGATTGTCATAAATACTCGTTTAACTTACTAACGCTATGCACTGAAGGAAATGCTCGGTGCAAATCCAGTCTAGGTCTTAGCTAATGCGCTTGATCCTTCAAAAGGCTGCACTTATCATTAAGGACCCCCCTCACCTCTTCTCAATCCTCCATCAGTGAGGGGGAACAGAAACCTGAATACACACACTCAAAGTTTTCAGTACGAGAACCAGAATCAAGTTTGAGATCACAGGCAAATGTCGTAAAATTTGTTGTCACGTGACAGCAGAAAGTTGCAATACCATTAATTAAAACTGAATTACAATAAATGTATATAGTTATATATAGTTAAATTAATCAAGTAGTGAGACATTGTTCATGAGTTAACTGTCCATTCAGAAATCTGACGGCAGAGTGGGGTACCTTTAGTTTGATAGATAGATGGATAGATAGATAGATAGATAGATAGATAGATAGATAGATAGATAGATAGATAGATAGATAGATAGATAGATAGATAGATAGATAGATAGATAGATAGATAGAAAGAAAGAAAGAAAATACTGTATGCCAGTGATATAATATCTGATTCTGCTTATTATTCTGATACTTAATCACCTCAATTTCTCAGGGCATTACATAATAATAGATTCAGGGATATCACATCCCATGAACCAATTGCCCATGCCAAAGAAGCTGGATTTGGGACAAGTACCTGGAGATCGACAGCGGCGCAGAATATAAATGATCACAGCAAGCGCCAACGTGAGGAGTACAGCAGGCAAGGCGAAAAACCCAGGAAGATAGACATTCTTCTGAATGGAGTCCTCGTGCCCTGTGCACAAACATTAGTTCATTCTTTACTGCTAAAAACACTTTCTTCGAACGTTTTGAAGAGACTTAACTAGTCGGTTCAGCGCAGCCTCGAGATGGCGAGAAGGTAGACGGAACATCAAGTGTTTATTTTTAAATATTGCCCTTTATGTGTTGTTTACTTCTACAGCTCTGGTTGTTATCTGTCAACAGTCGTCATACCACACAGGATCAAGATGGTGAGTATACACACTACAGAGGATGATGTGTTTTCTCGTTAAATATAAGTTTATTTTTAGATTGCAAATGTCACTATGTCCTTTGCTCTTTGATCATCAGTGCCTGGCTAGACCTCGAGTTCATCGGGCTCACTCTACACAATGTGGTTTTAGATCTCTGAAGAGAAAGCTGCTAATAGTTTGTGATTCATTGTTGCAAATCTGGATAAGTACACCTTTGTAGCAGTACCTGATGTTGTCCCACATTTGATCCCAAATTCCCCTCGGATGCACATCTCATATCGAATTGACTGCTACAATGAGAGTGACATTTTTCTAGCAAGAGATCTCCTCTGCAGTCTGCAGCCCAGTCCATCACAGGGAAAGCCCTCCGCAACATTGAACTTATCTACAAGGAGCGCTGTGACAAGAAATCAGCATCCTTCATCAAGGATCCCACCACCCAGATCATACTCTCTTCTCGTTGTTCCGAGCGGGAAGGATGTACAGCAGCCTTAAATCCCACGCTAGCAGGTTCTGGAACAGTTATTACCCTTCAATCATGAGGCTCCTGTAAAAGCGTGGATAACTTTACTGACATAAACAGAGAACTAATTTCACAACCTATGGACTCACGTACAAGGACCCTACTACTCATGTTGTTAATTTTTATTCGTCTATCTGTCCGTCTATTTATTTATTTGTTTGTATATTTCCCTGTTTATTTATTTACTGTATCGCTGTTTATTATTGTTGTTGTTGTTGTTGTATTTGCATAGTTTATCTTCCTTTGCGTATTGGTTGTTTCTCAGACTTTGTGTGTAGATTTTTTAAAAACTGAATCTATTGTAATTCTCTGTTTTACAATGAATACCTGCAAGAATGTATACTGTGACAAAAGGGGAACAGATCGGACCGGGTCCGTTTTATGCCTCGTCCACGTTATTTCTTCTCGCTTATCTGTAGTGGAACATTAAACCCCGCAACGTAATGGGTGTCACAGTCCGGGACCTGGCGTAGTCCCGGGTTAAAATTCCACCTGCTGCTGTCAGGCTACATTTGCCTGTAATTATTATTTAAGTTAGAAACATCAGCGAAACGTGTAAATTCCCATTGAACCATAAAACTACCTCATCCGTCAAACCTCTATTGTTTTGTTTGAAATTAGGGGAAACTGGCGGGGGGAGGAGGGAATTGGGGAGTGCGGGAAGATTGAGCCGCAAGGTTAGGTAATGCGGACTTACGTTTCACTGTGATATCTGTCCCGGTTCCAAAAGCAGTTACAGCGTTGGAAATCTGAATTCTGCAGTAATATTTCCCGGTTTGATTTAGTTTCAGATCATGGATGGTTATGGACGCCCATTCCCACGGAAAGCCTTCAGTGAAACATTTCAGAAAGCGGCCATTGTATGCTGCGGTTTTGTTGCAAAGTAAAGCATTTTCCCCGTCTTTGTACCAATCGATGGTATAAAGTGGTTTTTCTCCTTCTCGTGTTAAGTTCCAGCAGAAGGAACAGTTCAGTTGCACCAAGCCACCTTCAGTAACATTGACCCGCGGGGGCGTTTGCATGATTGTTAATCTTACTCCAGCAGCTCCTGTAACAATAAACAGTCTCCTTAATGACATTGCCACAATTTGATGATTGCATATTTTGCTATAAACTGCTTGAAGTTCTACCCTCAAACAGGAGGGTAAATCTTTAGTTAAACCTGCAGATGCTGGAATCCAAACGACAGAAACTGGAGGAACTCAGCAGGCAAGTCAACATCTATGGAAAAGTGTACAGTCTGGAGTCAAGGGTGCTGCCTGGACTGCTGAGTTCCTCCAGCATTTTATGTGTGATGCTTGAAGTTCTACTCTGCTACCTAACTTCAATTTCAAGTTCAAGTTTATTGTTATTCAACTGTACACACGTATACAGCTAAATGAAACAACTTTCCTCTGGGAACAAGGTGCGAAACACAGTACGCATATCACATACAGTTTAATATTAGATGATATTAACGCAATAGCATTAACAGATAATAAAATAGCAACATAACTCGACATAACGTGGATCTATGACATACGTTTAATATACAATAGAATAACGTTCCTGGCGCTTTCATAAATAATGTGTGTTGGGTGGTAGCAGTGTGTTCAGAAGTCCCACAGCCGGGGGGAAGAAGCGGTCACCAAGTCTGTCAGTCCTTGTTCTTATACTGCAGTACCTTCTGCCTGACGGCAGGCAGTCAAAGTGAGCGTGTGACGGATGGAAGAGCCCTTGACACCGCTGAGGGTTCTGCAAGAGCAGGCTTCTGGTATTTGCTTTGGATAGGAGGTGGGAGGAGAGTATAGGGGTTGATTCGCGCGGCAGTCGTCAATCGGATGCAGGGTCGGTAAAAAGGAATGTGCATGCCGACAATGCGGGTCTTGACCATCTTCCATAGAAGAGAAGCAAAGAAGAACCAATAAACCTGTCCCTTTAGTTTCCAGGGTTGAATGTCTAATAGCAGAGGGCATACATTGAAGGTGAGAGAGGGGAGGCTGAAAAGGATGTGAGGGGTAAGTTTTTGATTCAGAGAGCCGTGGATGCCTGGTATGCACTGTCTGGTAGGGTGGTAGAGGCAAATACATTAACTGCATTTAAGAGACATTTGAATAGGCACATGGATGGATATAGGTGTAGTGCAGGTACGAGGGATGTGTGTTTCATTTGCCTTTTAGCTGGCACGGAACAACATTGAAGGTCGAATGGCCTATTCCTGTACTCTACTGTTCTATGTATACGAGATATTTATTGACTATTTTCAAACTAAATCGCCTTCACCATAATACTTCCCCGAAGCATTTACGTCCACAGTCAGCGGTCGCATTTTACAGAGCTGTTGCCTGACAACTACGGCGACGCGTGTTCGATCCTGACTGACTGTCTCTCTGTCGGGTTCGTACTTTCTCCTTGTAATCGTGCCGATCCCGTCCCACATCCCAAAGGCGTTCTGGTAGGCACTGAAGGAAATGCTCGGTGCAAATCCATTCTAGGTCTTGACCAATGCGCTTGATCCTTCAAAAGGCTGCGCTTATCATTAAAGACCCGCATCACCTCTTCTCATTGCTCCATCAGTGAGGGGGAACAGAAACCTGAATACACACACTCAACGTTTTCAGTACGAGAGCCAGAATCAGGTTTGATATCAGCGGCAAATGTTGTGAGATTTGCTGTCACGTGACAGCAGTACATTGCAATACATATTAATAAAAACTGAATTACAATAAATGTATATGTATATATATAGTTAAATTAAACAAGCAGTGAAAGAAAGTAGTGAGATATTGTTCAGGAGTTAAAGTTCCATTCAGAAATCTGACGGCGGGGGTGGGGGGTACCTTTAGTTTGATAGATAGATAGAAAATACTTTATGCCAGTGATATAATACCTGATTCTGCTTATTATTCTGATACTTAATCACCTCAATTTCTCAGGACATTAGAGGTCCATAATAATAGATTCAGGGAAATCATATCCCGTGAATCAATTGCCCATGCCAAAGAAGTTGGATTTGGGACAAGTACCTGGAGATCGACAGCGGAGCAGAATATAAATGACCACAGCAAGCGCCAACGTGAGGACTACAGCAGGCATGGAGAAAACCCAGGCAGATAGACATTATTCTGAATGGAGTCCTCATGCCCTACGTAGAGATGTTAGACAATATTTTCTGCTAAAAACAGTTTCTTCGGACGTTTTGAAGAGCCTTAACTAGTCGGTTCAGCACAGCCTCGAGATGGCGAGAAGGTAGACGGAACAGCAAGTATTTATTTTTAAATATTGCCCTTTATGTGTTGTTTACTTCTATAGCTCTGGTTGTTATCTGTCAACAGTCGTCATACCACACAGGATCAAGATGGTGAGTATACACACTACAGAGGATGAAGTGTTTTCTCGGTAAATATAAGTTTATGTTTAGATTGCAAATGTCACTATGTCCTTTGCTCTTTGATCATCAGTGCCTGGCTAGACCTCGCGTTCATCGGGCTCACTCTACACAATGTGGGTTTAAATCTCTGAGGAGAAAGCTGCTAATAGTTTGTGGTTCATTGTTGCAAATCTGGATAAGTACACCTTTGTACCAACACCTAATGTCGTCCCGCATTTTACCCCAAATTCCCCTCGGATGCACATCTCATATCGAATTGACTGCTACAACGAGAGTGACATTTTCCTAGCAAGAGATCTCCTCTGCAGTCTACAGCCCAGTCCATCACAGGGTAAGTCCTCCGCAACATTGAACTTATCTACAAGGAGCGCTGTCACAAGAAATCAGCATCCTTCATCAAGGATCCCACCACCCAGATCATGCTTTCTTCTCGTTGTTCCGATCGGGAAGGATGTACAGCAGCCTTAATTCCCACGCTAGCAGGTTCTGGAACAGTTATTACCCTTCAATCATGAGGCTCCGGTAAAAGCGTGGAAACCTTTACCGATATAAACAAAGAACTAATTTCACAACCTACGGACTCACTTACAAGGACTCTACTACTCATGTTAATTTTTATTTGTCTATCTTTCCGTCTATTTATTTATTTATCTGTTTGTCTATTTCCCTGGCTATTTATTTACTGTATCGCTGTTTATTATTGTTGCTGTTGTATTTGCATAGTTTTTCTTCCTTTGCATATTGGTTGTTTCTCAGACTTTGTGTGTAGACTTTTCATTGAATCTATTGTAATTCTTTGTTTTACGGTGATCACCTGCAAGAAAGTAACCTCAAGGTAGTATACGGTGACAAATGGGGAACAGATCGGATCGGGTCCGTTTTATGCCTCGCCCACGTTATTTCTTCTCGTTTATCTGTAGTGGAAAATGAAATCCCGCAACGTAATGAGTGTCACAGTCTCGTTCTTGGTGTAGTCCCAGGTTAAAATTCCACCTGAGGCTGTCAGGCTACATTTGCCTGTAATTATTATTTGAGTTAGAAACATCAGCGAAAAATGTAAAGTTCCATTGAATCATAAAGCTACCCCAACCGTCAATCCTCTATATTTTTTCTTTTAATTTAGGGGAAACCGGCAGTTGGGGAGAGCGGGAAGATTGAGCCGCAAGGTTAGGTAATGCAGACTTACGTTTCACTGTGATTTCTGTCCCGGTTCCAAAAGCAGTTTCAGCCTCGAAAATCTGAATTCTGCAGTAATATTTCCCGCTTTCATTTAGTTTCAGATCAATGATAGTTATGGACGCCCATTCCCACGGAAAGCCTTCAGTGTAACTTTTCAGAAGGCGGCCATTGTATGCTGCGCTTTTGTTGCAAAGTAAAGCACTTTTCCCGTCTTTATACCAATCGATAGTATAAAGTGGTTTGTCTCCTTTTTGAGTTAACTTCCAGCAGAAGGAACAGTTCAGTTGCACCAAGCCACCTTCGGTAACAGTGACCCGCGGGGGCGTTTGCATGATTGTTAACCTTACTCCAGCAACTCCTGTAACAATAAACAGTCTCCTTAATGACATTGCCACAATTTGATGATTGCATATTTTGCTATAAACTGCTTGAAGTTCTACCCTCAAACAGGAAAAAAACCTGCAGATGCTGGAATCCAAATAACACACACGGGAGGAAATCAGCAGGCAAGACAGCATCCATGGAAAAGTGTACAGCCTGGAGTCAAGAGTGTTGACTGGACTGCTGAGTTCCTCCAGCATTTTGTGTGTGATGCCTGAAGCTCTACCCTGCTTCCTAACTTCAATTTCAAGTTCACGTTTATTGTCATTCAACTGTACACACGTATACAGCTAAATGGAACAACGTTCCCCTGGGAACACGGTGCGAAATCTCAGTACGTATTTCACATAGTGTAAATCACATAGTGTATATCGCCTAGTGTAAATCTCAGTACGTATATCACATAGTATATCACATAGTGTAAATCTCAGTACGTATATCACATAGTGTTAATATTAGATGATTTTAACGCAATAGATTTAACAGATAATAAAATATCGACATAACTTGACATTACGTGGATCTATGACATACCGTTAATATACAACAGAATACCGTTCCTGGTGCTTTCATAGATAATGTGGGCTGGGTGGTAGCAGAGTTTTCAGAAGTCTCCCATCCGGGGGAAAGAAGTGATCACCAAGCGAATGTTCCCTCACTTGTTCTGATCGGGTCTGTCCTCAGAAGCAGTGCTAAGGCTTTGTGATAATGCCTCTTCATTGACTGACTGACACGCAGCTCTCCCCTGTTTGCAGCCGCTAGTTGGATTTTTTTGGCATAACTAACTCATACTTCTCTTTCTGAAACCGAGATATTTATTGACTATTTTCAAACTAAATCGCCTTCACCATAATACTTCACCGAAGCATCTACGTCACAGAGTCAGTGGTGCCAATAGGCGACATAGTGGCATTTAATAAAGCTCTTGCCTGAGAGCTTCGGCGACGCGGGTTCGATCGTGACTGTCTGTGCGAAGTTTGTACTTTCTCCCTGTAATCGTGCCGATCTCGTCCCACATCCCAAAGGCGTTCCGGTCGACTAACTATTCTCTATGAATTGATCCCAGTTTAGTCGGACGGCAGTAGTATCAGAGAGAGCTGGAGGGCTTGTGAAGGAGAATCGGTGAAGTGGGAGAATGGAACTAAAGGCTAAGAACGGGCTTCTTTCTAAGCGAAGCACCAACGCATTCGGCCACGATTTCAAGCTGCGGGGAAATATATCTGGCGATAAGTTTATGTAAATATAGTACACACGTTTGCTCATGAAAGACCGTGATCACAGCGAGAGATTTTTCTCCAATTAATTGACTGAATTGACTCCAATGCTGTCGCTTGCGAACTGAACTGGGTGAGTCAGGATGTGCGATTTTCTCGTCATTAGAGCATTTCGGTAGGAATGCCAAGTCACTCGAGGAGACTTTGTCCAAACGTTGGGTGCACAGCGTTTATCAACACATGAACGACACGGGTAATTGCTCTTGACACAGCGTATTGTACAGGGCCGGAGGGTTGCTAGCTGCATATATTTTCTTTACTACACAGAAAGAAGCCAGTGTCTGCATTCCCTCCCTCATCTCAGATTACTAGTTCCATGCCCACTTATTCTGTTGCAAAAGATTGAGTTTTGTATGTAATACACACGTAAGCACCAAAAGGAGTAGAAAGGTGCGCGGAGGGACCTAGATCGCTAGTCAGAATTGATCCAATGGCATTACTCAATAATCTATTCCTTTTCCAATTTTCAGTGCGCCCGCGCGCGCGCTCGTGTGTATATACGCGTGTATGTGTGTGTGTGTGTGTGTGTGTGTGTGTGTGTGTGTGTGTGTGTGTGTGTGTGTGTGTGTGTGTGTGTGTGTGTGTCTGTCTACGTGTATTCGTAAGTGTCTGTATATTACCTACCAGACAAGAACAGCAATGCCCAAACGACCTCCTCCCTCAGCATGGTACAATGGCCCCCTGTGCAAGAAAGCAGAAGTAATTTTTCAACCCTTTGTTGGACAACAATTCAAATTAATCAATTTCGCCACCTTTCTCTCCTTCCGGTTGGAGATGATGGAATTGAGCAAGAATAATGTACCACTTACTTCAAACAGCAGAGTTAAATAATTCTGCTTCGTTTAATATAAGCTATGCTGGTCATTGCAATCCTGCAGCCACCACCTCCGATCCAGAAGGAGTTTTTGGTTATAAGATTATAAGACATGGGAGCAGATTTAGGCCAATCGGCCCATCGAACCCACACCGCCATTCAATCATGGCTGATTTATTATCTCTCAGCCCCATTCTCCTGCTTTTTCCCTATAATCTATAACAACCTTACTAACCAAGAAACGATAAACCTCTGCTTTAAACATACCAAATGACCTGGTCTCCACAACCGCCTGTGACAATGAACTCCACAGATTCACCACCCTCTAAAGAAATTCTTCTTCATCTTTGATCTAAAGGTACGTCTTTCTATTCTGAGAAATTATCACCAGAGTGGATGGATTACAGCCTCGGTTACCACGGCGAATACAGAAATAACATTCTGAAAGGCAAACTGTTGAATTATCTGCGAAAATCTAAGTAAGATTTAGCATTTTACTGTGATCTTTTTGCACTTAATTCAAAGCATAACAATTGACAAGATTCACTGCTAAGCAGATTCTCACGTGAACACCACAGTAACAGAAACACTGGTAATAAATATTTCAAATCCAATTGCCCGTATTTCATTGCAATATTCACCTCTGGTCTGGAAGGTTGCATCGAATTGCATTCCAACCGCCATTTGATCTCCGGCACAAGATACAGTGAATGATATTCAAGGCTCTGATAAGAAGTCTAGTGAGTCATATCCGGTTCCATTTAACTTGGTCTACTTTTTTAAAAAAAACAAGGAAATCAAGTCTTGGCCCATTAAATAGACTTCAAAGTTCAAAATAACTTTATTATCACCATACATATCTGTCACTATATCCTGAGATTCATTTCCTTGCAGGATTCACAGTATAACAGAGAAATGCAAAAGGTTCAGTAAAACTACACACAAAGAAGGACTGGAGAACAATGAACACAAGCATTTGCAAACTTGAAGTCCTTCTGGTATGCATCGTCTACATTTGAATATGTTTTGAAATGTATAGTAACAGAGAATTTTCCTCATTACTAGGGCCAGA
Source organism: Hemitrygon akajei (assembly GCF_048418815.1). Classification (NCBI taxonomy): domain Eukaryota; kingdom Metazoa; phylum Chordata; class Chondrichthyes; order Myliobatiformes; family Dasyatidae; genus Hemitrygon; species Hemitrygon akajei. The sequence goes on along the minus strand of NC_133125.1, from coordinate 166,533,704 downwards.
CTAAACGACTACTGCCTGATGGAAGTGACACCAATCATCATGAAAGCTTCATGATGGTGTAATGGCACAAGTCAAAAACACCCCATTTCTGCCACGTTGGACACTCACCAATATGCTTACCGATTGCACGACTATACGACAGATGCCATAGCAGCTGTCTTGCACCTGCTCCTCAAACACCTGGAAAACAATACTGCTTCTGGATCTCATTTCAGAATCCAACATTATTAGCCCACGGACCTTGGTGAACAAATTCCTTCTCTTCCATTTAAATACACCACTGTTCAATTAGGCATTGATCTTCCTACCAACAGACTTCAGAGAGCCTGGATCCACAACCACATACCCTCTCCACCATCTACATCATAGATGTTCTCCAGGGCCGTGCTGAGCCCATTGCACTACAGTTTGTTCACAATGACTGCACGGACAAACACCAAAGCAATCACATTGTCAAGTTCCCTATGACAGGACAGTAGTGGGGCTCATCACCAAAAATGATGAGAAGGCCTACAGTGAGGAGGTGGAAGAGCTAGAGGCTGGTACCAAGCACGTAGTCTCTTCATCAAAGTTAACAAGACAGAGAAGATGGTTATGGACATCAGGAGAACTTGCACCACTCACACCCCACTTTACATAAGCGACATAGGAGTGGAATCTGCGTGCAGTTTCAAACTCCTGAAAGTGCACATCTCACACAAACCCTTATGGTCCCAGAACACATTTCACACAATCAAGAAAGCTCACTAATGCCTATACTTTTTGAGGTGGCTGAAGAAAGCTGGACTATGTACATCCATGTTCACGCCCTTTTACAGATGCACAGTAGAGAGCTACGTAACATAATGTATCACTGCATGGCACGTAAACTGGCATAGGAAGGCTCTACAACGGGTAGTCAAAACTGCCGAACGCATCACCATCATAAACCTACTCGCTTCAAAGAGAAATATACAGAAAGGTGCTGGGAAAAGGCCAATAACACCATGAACGGTTCTACCAACTCGACTCATGGACTGTTTGTCCCCTCCAGTATGGAGGAGACTATGAAGCATCCACACCAGGACTACCGGACTCATAACCAATTATTTTTTCCTAAGCAATAAAGCTGATCAACACCTCCACCAACTAACCTAACCCACCACACCACCCACCACCACTACTTTAGCATTTCCTGTCAGTCACCTTATGTACAGACACTCCTGCTTCGTGTGTCACTTTATGGATACACACTCAATTTACGTATATAAGCTATCTTATGTATTTATATTTATTGTGTTTTTATTATTGTGTTCTTTATCTTATTATGCTTTTTGTGCTGCATCAGATCCAATCAATTTTCAATCTTGACATGTTACTTCAAGAGCATGAAATGGATCAGTCCTCACCATTAGCAGATTTTTTCAAGACTCTTAAGTTTAATATGCAATCATTATTAGCTGCATCATAAATCGATACGTAAGAACAGTGAGGGTGATTGATAAGTTTCACATTTCAGCTGCTCTGCAAAACTTCCTGTGCTCAAATAGCAAGACTTAGACAACGTTTATTGCTTCAAATGAGGAGGCTTGCAAATAGCAAGTTATTCACGTTGCTGATAATTGTAAATGGACCAGTAGAGCAGTAATTGACTGAGGTGGATTGGCTTTCCATTTTCTGGGCAGTGGAGCCAGGACACTTTAGCATTTGAGCAGCTCTGCCAGTGCTTTGCATATTCTGAAACGGCTTGACTCGCACCACTGTTAATTAAAAGCATAGGATTCCTTGATTAATAACAGAAACAATGTAGCGCTGCATAGAGATTCGCCATTCTAATTGCCCCTTGAACCTGTGTGTTCATTGTGAATTCTAAGGTTTATTTGAACATCAGTATTTCATAATACTATTATTTAAATGTATTCAATGTTTTGGTTTTGAACCACAGATATCACCTCCCTCAAGTGACCTTCCTCCTTCCCTTTTTCTCATGGTTCGTCGTCCCCTCATATCAAATTCTTTCTTCCGCTCTTTATCTTTTCCAACTAACACCCCCCACTTCTCACTTCATCCCCCATCCCTCACCTTACTACCTTCCCTCTCAGCTAGCTTCAACTGTCACCTTCTATCTAATACTCTTTTCCCTATTCCGCCCCCCCCCCCCACCTTCCAATTCTGACTTACACCATAAGACCATAATACATAGGAGCAGAATTAGGCCATTGGGCGAATTGAGTCTGCTCCACCATTTAAACATAGCTGATCCTTTTGTTTATCCTCCTCAATCCTATTTCCCGGCATTCTCCCCATAACCTTTGATGCCATGTCCAATCAAGAATCTATCAATCTCTGCCTTAAATACACCCAACGATCTGGCCTCCACAGATGCACGAAGCAACAAATTCGTCACTATCTATCTCCGCTTCTATTTTTAATAGACACCCCTCTATCCTAAGATTGTGCCCTCTTGTCCTAGACTCTCCCACATCTACTCTATCTTGTCATTTCAACATTCGAAAGGATTCAATGAGATCCCCCCATCCTTTAAATTCCAGTGAGTACAGACCCAGAGCTATCAAATGTTCCTCGTATGATAACCCTTTAATTCACAAAAGTATCCTTGTAAACCTTCCTGGACCCTCTCCAATGCCAGCATATCTCTTCTATGATGTGGAGCCCAAAACTGTACAGAATACTCAAGGTGAGGCTTCAGCAGGGCCTTATAAAGCCTCAGCATCACATCCCTGCTCTTGTATTAGACCATAAAACAAAGGAGTAGAAGTCGGCCATTCGGCCCATCGAGTCTGCTCCGCCATTTCATCATGAGCTATAGAACCATAGAACACTACAGGCCCTTCAACCCTCCATGTTGTGCCGACCCATATAATCCTTTAAAAAAAGTACTAAACCCACACTACCCCATAACCCTCCCTTTTTCTTTCATCCATGTGCCTGTCCAAGAGCCTCTTTAATACCCCTAATGTTTTAGCCTCCACCACCATCCCTGGCAAGTAATTCCAGGCACTCACAACCCTCTGTGTAAAAAAAACTTAGCCCTGATGTCCCCCCCTAAACCTCCCTCCTTAATTTTGTACCTATGCCCTCTGGAGCCCTGGGATGCAGGTACTGACTATCCACCCTATCTATGCCTCTCATAATCTTGTAGACCTCTATCAAGTCCCCTCTCATTCTTCTATGAGAAGTCCCAGCTCTGCTAACCTTGCTTCATATGACTTGTTCTCCAATCCAAGCAACATCCTGGTAAATCTTATCTGCACCCTCTCCATAGCTTCCACATCCTTCCTATAATGAGGTGACCAGAACTGAGCACATTACTCCAAGTGGGGTCTGATCAGGGCGTGCTGGTCGAGCCTGAGGGTTACAATTGTGGTGGCTACGTTCTTGATTGATTCCGTTGGATGCTGTGTGATTGCCCTGAACATTGAACTAGTGGACTGTGTGTTTATATCTGTGCTGGTATGGATGCTGCTGGGGTGGAGCGGTTGTGGTCCCCGTGGGGTTACCGGTAACTAATGCGTGTGTTGAGTGGGGTGAATATTCGTACCCCGGATGGATTGTTAATTCGATTTTTGAGTACGGTTAAAGCTTTGGCAAAGTTGAGATCGTAGCGGGGAGTTTTGATAAAATGGCGGACTCAGAACTTGTTTTAGTTCAGACGTAACGGCGGTGGGACTGCCAGCGTCTGTCGGTGCCCCGGGTGAGGAGGGCCATGGCCAGTCCTTACGGTCGGGGAGGAAGAGAAAGTAGCCGAATGTGCTGAGTCACAAGATGAGTTCCCCGTAGCTGGGGGCGGAGACTTCAAAGACAGAGTTCTATTATTTCTGAGGAGTAGGGAAAAGCGTGGTCGGATTTGGAAAGTCTAATTAGTCCCCGTCTCCTGGTGAAGAGTGAGATTTCTGTGTTGGCATCAGCCCTTACCTCCCTGGCGAATGAGTGGCCCAGTGCCCAGGCAGAGGGTCCCCATAGGAAGCTAAGAATATTCTCTGGAATATCGCCCACCCCCGAGGGGGAAGAGGAGTATAAGCCGCAGACCCCACCGTTGATAGATGAGTAGCCGTGCTCTGTTGACATAAAGCGACAGGGATTGGTTGAGTTTGAACGGGTTGGCGGCTGACTCGGTAAGAGTTGTGAAGACTCACCAACCCTTGGCTACCCTCGCCCAGTATCTGGGTGCATTGGAGAGTGCTTTCGGTACGACAGGGAGCCCGCTGGAGCTCATGGCGGGGTTTCAGAACATGTGTCAAGAGAGGGGGGAGAAGCTTTCTGCTTACATTTTTCGGCTAGAGAGGCAGCTAAATTGTTTGCAGCGGAGTGGTGGGGGGAGGAGGTCATTCAGGCGGCTGAGGTGGATAAGTTAAGGATGGACCAGATAACCAAGGGCACCCAGTCCTTGGACATGATTGCTTGGGGTCTCTGACAGTCCCGTGAGACATACGCCCTCCCTCCTTTGTTGAGCTGATCAGAGGTACTGGCGGAGGAGAACGCGTCGGAAGTGCGGAAGGGCTCCGTCAGTCCTCGGTAGTAGCCCCTTGTGATGAAGTGACAGCGGCTAGCCCAACCCGGGGAATGGTAAAGGAGATGGTGGCAGAGCTGAGAACTAAGATGTCCCGGGTGTTAACAGCAGGGTTGGAACCCCTGTATGACAGGACGTATAGAGAGAGGGACCCCCCCCCCCCCAAGGGGATGGACTATGCAGAGGGCTGCGGGTGGCCAGGGTTCTGCGCGAAGTGGAGTGGCCAGTATCATCTGCTATAACTGGGGTGAAGAGGGCCACTTCAGGCGGGAATGTGAGCGGCGGGAAGCCCCTTGGAGAGTGAGCCCCCGGATGCCAGAGCAAGGAGAGGTGTCGGCAAACTTGGAGGAGACGCAGTGAGGAACGGCCTGGTGTCTCTGGCGGAACACATTCCCAGAAGTATATTAAGGAACCCCCAAAAGTGAAAAGCACTATTCCTGACGGCTTGGTGGGACCATGCTCCAGAGTGTCGCTATGGATAGAGGGTACTTATGCTAAAGCCATACTCGACACAGGGTCGCAGGTCACGTTGTTGTACCGTTCGTTTTACAATCAGTATCTGAAGCATTTACCATTGACACCATTCAGTGCACTGGAGATCTGGGGTCTCAGTGCTGGTGATTATCCATACCATGGTTATTGTCAGTGAATATACAAGTATATTAAGAGTAAAAGGATAGTAAGGGACACAATTTGTTCCCCAGAAGATCAGAGTAGTCACCTATGTGTGGAGCCTCAGGAGATGGGGGAGATCTTAAACTGTTTTTTTTTTTGCATCAGTATTTACTCAGGTAACTGGCATAGCGTATATGGAAGGAAGGAAACAAGCAGTAGTGTCATGGAACATGTAGAGATTAAAGAGGAGGAAGTGCTTCCTGCCTTACAGCGAATAAAGGTAGATAAATCCCCTAGGCCTTGCATGATATTTCCTTGGGCCTTGAGAAAGCTGGTGTAGAAATTGCAGGGGCCCTAGCAGAAATATTTAAAATGTCCTCAGCCACGGGTGCAGTGCCGGAGGATTGGGGGGTAGCTCATGTTGTTCTGTTGATTAAAAAAGGCTCCAAAAGTAAACCAGATAATTACAGGCCGGTGAACCTGACATCAGTAGTAGGTATTGGAAGGTGTTCTGAGAGATCCGATATACAAATATTTGCACAGCCAAGGGCTGATTAAGGATAATCAGCATGGCTTTGTGCATGGTAGATCGTGTTTAACGTGTTTGTGTTTGTGATCGTGTTTGTGGAGTTTTTTGACGAGGTTACCAAGAAAGTAAGAGGAAAATGGATGTTGTCTATATGAACTTTAGTAAGGCCGTTGACAATGTCCCACATGGGAAGTTAGATCAGAAGGTTCAGACACTAGGTTTCCATGGAGAGGTTGTAAACTGGATTTGAAATTGGCTGTGTGGGAGAAGACAGAGAGTGGTAGTGGATGTTTGCTTCTCAGACTGGAGGCCTTTGACTAGTGGTGTGCCTCAGGGATCTGTGCTGGGACCATTGTTGTCTGTTGTCTATATCCATGATCTAGATGATAATGTGGTAAATTGGGTCAACAATTTTGCTGATGACACTAAGATCGGAGGCATTGTGGACAGTGAGGAAGGCTTTCAAAGCTTGCAAAGAGATCTGGGCCAACTAGAAAAATGGGCCAGAAAATGGCAGATGGAATTTAATGCAGACAAGTGTGAGGAGTTACATTTTGGAAAGACAAATCAAGGTAGGACATACACAGTAAATGATAGAGCACTGAGGAGTGCAGCGGAACAAAGGGATCTGGGCATTCAGATATATAATTCCCTGAAAGTGGTGTCACAGGTAGACAGGATTGTAAAGAAGGCTTTTGGCATCCTGGCATTCATAAATCAAAGTATTGAGTATAGGAGTTGGGATGTTATGGTGAGGTTGTATAAGACATTGGTGAGGCCAAATTGAGTATTGTGTGCAGTTCTGGTCACCTAACAGGATATCAGTAAGATTGAAAGAGTGCAGCGGTGATTTACTAGGATGTTACCGGATCTTCAGGAGTTGAGATACAGGGAAAGATTGAACAGGTTAGGACATTATTCCTTGGAGCGTAGAAGAATGAGGGGAGACTTGATAGAGGTTTACAAAATTATGAGGGGTGTAGACAGAGTAAATGCAAATAGCTCCTTCCACTTAGATTAGGAGAGATAAATATGAGAGGACATGGCTTTAGGATGGAAGGGGAAAGGATGAGGGGGAAATGTTAGGGGGAACTTCTTCACTCAGAGAGTGGTGGGAGTGTGGAACGAGCTGCCATCTGATGTGGTAAATGTGAGCTCTCTTAATTTTTAAGAATGAATTGGATAGATACATGAGAGAATTATGGACTGGGTGCAGGTCAATGGGACTAGTGGAATAAAGGGCTGCTAGAAGGGCCACATGGCCTGCTTTCTGTGCTGTAGTGTTCTAAGGTTCTGTGAAGTTGGAGTTCTCGGAGGCTGATGTGGGAGTGTCCGGGATCCTTGATACATTATTACTGGTTTGTCCAGACCCCGATGAGAAGCGCGGCATTTCAGTTCTGGTAGGAACCAACACCCTATTGTAAGGAGGCTCATGGGGGCCTGCAAGAAGAAAGATGGAGAGAGCTTTCTGGGAACATTGTTTGTGCACCTGGTGTTTTGAGCTGCTTTTAAGGAAGTGTGTGGCTGCATTGGTACCAAATCTAAATGAGGGACTGTGTGATTCACCCAGTCGAAGCCACTGGTGGTCTGGCCCATAGAAGTAGCAAAAGTGATGGGGACTCCCAAATTTCCTGGAATGCCTGAAGGGATGGCCCTCTTAGTGGATGCTCCGGAAAACCTCGAGTCAGGATTTCCTGCTGGGGTACTGGTGAGGCCCCAGCTGCAGAAACCCTCAGTTGTACAGGCGAGCAGGATGGCAGTGATTGTCAGGAACATTGCAAAGAGGGAGGCCACCTTCAAGCGGGGGATGCCCCTGGCACATTTGTTCCCAGTGACGGTAATGCCTAGTGTCCCTGTGAGACAAGCTGGGAAAGAAACTATTGGAAAAAGGGGGAAAGGTGACCACTGCGTCATTCAACTTCGGAGACTCTCTGGTTCTTGTTGGTTGGAAAAAAAGGCTGATAGAGAAGATGCTGAAGCTGGAAGGTGTCTTTTCCACTGACGAGTATAATGTAGGTTGTTCCAAGTGCACACGTCACACTATCTGGGTGACTGAGGATAACCTATTCAGAGAAAAGTCGCAGCGACTGGCCCCTGCAGAGGTGGAGGATGTTTGGCAGCATTTCTCTAAGTTGAAGGAAGCTGTGATCATCACCGAGTCTCAAAGCCCCTATGCATCCCCAATAGTAGTAGCCCAAAAGAAGAATTGGAAGGTATGGATGTGTGTGGACTCTGAACAGGCCAATATACTGACCTGATTACTGACCAGTATACAGCCCCGAGGATTGAAGATGTGTTGGCCTGCCTGACTGGTGTGAAGTGGTTCAGTGTGCAGGACTCGATGAGTGGATTTTACCAGATCCCCATGAGTGAGGCCAACAAAGAGAAAACAGCATTTATATGTCCCCTGGGATTTTTCCAGTTCAAAAGGATGCCCCAGGGCATCTCGGGAGCTCCTGCAACCTTCCAATGGGTCATTGAGAAGACAGTAGAGGATATGAACTTACTTGATATATTGGTATATCTGGATGATCTCATAGTATTTGGATCCATCTTGGAAGAACATGAAGCGAGGCTGCTGAAGGAGCTGGGCCACCTGAAAGTTGAAGGGTTAAAACTTTACCTGGACAAGTGCCAGTTCTGCCAAACGTCTGTTAGCTATGTTGGACACGGTCTCATGGAATGGAGTAGCTACAGATCCAGCTAAGATCGAGGCAGTTACCACTTGGCCAAGTCCCCAGACTGTGAGCACTCTCACTTATTCCTCGGGTTCTGTGGTTACTATCGAAGGTTTGTGAAAGAGTATACGAAAGTGAGTCACTGTTGAATCAGATTCTGTGCAGTTACCCTCCCTTGGGGAAGAAAGGGAGGGGAAAAAATGGACAGAAAGGTGGAGAGTATCTTAGCCCATAGCCCTTTGGACCAAGGTTGGATGCAAAATGTGAGGAGGCCTTTCAGGCGCTGAAGGAGCTGCTGATCTAGGCACCAGTGCGGGCTTTTACGGACCCCCGATTGCCATACACAGATGCCAGCTGAGAGGGGTTAGGGGGCGTCCTGTATCAGGTTCAGGTCACCGGATTGAAACCCATTGCGTTTATCAGCCAGAGTGTCACCCTCTGAGGAAAAATACCCCACGTACAAGTTGGAATTTCTGGCATTGGAATGGGCAGTGGTGGATAAGCTGAATGACTACCTCTATGGGGCCAAGTTTGAGTTGTGGACAGACAACAACCCCCTAACTTATATCCTGACCTCGGCAAAACTGGATGCCACAGGCCATCGGTGTTTGGCAATGTTGTCTGCCTATGATTTCAGCCAGAAGTACCTGGAACATTGATGCTAATGATTTGTCCCGACGGGTGCATGAGGGACTGGTCAGGGTCGAGGAGTGGGAAAGCATTCTGCCCCAGGGGTGATGTCCATATGTTAGTTTGCCATCACCGTGAAGGCAGAGGGAAAGGAGGGGCAGGATCGAGCGGTGGATCAATTGGGAGCTTCTGATGATGCCATTCCACAGGTTTACTGTAACCTGCCTGCTTTGAAGACAAATCAGCTGCTGGAATTGAGTTCTGGGGAAGTGGCAGCTGCTCAGTGAGATGATCTGGGCATTGGTACCATTTGGTCAGCGGTCAAAAAGGGAGACATGGCCGGGTGGAGAAGATGAAACATGCATTGGTGCCTCCATTACTGTGAGAATGGCCTAGGTTGGATTTGAAGAACCAGATCTTACATCGGGTCATGTCACCCCCAAATCGACCTTGCCATTGCCAGCTGGTTCTGCCGAGATGAAATCGAAGGTCGAAGAATATTGCAGGTCGTGCATGCGATGCATTCGGTGGAAGACACTGCCTACGTGGGCAGCTGCCTTGTCCCACTTGCAGAGTCTGGGGCCTCTGGACCTGATGCGTATGGACTTCCTGTCAATGGAACCTGATGAAGCAACAAGGTGAATGTCTTAGTCATTCCAGACCACTACCCAGATATGCTCAGGCTTTTCCTAGCAGGGACCAGAAGGGGTTTATGGTGGCAAAAATGTTATGGGAGAAGTATTTCATCTGTTATGGCCTTCCCAGGTGGATACATTGTGATCAGGGACAGGATTTTGAGAGCAGACTCATCCATGAGTTAATGAGCATGCCTGGAGTTGACAAGTCGAGGACCACGCCCTATCACCCGTAGAGTGATCCCCAGCTAGAGGTTTAATTGTACCTTGCTTGACATGTTTGGGACCCTGGAGATCAGCAAGAAGAGTAGGTGAAGTCAACATATTGGGCATCTGGCTCACAGTTATAACTACACATGAAATGAAGCTACTGGGTAGTCGCCATATTATCTGATGTTTGGGCATGATGCAAAGTTGCCCATTGACTTTTGTTTTGGGACTGACGAATGTGACTTACCACAGAAGACTTATCTGAAGTATATGTCTGACATGAGAAGAGAGCAGAAAAGGGCTTATGAATTAACTGGGGTCGTGAGTGCCAAGTAGAATCAAGGAAATAAGAGGAGATATGATCAAAAGTTGAGGTTCTCCCAACTCCTGCTGGGAAATAGAGTCCTGATAAGAAATTTGGGGCTACCTGGAAAGCATAGGTTGGCTGACCACTGGGTAGCTACATCCTATGTGGTGGAGAGTCAGATGTCAAACCTACCAGTTTTCCAAGTAAAACCAGACGATGGGAATGGTTCTGTCAAGATTCTCCATTGGAACCACCTGTTGCCCCTGGCTCAGGAGTTGCAGGTAGGCCCAGAGCCTGACTTGGAGCCTACACCTAATAAGAGGACTCTGCGGAAATGCAGGGTGACTGCAGGGCCCACAGCAGGCGAGGTTAGGCTGGACCTCACCCCTGAGAGGGATACTGATTCATAGGATGAGGACCTGGATGTCTGGTATATGCTACCTTTTGCTAACTTCCCATTAGTTGAGGAAGAGAATCATGTCCTTTCTCCCATTCAGTAAGGTGAAGTGTGGGGGGAGTGCTCTTTGTGGGCAGCCTGGGTTACAGTGGGACTCTGCCAGGGAGGAGGGGGGTTTTGGCCACAGGACAGAGGGCGCCAAGTTACAGGTGGGCATGAGTGCTAGATTGGGGGAGGCCCCGCCAGGTAGACCAGAAATAGCCACTGAATCTGAAGAGTTAGATGATGGAGTGTGGAGGTCTCAGAGAATTAGGATACCACCAGATAGGCTGGCCTACATAGCACCAGGGGAACAGAGTGTGACCCCTAACATTCTGGGGAGCTATGTCACTGTCTTTTACACCTGAATTGGGGTTTGTGTTTTGCAAGAAGGGTTGACAAATTATCTCAACATCATGAGGACATGACTAAATTTGGTAGGGGGAGAGTGTAACATGCTGTAAGGTTTCACTGCTAATGTAATGGTTTCTCTGTAGCAGCAATGTTTCAGTTATGACTAGAGATAACTGGGAGTTTGGAATGTATGTTATCCAATGAGTGGGATGTTGTTATTTCTTGTGAGTCTGGAAGAGAGATTTTCGCAGTCTTTTGTCAGTGAGAGATGGAGGAAGATGCGTGTGGAGGGAGCTAGGAGACGACCGGACAGAGTGGTCTGGGAGTGAGGGTCCAAAGGTCGGTGACACTCTGAGGAGGTCGATGGTTGATGAATGGCCATATCAGTGAGCTCCAACGTGTACTTTTGATTTTTTTCTTAAAATGGGCCCTTTCTCTTTTTATTTTCTTTACTAACCCTATATTCAGATTAAGATTTATAAAGTTCAATCATTTAATTGCATTTGGTGTAGTGTCTGATATTTTGCAGTGCGGATTTGTAACCGGGCAACACATCACGCAGCATCCACACAAACGAAATTTCTCAGTCTGGTGGGGCCAGAAGTTGTTGTCCCCTAGATGAACACATGTTGGCCAAGCCTAAGCGTTATACTTAGAATGTAGAAGATTTGATAGAAGTATATAAATATGAGAGGTACAGCTAAGGTGAGTACAAGTAGGCTTTTGGCTGGGACTACAACTAGAGGTCATGGCTTAAGGGTGAAAGGTAACAAGTTTAAGGGGAACATGATCAGAAATTTTTTTACTCAGAGAGATGTGAGAGTGTGAAATGAGCTACTAGCACAAGTGGTTCACATAAGCTTGATTTCAACATTTAAGAGAAGTTTGCATAGGTACATGAATGGTAGGGGCATGGAGAGCTATGGTCCTGGTGCAGTTCGATTTGAATAGGCTGTTTAAATGTTCTGCACAGACTAGATAAGCTGAAGTGCTTGTTTCTGTGCTGTACTTTTCTATGATTCTGTCTCTATGACTGAAGGAGGCATAGCCTTATTGTTAACAGGTCAGGCCCTTTAGATAAAACAGGAAGGGTTGTCATTGAGTGTGGTAAACCTTTGCAGTTCTTTACCCCAGAGAGCTGTTATAAAGAGGATACCACAGCCTTACAAAAGGGGGAAAAGAACTATATATTGTCATCGTTCCTGGCATAAGGCAACTTGGCTATGGGGAGACATCAGAGAACCCAGGAGTATTTAAGAAAGGATATGCTGACATTGGACAGTGATCAAAGAAGGTTCACAAGAATGATTACAGGAATGAAGGGCTTATCATATGAGGAACAATTGATGGCTCTAGAATTTAGAAGAATGAAGGGGGATCTCATTAAAATCTATCAAATGTTGGAAGGCCTAGATAGAGTGGATGTGGTGAGGATGTTTCCTATGGTGGAACCAAAGGGCACAGCCTCAGAATGGAGGAATGTTCTATTTAGAACAGAGATGAGGAGGTCAAGTTATTGGGTGTATTTAAGGCAGATATTGAAAGGTTTTTGATTAGTCAGGGCATGAAAGATTATGTGGAGAAAGTAGGTCAATGAGGTTGAGAGGAAAATGGATCTTTCATGATGAAGTGGCAGATCAGGTTCGATGGACCAAATGGGTCTTATTGTGGTCCCATAGTCTATTCTTCTGCAAGCAGTGAGAGTGAAATGAATGTGTTCTGATCATGAAACTATAGTTAGTGTGGAGGGTGGATGGTCAAAAATTGATCAAAATGACTGTAGTTGATAAGTAGAAATCACCAAGAAAGAATGTTTCATTTTAGGGCTAATAAAAACACAAAATGCTGGCAGAACTCAGCAGGCCAGATGGCATCTATGGGAGGAGGTAGTGACAATGTTTTGGGCCGAAACCCTTCATCAGGAGGGTTTTAAGGCTGTTTGTTTTGGTCAGAAAGAAAGATAGTGCAGTTCAAGAGTAGGCTTCAGACATTTAGAAAAAGGACAATACATATAGACCAAAGGTGCAGTGAGTATAAATCAAAAGCCACGTTGTCAAAAATGGCCATGGATATCTTCTGGTGTTTATCTTTGTGGTTCAGAGTCATTTTAATGACTAACAGCCATTAAGAATTGAAGATAAATTTATCCTGAAGTATTTTCAAAATAAATCAGGTATGCTTAAGCACGCGATATAGTTATTTCTAATAATAGTGAACCAGAGTTCTTCCTCTGATACTTGTTTTCTGCACATGCAAAGTATTGACCACTTCATGCATATAACATTAATGACATGAGGGGTCACTTTTCACGCTTCCAAGGAAGTGATGCTGCATACTTGGTCATGGAGAATTAAAGAACTCCACAACATTCAGGCTTTTCATACTTCTGCCAACTGCTGAGGAATCACTTTCCTGCTTTTGTCCATTGTCCCACAATGCTTAATCCCTAATTTCAAAGTATTTATTGACAGTTGTTTAGAAATCTATTACGTTTTTTTCCCTGTTGTCCTTTCAAGCTGCGTATTCTGGATCACATCAACATTGCCTCCAGGAATGCAAGAAAAAAGGAGCAAGACTAGGCCACCCTGTCCCTGAACTTAAAATGGCCTTGACTATTCTGCCTTGGCCTCAACATCTCTTCCATACCAGTTCCTCATAATTGCCCTGTACTTCAATTATTTGTCAATCTCTAACTGAACTACTTACAGTGAAATCTTTTGCACACTCTAGACCTGACTTCTAACCCATTGACTGAAGGAATTTCTACACACCACAGTGTTTAATTACTGGTCCCTTATCTTGTAACTATTTCTCCTTGTTTGTGACCCTCCCTCTAGTAAAAGCAACTCAACTCTGTCAAGCCCCCTTTGGATCTCATATGTTTGAATAACTCATTCTTGTACACTCCAACGAATGCTGACCCCAAGCTGCGTTCTCTTGACAGGAAAACACTCTTATCCCAAAAGTTATCCTGATGAATTTCAATTAATCATCTTCTAGTGCTACAGTATTCCATAAGACCACAAGATCATAAGATTTAGGAGCAGCCACGAGGAAATCTGCAGATGCTGGAAATTAAAGCAACACACACAAAATGCTGGTGGAATGCAGCAGGCCAGGCAGCATCTATAAGGAGAAGCGCTGTCGACATTTCGGGCCAAGACCCTTCATCAGGACTGACGAAGGGTCTCGGCCCAAAATGTCAACAGCGCTTCTCCTTATAGATTTAGGAGCAGAATTGGGCAATTTGGCTCATTAAGTTTGTTCCACCATTTCGTCATGGCTGATCCAATTTTCTTCTCACCCCCAATCTCCTGTCTTCTCCCTCTATTCCTTCATGCCCTGACCAATCAAGAATCTATCAATCTCTGCCTTAAATATACATACAGTAAAGACTTGGCCTGCATAGCTACTTGTGGCAAAGAATTCCACAGATTCACCACTCACTATTTCTAACTAAAGAAATTCCTCACCTCCATTCTAAAAGGACACCCCTCTATTCTGAGGCTGTGTCCTCTGATCTTAGACTCTGCCACAACAGGAAACATCCTCTGCACATCCAACTCCAGGTAACTGCACAGTATCCTAGGTGTGGCCTCTTTAACACCTCTCTCTATTCTTAAAAATGAGCAGATATGCTGTAATAGCCTAAATATTGTTTTTCCTTCTTAATTACTTGTGGAACCTACCAACATTTTTTGTCACTAATACACTGGATTATTTAGATCCCTCTGTACTTTCATACAAGCATGTCTACTTTCTCCATATAAGGACCATCACTGCTTCCATCACCATCACCACCACTTTCCTAATGACTGCCTCAGTGAGTTTGCAACCATCTGATATTATTGATAGCCATTCTTTCAAGGTACTATAACCGTTATGCTAATATATTCAAAACGTGCCATGCCAGTTGGCAAATTTAAATTGTTAACTAATTTAGAAAGCTGGTATTTCTGTAGTGTAAAAGCCTTTCCTTTTATCCACGTTTGTCATGATGGAATAAAATCCACTGCTTTTTCCTATTTTAGGCCTATATGAGACACCAGGGATATAAATTGTAACCTCTGAAATGGTATCCAACGTTTATAAGTTAATTTGGTTGTATGGACAGAACTGCATCCATGCTGATTTGTTTTGTCCATCTCCACAAATTGCATCTGCCTGCATTATATCTGTACTCATATGATCTAGGCCTCATATGGAGCCAGTGATCATTAATGGAGAATGTGTGGAGCAGGTTAAGACCTACAAGTATCTGGGAGTACAGTTAGACGAGAAGCTAGACTGGACTGCCAACACAGATGCCTTGTGCAGGAAGGCACAGAGTCGACTGTACTTCCTAAGAAGGTTGGCGTCATTCAATGTCTGTAGTGAGATGCTGAAGATGTTCTATAGGTCAGTTGTGGAGAGCGCCCTCTTCTTTGTGGTGGCGTGTTGGGGAGGAAGCATTAAGAAGAGGGACGCCTCACGTCTTAATAAGCTGGTAAGGAAGGCGGGCTCTGTCGTGGGCAAAGTACTGGAGAGTTTAACATCGGTAGCTGAGCGAAGGGCGCTGAGTAGGCTACGGTCAATTATGGATAACTCTGAACATCCTCTACATAGCACCATCCAGAGACAGAGAAGCAGTTTCAGCGACAGGTTACTATCGATGCAATGCTCCTCAGACAGGATGAAGAGGTCAATACTCCCCAATGCCATTAGGCTTTACAATTCTACCGCCAGGACTTAAGAACTTTTTAAAAGCTATTATTAATGCTTTTTGAGATAGTGATTTAGATGCATATCATATTTTTTTTTACTGAGTTAAGTATTGTATGTAATCAGTTTTGCTATAACAAGTGTATGGGACATTGGAAAAAAGTTGAATTTCCCCATGGGGATGAATAAAGTATCTATCTATCTATCTATCTATCTATCTATCTATCTATCTATCTATCTATCTATCTATCTATCTATCTCTTCTATGTCTTACCTATGCAAGTGTGTGACGAGATCTGAAGGATTATTCTAAAGTGGACTGTTCCTTTAAAGAGAGAGAGGGAGCAAACACCTTGTGTGCCATTTCAGCAACAGAGAGAGGAAGTCTGTGAGTTGCCTTGGAAACTGAAAGGTGGAGCTATATGATGGACAGCTGGTGTTCCGCACTTGTGATATCTATATATGGTCAGTTGGATTTATAATCAGACACACGACATACCAGAAACAAGGAGGACACCGGTGAGCTTTGTGTGCCCATGACGAGGGTGGGGTTGTGCCCACAGTGTGGACAAAGGAGTGACCGGTGGGGAGCTATCGGTGTGTTTAACCCTTGCCTGGATTGATAACTCCACCATAGAAGACAGTCCTGTTTTTGTGGTCACAAGTTGATGACTTTCAAGAAGTTTTGGGAGCATGAGGACAACATGGAAGATCGATGGCATCGGCACTGGGAAGACAAAACAAATACCTCTCTCTCCACTCTACTTAAATCAAATTCCAGAACTGGACTGACTACTTACCATTCCACCGTAAGACTGTATCATCTAATCACCTGAGCTGGGAGAAGCTTGGGAACTTTATTTACTCACTTATATATGCATATACTCTGCTAACCTGTTTACCTTATCTTGTTTTATGTGACTTTATCACATAGTTACTAATAAAATAGAGTTTATAACGGAAGACTCAGACTCTAGGTGTCCATTTCTGCTGGTTCTTTTTAACCCGTTATGCAGTACGTAAGTGCCTGCCTAATATACAAGGAGTGACTGATAAGTTCATGGCCTAAGGTAGAAGGAGTCAATTTTAGAAAACCTAACACATTTATTTTTCAACATAGTCCCCTCCTACATTTACACACTTAGTCCAGCGGTCGTGGAGCATACAGATCTTGGACCTCCAGAAAGTGTCCACAGCAGGGGTAATTAATAAGTTTGTGGCCTAAGGTAGAAGGATCTGAGTTATACAGCTCTCATTACATGCACATACAGTTCAACTCTGAGTGATTATGCAGAAAGTTTGAAGTTAATAACTCATCAGGGGTGATTGATAAGTTTGTAGCCTAAAGTAGAAGGAGGTGTTATTAACTTCAAACTTTCGGCATTTCCTCCAGTGCGAGTTTCAGAGACTCTGTATAAAATACTTATCCTTTGGCCCCCCTTTAAATTAACTTTCCTCTCACGTTAAATCAATGCCCTCCAATTTTTGATAACACTTCCATTGGCATAACATACTATCTTCCTTAATAAGTCTCTTATAATTGTAAATTCCTCTATCAGGTCTCCCCTTAGCCTTCCGCAAAAAAAAAAGGAAAACAATTCCACTCAATCCGATTTCATCCTATAAAGCCTATGGTTGTAGACGGGTCATATTCTGCATGGAGGTCGATCACCAGTGGTGTGCCTCAGGGATCTGTTCTGGGAACCTTCCTCTTTGTGATTATTATAGATGACCTGGATGAGGAAGTGAAGGGATGGGTTATTCAATTTGCTGATGATAGAAAGGTTGGAGGTGTGCTGGATAGTGTGGAAGGTTGACAAAGGTTACAGCAGGGAATTGAAAGGATGAAAAACTGGGCTGAGAAGTGGCAGGTGGTGTTCACCCAGATAAGTGTGAGGAAGTTAATTTTAATAGGTTAAGTATGATGGCAGAATACTGTATTAATGGTAAGACACTTGGCAGTGTGGAGGATCAGAGGGATGTTGGGACTCAAGTCCATAGGACACTCAAAGCTGCTACACAGGTTGACTCTGGTTAAAAAAACATATGGTGCATTGGCCTTCATCAACCATGGGATTGAGTTTAGGAGCCAACAGGTAATGTTGCAGCTATATTGGACCCTAGTCAGACCACACTTGGACTACTGTGCTCCGTTCTGGTCGCCTCACTACAGGAAGGATGTGGAAACCATAGAAAGGGTGCAGAGGAGATTTACAAGGATGTTCCCTGGATTGGGATGCATGACTTATGAGAATAGGTTGAGTGAACTTGGCCTCATTTCCTAGGAGCAACGGAGGATGAGATGTGACCCGATAGAGGTGTATAAGATGATGAGAGGCATTGATTATGTGGATAGTCAGAGGCTTTTTCCCAGGGCTGAAATGGCTACCACGAGATCCACTGTTTAAGGTGCTTGGAAGCAGGTGCATAGAAGATGTCAGGGGTTAAATTTTTTTTTAATACACACAGAGTGGTGAGTGTGTGGAATGGGCTGCTGGCAGCATTGGTGGAGATCGATATGATAAGGTCTTTTAAGAGACTCCTGAACAGGTACATGGAGCTTAGAATAAATAGAGGGCTATGGGTAACCCTAGGTAATTTCTAAGGTAAGGACATGTTTGGCACAGCTTTGTGGGCCAAAGGGCATGTATTGTGCTGTAGGTTTTCTATGTTTTTAAAGCCCTCCAGGCCAGGTGAAATCAGAGTCAATCGCTTCTGATCTCTTTTCAGCACAACTACATCCTTCGTACAGAGGGGCAACCACTGCACTCAAAACATACCCCAAGAGCAAGTGATTCAGCTCAAAGAGAAGGTTGGAAAGGTACATGTATACTAGTTGTCCCAATACCAATAGCAGTCTTTGTTACCTGACATCAAACATTTTCAATATAGAGTGAGCGACAACATTCTATGTGTAAATTTCTACCTCCAAAACAATCGTGATGTGAACATTGAGCTTCAATGTGAACAAGCGTGAACACTAGAGACCCTTCTTTGAAATTCAGAGAGATTGCAGGAGAACGGGGGTGAGAGAGATAATAAATCCGCTGTGACCGGATGGCAGAGCAGACTCGATGGGCCAAATGGCCTAATTCTGATCCTACATCTTATTGTATTACTGTCTGAAGATACAAGTTGTGCAATGACTTTTGTTCTTTGCCGTGCAGTTTAATTCTGGTAGCTGCTTTTACAGGTGGCTTTCCTCTTTGTCTACGTTAACTCTGATCAAGAATCACTTCTCTTTGCAGAAAAGCAGTCTGTTCTTCTTTCGTCATCTGCCCAAAACCACAAGAGAACATTTTTATTCACTTCCCATAAAACAATCTCTTAAAGACTGAATTAAATTATTTTCCAGGTATATATTTAGTTAGTCAACAGTCTGCTTCTCAGTAAGCACTACATCATGTTTTGGAGCAAAGTTTGTGGCTTATTGTTCTCACACCAGAATGTGACTAAAATAATGTGTTATCTGCAGTTCCCTATCAATGCATAATGGCTGGTTTAGGCTGCTAACTCAAGAACCGGTAGACCCAGATTACTACAAGGCAATGCAATGAATACATTTTCTATGCACAGTTTAGTTATGATCAGAATCTTTCTGTTTATCAGTAAAGGGGAAGGCGTTGGTCAGGTCGCTCATTAGAGAATGGGACCTGCATAAGGAAAAATGATTTGCTTGTTATTGTGGAAGTGCATGGGGAGGGATTGGCTGGAATACTCTGCAAAAGACTACACACATGTGTCAAATGATTGTCCTATTTTCAGACCCAAGAGCCCTTGTAAGAGATTACTGCACACTCAGAAGAGTTAACTTTGAGGTGAAGCTGGAAATGAAGATCTGATCTAATCTCTTTTGTAGATCTTAAATATCTACTGTGTTAATTTGGTAACAAAAAATTGTATTTAACTAAGGATTATTTGATCTACAAATAATCCTTAGCTATTAAAAAAAATGGAGCATTTTATGACATTTTCCATGGGCTCTGTATGTGAGCCAATTGATGGTGTTTCCCAGATCACAACAGTCACTGTAAGGTGGTATATTGGAACCAAAACTGTCTTGGTGATATGGCAGAGCGTGATGGCAAATAAATGTTCTTTTGATTGTTAGTCTGTGAGTAACATGCATTACTCTGTGCTGTTTGTTAATTGTTTTAAAACAGTCATGGTAAAGGTGGTTGAAATACTTCCCTGAACACACTAGGGAACTGATTCTGTATTGTTTTACTTGTTACAAGATGGGGGGCACGGGTGCTTGAGGAGGATCCAAAAACAGGACACAAACACGTTTTCCTAAGGTTCAATAAAATAGAGTTTATTACTCTTTACAAAAAGAACTGTCACGCCAAGATAGAACAGGGAAATCAAGGAGGGCAAAGAGGAAATGGGCGTAGTGAACGAGTGCTCAGGCCCGGGACTAGGCTGGGACTCAGGGTCTGGGGGGCCAGGACTTGGAGATCAGGGATCAGAGCCAGGACTTGGATCACAGACCTTGGACTTGGAGACTTGGAGGAACACAGACCTTGGACTTGGAGACTTGGAGGAACACAGACCTTGGACTTGGACACCTGAAACTTGGATCACCACCACCAGTACTTGGTACTTTTGACTTGGAACACCAGGGCCAGGACTTGATACTCAAACACAGGACATGAAATACTGAGCCAGGACTCCGTCTTAAGACACCAGGCAAGGAGCCGGAGCTCTTTAACACCGGGGTCAGGACCCTTCCAGGGTACAGGGCCGGGACCCCTCTTTAGACAGGACATGGATACGGAGACCACACAATGAAAGTCCATTCGAGTAGCGGCAAATGGCCTGCCTACTGAACTGGATACAAGATGACAAGACAATGGACAGTACTATCACTGGACCCAAGTTTGTTCCAAGCTGTAGGAGCTCTTAACTCACCTCTGGCGGGTTAACCTTGCCTGGACACACTCTGACAAGGGAAGGCGAATTGCTCGCACTTGCTGCGGGAGGAGTCTTGGCTTGCTCCGGCAAGAAACTTAGCTGGCTCTGGCTAGTTGACTTTGGCTCGCGGTAGCTACGGTGACTTCGCTAATGCTCCATAACGCTCTCACGCCGAATAGCTGAAGCCGGGGACTTATAAACTGCTGGTTCGGTCAAGAGTAGATTCCCTTAATCACCAAGCTGGAGGTTCACGGGAAACAGGGAATTAAAGAGGAACAAGGAATCAACGGTCCGGATCATAACACAACCTAGATAATTTCAAAGGAAACCTGATCCGGACCATGACATTACTATTAAGTGCATAACCACCTGTCCACGACTGCAGACAATAGATGCATGTGATTAACTCAGCTGCCATGGTGGGATTTGAAACTATTCCCATCTCTAATTCAGACTCAGAATGGGGTCAAGTTTCTTATTGATATGTGTCATATAATTTACTGTTTTGCAACAGCAATACAATAGAATACATAAATATATTATTAATTATTATAAGCAATATTTATATACAATAATATGTAATATAATATAATACAAGATTGATTGGTATTTCTATATATTATGCTTCAGGCATTTGACATTCTAAAACTTTAGCTGCACTTTATGTTCAGTCTAGTCAAATGAGCAATCATATTGTCCTGCAGGGACAGAGGCATAACACTGATATTTCACAGATGGACACTTTGGACCACTGTGACAATACCTTTATTCCCCGCTGAGTCATTCTGTTCTCATCTTCAACACTTCATTCCAAATATATTGTGGCTGTGAAACTGTATAGATCATTTTGCCCAAATCCCAACCATTACTATAGATAGGTTGTGGAGTAAGATGTAAGATCCTGTGTCATCCGAAGTAATCTTGTGACAGAGCAACAATTAAAGTATTGACAATGATTATAAGGCTGGAAAGGCAATGTATGGTTTATTCCTTTCAATAATTTTTATTATGAATAAAATTTATTTTGATTAAAAATGAAGTTTAAATGATATAATTGTACCTGTCTTTACAAGTGACAATAGGAATAGGATGAGGTGGAAGATAAATGCGTGGCTGGGGGATTGGAGCAGGAGGCAGGGATTCAGATTTCTGGATCATAGGGACCTCTTTTGGGGCAGGTGTGACCTGTACAAAAAGGACAGATTGCACTTGAATCCCATGGGGACCAATATCCTGGCAGGGAGGTTTGCAAAGGCTACTGGGGAGAGTTTAAACTAGAATAGTTGGGTGGTTGGGGGTGGGAACCAAACTGAAGAGACTGCAGAAGTGGAGGTTAGCACACAAACAGAGAAAGCTTGTAGACAATGCAAGATGGAGGGTAGGCTGGTGATAGGGAAGGGACGCGCCCAGACCAAACGCTTGAGATGTGTTTATTTCAATGCAAGAAGTGTTGTGAACAAAGAGTATGAGCTTAGAGCATGGATCAATACTTGGAGATATGATATAGTGGCCATTTCAGAAACTTGGTTGGCTCAGGGACAGGACTGGTTACTTCAAGTCCCATGTTTTAAATGTTTCAGAAAGGACAGATAGGAAGGCAAAAGAGGTGGGGACGTGGCACTGTTGATCAGAGATAGTGTCATGGCCACAGAAAAGGTGGACGCCATGGAGGGATTGTCAACAGAGTTTCGGTGGGTGTAGGTTAGGATGAGGAAGAGGTCAATAACTTTACTGGGTATTTTTTATAGGCCACTCGATAGTAACAGGGATATTGAGGAGCAGATAGGGAAACAGATCCTGGAAAGGTGTGATAATAACAGAGTTGTCGTGGTGGGAGATTTTAACTTCTCAAATATCAATTGGCATCTCCCTAGGAGATGGGGTGGAGTTTGTTAAGTGTGTTCAGGAAGGTTTCTTGGAGGTTAGGAACAGGAGGGTGTTTTTTATCGGCCACCCAATAGTAACAAGGGTATCGAGGAGCAGATAGGCAAACAAATCCTGGAAAGGTGAAATAATAACAGAGTTGTCGTGATGGGAGATTTTAATTTCGCAAATATAAATTGATCGATCGATGGGGTGGAGTTTCTTAGGTGTGTTCAGGAAGGTTTCTTGAAACATTATGTAGATAAGTCTACAAGAGGAGAGGCAGGACTTGATTTGGTATTGGGAAATGAACCTGGTCAGGTGTCAGATCTCTCAGTGGGAGAGTATTTTGGAGATAGTGATCATAATTTTATCTCCTTTACAATAACATTGGAGAGGGATAGGAACAGACAAGTTAGAAAAGTGTTTAATTGTATTAAGGGGAATTTTGAGGCTATCAAGCAAGAAATTGGAGGCTTAATTTGGAAACGGTTGTTCTCAAGGAAAAGTATGGAAGGAATGTGGTGAATATTCAGGGAATATTTGTGTAGAGTACTGTATAGGTACGTTCCAATCAGACAGGGAAGTTATGGTAGGTTACAGGAACCGTGGTGTACAAAGGCTGTAATAAAACTAGTCAAGAAGAAAAGAAAAGATAACAAAGGTTCAGAGAGCTAGGTAATGTTAGAGATCCAGAAGATTATAAGGCTACTACGAAGGAGATTAAGAAGAAAATTAGGAGAGCCAGAAGGGGCCTTGAGAAGGCCTTCGTGGGCAGAATTAAGGAAAACCCCAAAGCAAGTGTGACAGTGGGAAAGTGTGTATGGAACCGGAGGAAATAGCAGAGGTACTTAATGAATACTTTACTTCAGTATTCACTATGGAAGAGGATCTTAGTGATTGTAGTGATGACTTGCAGCAGACTGAAAAGCTTGAGTATGTAGATATTAAGAAATAGGATGTGCTGGAGCTTTTGGAAAGCATCAAGTTGGATAAGTTGCCGGGACCAGACGTAATGTACCCCAGGCTACTGTGGGAAGCAAGGGAGGAGATTGCTGAGCCTCTGGCAATGATCTTTGCATCATCAATGGGGATGGGAGAGGTTTCAGAGGATTGGAGGGTTGTGGATGTTGTTCCTTTATTCAAGAAATGCAGTAGAGATAACCCAGGAAATTATAGACCAGTGAGTCTTACTTCAGTGGTTGGTAAGTTGATGGAGAAGACCCTGAAAGGCAGGATTTATGAACATTTGGAGAGGTATAATATGATTAGGAATAGTCAGCATGGCTTTGTCAAGGGCAGGCTGTGTCTTACGAGCCAAGTTGAATCTTTTGAGATAGAAACTAAACACATTGATAAAGGTAGAGCCTAGATGTAGTGTATGTGGATTTGAGCAAGGCATTTGATAACGTACCCCATGCAAGGCTTATTGAGAAAGTAAAGATGATTGAAATTCAAGGGGACATTGATTTGTGGAGCCAGAACTAGCTTGCCCACAGAAGGCAAAGAGTGGTTGCAGATAGGTCATATTTTGCATGGAGGTCAGTCTCTATTGGAGTGCCTCAGGGATCTGTTCTGAGTCCCTTACTCCTTGTGATTTTTATAAAAGACCTGGATAAGAAAGTGGAGGGATGGGTTAGTAAGTTAGCTGATGACACAAAGGTTGGAGGTATTGTGGATAGTGTGGAGGGCTGTCAGAGGTTACAACAGGACATTGATAGGATGCAAACCTGGGCTGAGAAGTGGCAGCTGGAGTTCAACCCAGTTAAGTGTGAAGTGGTTTATTTTGGTCAGTCAAATATGATGGCAGAATATAGTATTAATGGTAAGACTCTTGGCAGTGTGGATGATCAGAGGAATCTTGAGGTTCAAGTCCATAGGACACTCAAAGATGCTACACAGGTTGACTGTAGTTAAGAAAGCATACGGTGCATTGGCCTTCATCAACCATAGGATTGAGTTTAGGAGCCGCGAGGTAATGTTGCAGCTATATAGCACCCTAGTCAGATCCCACAGGAGTACTGTGCTCAGTTCCGATCGCCTCACTACAGGAAGGATGTGGAATCCATAGAAAGGGTGCAGAGGAGATTTACAAGGATGTTGCCTGCATTGGGGAGCATGACTTAGGAGAATAGGTTGAGTGAACTCAGCCTTATTTCCTTGGAGCAACAAAGTATGAGATGTGTCCTGATAGAGGTGTATAAGATGATGAGAGGCATTGATTATATGGATAGTTAGAGGCGTTTTCCCAGGGCTGAAATGGCTAGCACGAGAGGGCACAGTTTAAGGTGCTTGGAAGCAGGTGCAGAGAAGATATCAGGGGTAAGTTTTTTGCGCAGAGTGGTGAGTGTGTGGAATGAGCTGCTGGCAGCATTGGTGGAAGTAGCTATGATAAGTTATTTTAAGAGACTCCTGGACAGGTACATGGAGCTTAGAATAAATAGAGATCTACGGGTAACCCTAGGTAATTTCTAAGGTAAGGACATGTTTGACACAGTGTTGTGGGCCAAAGGGCCTGTATTGTGCTGTTAGTTTTCTATGTTTTTAAAGCCCTCCAGGCCAGGTGAAATCAGAGTCAATCGCTTCTGATCTCTTTTCAGCACAACTACATCCTTCGTACAGAGGGGCAACCACTGCACTCAAAACATACCCCAAGAGCAAGTGATTCAGCTCAAAGAGAAGGTTGGAAAGGTACATGTATACTAGTTGTACCAATAACCAAATACCAATAACAGTCTTTGTTACCTGACATCATTCAACGTTTTCAATATAGAGAGAGAGACAACATTCTATGTGTAAATTTCTACCTCCAAAACAATCGTGATGTGAACATTGAGCTTCAATGTGAACAAGCGTGAACACTAGAGACCCTTCTTTGAAATTCAGAGAGATTGCAGGAGAACGGGGGTGAGAGAGATAATAAATCCGCTGTGACCGGATGGCAGAGCAGATTCGATGGGCCAAATGGCCTAATTCTGCTCCTACACCTTATTGTATTACTGTCTGAAGATACAGGTTGTGCAATGACTCTTGTTGTTTGTCGGGCTCCGTGTGACTATGCAGTTTAACTCTGGAGGCTGCTTTTACAGCTGCCTTTCGTCTTTGTCCATGTTATCTCTGACCAATAATCAACTCTCTGTGCAGAAATGCAGTCTGTTCTTATTTCATCATCAAGATGAACCATTTTTATCCCGCGACAGAACATTTTTATTCACTTCCCATAAAAGAATCTCTTAAAAAACTGAACTCAGTTATTTTCCAGGTATATACTTAGTTAGTCAACAGTCTGGTTCTCAGTGACCACTACTTCATGTTTTGGAGCAAGGTTTGTGGCTTATTGTTGTCACACCAGAATGTGACTAATCTTGAAGTATGATCAGAATCTTTCTGTTTATCAGTAAAGGGGAAGTCGTCGGTCAAGTTGCTCATTAGAGAATGGGACATGTATAAGGAAAAATAATTTGCTTGTCATTGTGGAAGTGCATGGGGAGGGATTGGCTGGAATACTCTGCAAAAGACTACACACATGTGTCAAATGGTTGTCCTATTTTCAGACCCAAGAGCCCTTGGAAGAAATTACTGCACACTCAGAAGAGTTAACTTTGAGGTGAAGCTGGAAATGAAGATCTGATCTAATCTCTCTTGTAGATCTTATATAATCTGCTGTGTTAATTTGGTACCAAAAATATTGCATTTAACTAAGCATTATTTGATCTACAAATAATCCTTAGCCATTAAAAAAAAATGGAGCAGTTTATGACATTTTCCATGGGTTCTGTACGTGACAGGATTGGTTACTACACAAGCTCCATGTTGTAAATGTTTCAGAAAGGACAGGGAGGGAGGCAAAAGAGGTGAGGGCGTGGCACTGTTGATCAGAGAGACTGTCACAGCCACAGAAAAGGTGGATGCCATGGAGGGATTGTAAATGGAGTCTCTGTGGGTGTAGGTTAGGAACAGGAAGGAGTCAATAAATTTACTGGGTGTTTTTTATAGGCCACCCAATAGTAACATGGTTATCGAGGAGCAAATAGTCAAACTGATTCTGGAAAGGTGTAATAATAACAGAGTTGTCATGATGGGAGATTTTAATCTCTCAAATATAGGTTGATCGATCAATGGGGTGGAGTTTCTTTGGTGCGTTCAGGAAGGTTTCTTAACACGTTATGTAGATGAGCCTGCAAGAGGAGAGGCTGTACTAGATTTGGTATTGAGAAATGAACTTGGTTAGGCATCAGATCTCTCATTGGGAGAGTATTTTGGAGATAGTGGTCATAATTCTATCTCCTTTACAACAGCATTAGAGAGAGATAGGAACAGACAAGTTGGAAAAGTGTTTAATAGGAGTAAGGGGAATCTTAAGGCTATCAAGCAGGAAATTGGAGGCTTAAATTGGAAACAGATGTTCTCAGGGAAAAGTACAGAAGAAATGTGGTGAATATTCAGGAAATATTTGTGTAGAGTTCTGTATAGGTATGTTCCAATGAGTCAGGGAAGTTATGGTAGGGTACAGGGTCCGTGGTGTACAAAGCCTGTAATAAATCTAGTCAAGAAGAAATGAAAAGCTTACAAAGGTTCAGAGAGCTAGGTAATGATAGAGATCTAGAAGAGTAAAAGACTACTAGGAAGGAGCTTAAGAATGAAGTTAGGAGATGCAGAAGGGTCCATGAGAAGGCCGTGGTGGGCAGAATTAAGGAAAACCCCAAGGCATCCTACAAGTAGGTGAAGAGCAAGAGGATAAGACATGAAAGAATAGGAGGACCTATCAAGTGTGACAGTGGGAAAGTGTGTATGGAACCGGAGGAGATAACAGAGGTACTTAATGAATACTTTGCTTCAGTATTCACTATGGAAAAGGATCTTAGTGGTTGCAGTGATGATTTGCAGCAGACTGAAATGCTTGAGCATGTAGATATTAAGAAAGAGGATGTGCTGGAGCTTTTGTAAAGCATCAAGTTAGATAAGTCTCTTGGACCAGTCATAATGTACCCCAGGCTACAGTGGGAAGTGAGGGAGGAGATTGCTGAGCCTCTGGTGATGATCTTTCCATCATCAATGGGGACAAGAGAGGATCAGAGGATTGGCGGGTTGCAGATGTTGTTCCTTTATTCAAGAAAGGGAGTAGAAATAGCCCAGGAAATTATAGACCAGTGAGTCTTAATTCAGTGGTTGCTAAGTTGATGGAGAAGATCCTGAGAGGCAGGATTTATGAACATTTGGAAAGGTATAATATGATTAGTAGTTGTCAGCATGGCTTTGTCAAGAGCAGGTTGTGCCTTACAAGCCTGATTGAATTTTTTGAGGATGAAACTAAACACATTGATGAAGGAAGAGTAGTAGATGTAGTATATATAGATTTCAGCAAGGCATTTGATAAGGTACCCGATGCATGGCTTATTGAGAAGGTAAAGATGCATGAAATCCAAGGGGACATTGATTTGTGGAGCCAGAACAGGCTTGCCCACAGAAGGCAAAGAGTGGTTTTAGACAGGTCATATTTTGCATGGATATCTGTCACCAGTAGAGTGCCTAAGAGATCTGTTCCGGGACCCTTACTCCTTGTGATTTTTATAAATGATAGTGTGGAGAGCTGTCAGAGGTTACAGTGGGACATTGGTAGGATGCAAAACTGGGCTGAGAAGTGGCAGATGCAGTTCAACCCAGTTAAGTGTGAAGAGGTTCATTTTGGTAGGTCAAATATGATGGCAAAATATAGTATTAACGGTAAGACTCTTGGCAGTGTGGAGGATCAGAGGGATGTTGGGGTTTGAGTCCATAGAACACTCAAAGCTGCTACACAGGTTGACTCTAGTTAAGAAAGTATACAGTGTATTGGCCTGCATCAACCATAGGATTGAGTTTCAGAGCCGCAAGGTAATGTTGCAGCTATATAGGACCCTGGTCAGACCCCATTTGGAGTACTGTGCTCAGTTCTGGTCGCCTCACTACAGGAAGAATGTGGAAACCATAGAAAGGGTGCAGAGGAGATTTACAAGGATGTTCCCTGGATCGGGGAGCATGACTTATGAGAATAGGTTGAGTGAACTCGGCCTTATTTCCTTGGAGCAAAAGAGGATGAGATGTGACCTGATAGAGGTGTATAAGATGATGAGAGGCATTGATCATGTGGAGAGTCAGAGGCTTATTCCCAGGGATGAAATGGCTAGCATGAGTGGGCACAGTTTAAGGGGTTTAATGATAATGATGGATAAGGAGGAATTGATTTACAGATGGAGATTTAATTCAATTTTTTTTAAAACGTCAAGGTTTTTGTGATTTTATGAAAAAACAGATCCAATTTTTTCTGGATACAAACTCATATTCAGTTGATGATAAATTTATATTATGGGAAGCAATGAAAGCATATCTGTGGGGTCAGATAATAAGTTATACTTCTAAAATTAAGAAGGAATATATGGTAGAAATAGATCAATTAGAAAAAGAGATTACAAAACTAGAAAAAGAATCCCAAAGATATATGACAGAAGAAAAACGAAGACAACTTGTCAATAAGAAGCCACAATATAATACACTTCAGACATATCGAACAGAAAAAGTAATTATGAGAACTAAACAGAGATATTATGAATTAGGTCAAAGATCACACAAGATTCTTGCTTGGCAGTTGAAAACAGAGCAGGCTTCCGAAACAATAAATGCAATCAGAACAAATGCAAATAAAATTCCTTATAAACCTTTAGAAATTAATGAAACTTCTAAAAAATTTTACTCCGAATTATATCAATCAGAATCACAAAATGAAATTGCTGAGATAGAAATTTTTTTATCACAAATAACTCTTCCAAAATTGAATTCGGAAGAACAGAAAAGATTAGATATGCCTTTTACATTAAAAGAGGTTGAAGAAGCTTTAGGATCACTCCAGAGTAATAAATTTCCAGGAGAAGACGGTTTTCCGCCTGAATTTTATAAAAAATTTAAAGATTTATTAATCCCTCCCTTTATGGAGTTAATATATCAAGCGGAGAGAACACATAAACTTCCACAATCTTTTTTGACAGCGATCCTAATAGTATTGCCAAAAAAAGATAGAGATCCTTTAAAACCAACATCATATAGGCCTATCTCTTTGATGAATACGGATTATAAAATAATAGCAAAAAATTTATCTAATAGATTATCTAAATATTTACCAAAATTAATATATATGGATCAAACAGGCTTTATTAAAAATAGACAATCGGCAGATAATGTAACTCGGTTACTTAGCATAATCCATCTGGCACAAAAGAAGAAGGAAATGAGTGTGGCAGTTGCTTTGGATGCAGAAAAAGCATTTGATAGATTGGAATGGGACTTTTTATTTAAGGTATTGGAAATATATGGGTTAGGAAAATCTTTTATAAAATGGATTAAAACCTTAAATACTAGTCCCAAAGCTAAAGTAGTAACAAATGGTCAAATTTCAACATCATTCCAGTTAACAAGGTCAACTAGACAAGGCTGTCCATTATCACCTGCCCTATTTGTATTGGCGATAGAACCATTAGCTGAATTAATTAGAACCGATCCAGATATTGTGGGCTTCAGAGTTAACCAGGAGGAATATAAGATTAATTTATTTGCTGATGATGTTCTGATTTATTTAACAAACCCATTGCATTCATTGCATAAATTATCTTTTAGATTAGAAGAATATGGGAAAATATCAGGGTATAAAGTAAACTGGGATAAAAGTGAAATTTTACCTCTTATTAAAGGAGATTATAGTCAATGTCAATTAGTAACTCAATTTAGATGGCCAACAATTGGTATAAAATATTTAGGTATAAGAGTTGATAATGATATAAAGAATTTATATAAATTAAATTATTTGCCATTATTGAAAAAAATTCAAGAAGATCTTGATAAACGGATGATGTTACCAATAACATTAGTAGGAAGAGTTAATGCTGTAAAAATGAATATATTTCTTAGATTACAATATTTATTCCAAACATTACCAATACAACTGCCCCAGAAGTTTTTTCAAGAATTGAATAAATGTGTGAGGAAGTTTCTTTGGAAAGGTAAGATGTCAAGAATATCATTGGAAAAATTGACATGTAAATTTGACCTAGGAGGGTTACAACTCCCAAATTTTAAGAATTATTATAAAGCAAATCAACTTAGATTTATTGCATCTTTTTTTGATGAAGAAAAACCGGCATGGATTAGAATAGAGCTAGATAAGATAGGAGAAAATATACCAGAAGATTTTATATATAAATGGGAATCCAAATGGATATGGGAAAAGAAATAATATCTTATATTAAAACATTTGATCGATTTATGTAATAAGGTAAATGTGGATCATGAGATAAAGAAATCTTTATTAGCAAACAGAACCCTAATACAAAATAGACTTATTCCTTTTACAATGGATAATCAACTTTTACATAACTGGTTTCAAAAAGGGATCAGATATATAGGTGACTGTTTTGGAGGAGGTATATTGATGTCGAATGATCAATTAAAGAATAAATATAAAATACCAAATAACACTCTTTTCTGTTATTTTCAATTAAAGGCCTATTTAAGAGATAAACTGGGTCAAACAATGTTAATGCCAAAACCTAATGAAACAGGAACTTCAACTCAAAAAGGAAAAATTAAAAAAATTACATCTTGTATGTATAATTTGATTCAAAAACAGACAATTAAACCAGGAATTCATAAGGCAAGACAAAAATAGGTAACTGATTTGAATATTGAAATTGATGAAAAAAATTGGTCAAGACTTTGTCTTGATAGTATGACAAATACAATAAATGTCTGACTTAGATTAGTACAATACAATTTTTTACATCAATTATGTATTACACCACAAAAAATAAATAGATTAAACGCAAATTTATCTGACCAATGTTTCCGGTGTAATCAAGAAATCAGTACTTTTCTACACTCTACTTGGTCTTTGTTTTAAAATTCAACCTTTTTGGATAAATCTAAGACTTTTACTGGAAAAATTATTGGAATACAACTTCCACATAGCCCAATATTATTTTTATTAGGCGATATTGAAGGGATAATACCGAAACCTAAATTGAATAAATATCAGAAAAAATTTATAAAAATTGCATTGGCAGTAGCCAAAAAAGCTATTGCAGTTACTTGGAAATCAGATTTATACTTAACTATGGACCGTTGGAATAATGAAATATATAGCTGCATTCCATTTGAAAAAATTACTTATAATTTAAGAAATGAATATGATATATTTTTGAAAATTTGGCACCCCTATCTACAAAAGATAGGACTTAAATATATAGGTCCTTTGAAGATAAAATTATTAGTTATTTGGGGAAAAAATAAAGATATATACTAAAGTTATTTTGAACTCCATGGAGCATGTGGAGATCCTCCGATATCCAGGCAATCCTTTTTTTTCTTCTTTCTTTCTTTTTTTTTCTTTTTTCTTTTTTTTTAGACAGGGATGTTAAGGGGGGAAGGGGTAAGGGGAGGGGGAGGGCTAATATTAATTTTCATTACTCTATTATTCTATTCATTTTATTTAATTCTCTTTAAAATTTAATAAAAAAAATATATTTAAAAAAAGGTGCTTGGAAGCAGGTGCAGAGAAGATATCAGGGGTAAGATTTTTTCGCAGATTGGTGAGTGTGTGGAATGGGCTGCTGGCAACAGTGATGGAGATCGATATGATAAGATCTTTTAAGAGACTCCTGGACAGGTACATGGAGCTTATAATAAATAGAGGGCTATGGGTAACCCTAGGTAATTTCTAAGGTAAGGACATGTTTGGCACAGCATTGTGGGCCAACGGACATGAATTGTGCTGTAGGTTTTCTATGTTTTTAAAGCCCTCCAGGCCAGGTGAAATCAGAGTCAATCGCCTCTGATCTCGTTTCAGCACAACTACATCCTTCGTCTAGAGGGGCAACTACTGCACTCAAAACATGCTCCAAGAGCAAGTGATTCAGCTCAAAGAGAAGGTTGGAAGGGTACATGTATACTAGTTGTCCCAATACCAAAAGCAGTCTTTGTTACCTGACATCATCAAACATTTTCAATATAGAGTGAGCGACAACATTCTATGTGTAAATTTCTACCTCCAAAACAATTGTGATGTGAACATTGAGCTTCAATGTGAACAAGCGTGAACACTAGAGACCCTTCTTTGAAATTCAGAGAGATTGCAGGAGAACGGGGGTGAGAGAGATAATAAATCCGCTGTGACCGGATGGCAGAGCAGACTCGATGGGCCAAATGGCCTAATTCTGATCCTACATCTTATTGTATTACTGTCTGAAGATACAAGTTGTGCAATGACTCTTGTTCTTTGCCGTGCAGTTTAATTCTGGTAGCTGCTTTTACAGGTGGCTTTCTTCTTTGTCTACGTTAACTCTGATCAAGAATCACTTCTCTCTGCAGAAAAGCAGTCTGTTCTTCTTTCATCATCTGCCCAAAACCACAAGAGAACATTTTTATTCACTTCCCATAAAACAATCTCTACAAAACTGAATTAAATTATTTTCCAGATATATTTAGTTAGTCAACAATCTGGTTCTCAGTAAGCACTACATCATGTTTTGGAGCAAAGTTTGTGGCTTATTGTTCTCACACCAGAATGTGACTAAAATAATGTGTTATCTGCAGTTCCCTATCAATGCATAATGGCTGGTTTAGGCTGCTAACTCAAGAACCGGTAGACCCAGATTACTACAAGGCAATGCAATGAATACATTTTCTATGCACAGTTTAGTTATGATCAGAATCTTTCTGTTTATCAGTAAAGGGGAAGTCGTCGGTCAAGTTGCTCATTAGAGAATGGGACCTGCATAAGGAAAAATGATTTGCTTGTTATTGTGGAAGTGCATGGGGAGGGATTGGCTGGAATACTCTGCAAAAGACTACACACATGTGTCAAATGATTGTCCTATTTTCAGACCCAAGAACCCTTGTAAGAGATTACTGCACACTCAGAAGAGTTAACTTTGAGGTGAAACTGGAAATGAAGATCTGATCTAATCTCTCTTGTAGATCTTATATAACCTGCTGTGTTAATTTGGTAACAAAAATATTGCATTTAACTAAGCATTATTTGATCTACAAATAATCCTTAGCCATTAAAAAAATATGGAGCAATTTATGACATTTTCCATGGGCTCCGTATGTGACAGGATTGGTTACTTCAAGCCTCATGTTTTAAATGTTTCAGAAAGGACAGGGAGAGAGGCAAAAGAGGTGGGGATGTGGCACTGTTGATCAGAGATAGTGTCACGGCTGCAGAAAAGGCAGACGCCATGGAGGGATTGTCTATGGAGTCTCTGTGGGTGTAGGTTAGGAACAGGAAGGGGTCAATAACTTTACCGGGTGTTTTTTATAGGCCAACCAGTAGTAACAGGGATATTGAGAAGCGTATAGGGAAACAGATCCTGGAAAGGTGTAATAGTAACACTGTTATCATGGTGGGAGATTTTAATTTCCCAATTATCAATTGACATCGCCCTCTAACAAGGGGTATAGATGAGGTGGAGTTTGTTAGGTGAGTTCAGGAAGGTTACTTGGAGGTTAGGAACAGGAAATTGTTTTTTATAAGCCGCTCAATAGTAACAGTGGTATCGGGGAGCAGATAGGCAAACAGATTCTGGAAAGGTGTAATAATAACAGAGTTGTCGTGATGGGAGATTTTATTTTCCCAAATATAGATTGATCGATCGATGGGGTGGAGTTTATTTGGTGTGTTCAGGAAGGTTTCTTGACATGGTATGTAGATAAGCCTAAAAGAGGAGAGGCTGTAATTGATTTGGTATTGGGAAATGAACCTGGTCAGACATCAGATCTCTCAGTGGGAGTGTATTTTGGAGATAGTGATCATAATTTTATCTCCTTTACAATAGCATTGGACAGAGATAGGAATAGACAAGTTAGAAAAGTGTTTAATTGGAGTAAGGGGAATCTTGAGGCTATCAAGGAGGAAATTGGAGGCTTAAATTGGAAACAGATGTTCTCAGGGAAAAGTACAGAAGAAATATGGTGAATATTTAGGGAATATTGGTGTAGAGTTCTGTATAGGTACATTCCTATGAGACAAGAATGTTGTGTTAGGGTATCAGGACTGTGGTGTACAATGGTTGTAATAAATCTAGTCAAGAAGAAATGAAAAGCTTACAAAGGTTCAGAGAGCTAGGTAATGTTAGAGATCTAGAAGATTATAAGGCTAATAGGAAGGAGCTTAAGAAGGGAATTAGGAGAGCCAGAAGGGGCCATGAGAAGGCCTTGGTGGGCAGAATGAAGGAAAATCCCAAGGCATTCTACAAGTATGTGAAGAGCAAGAGGATAAGACATGAAAGAATAGGACCTATCAAGTGTGACAGTGGGAAAGTGTGTATGGAACCGGAGGACATAACAGAGGTACTTAATGAATACTTCAGTATTCACTATGGAAAAGGATCTTGGTGATTGTAGTGATGACTTGCAGCAGACTGAAAAGCTTGAGCATGTAGATATTAAGAAAGAGGATGTGCTGGAGCTTTTGTAAAGCATCAAGTTGTATAAGTCACCAGGACCGGATGTAATGTACCCCAGGCTACTGTGGGAAGTGAGGGAGGAGAATGCTGAGCCTCTGGCAATGATCTTTGCATCATCAATGAGGACAGGAGAGGTTCAGAGGATTGTAGGGTTGCGGATGTTGTTCCTTTATTCAAGAAAGGGAGTAGAGATAACCCAAGAAATTATAGACCACTGAGTCTTACCTCAGTGGTTGGTAAGTTGATGGAGAAGATCCTGAGAGGCAGGATTTATGAACATTTGGAGAGGTATAATATGATTAGGAGTTGTCAGCATGGCTTTGTCAAGAGCAGGTTGTGCCTTACAAGCCTGATTGAATTTTTTGAGGATGAAACTAAACACATTGATGAAGGTAGAGCCTAGATGTAGTGTATGTATATTTCAGCAAGGCATTTGATAAGGTACCCCATGCACGGCTTATTGAGAAAGTAAAGATGCATGAAATCCAAGGGGACATTGATTTGTGGAGCCAGAACTGGCTTGCCCACAGAAGTCAAAGAGTGGTTGTAGATGGAGGTCTGTCACCAGTAGAGTGCCTCAGGGATCTGTTCTGGGACCCTTACTCTTTGTGATTTTTATAAATGACCTAGATGAGGAAGTGGAGGGATGGGTTAGTAAGTTTGCTGATGACACAAAGGTTGGAGGTGTTGTAGATAGTGTGGAGGGCTGTCAGAGGTTACAACAGGACATTGATAGGATGTAAACCTGGGCTGAGAAGTGGCAGCTGGAGTTCAACCCAGTTAAGTGTGAAGTGGTTCATTTTGGTAGGTCAAATCTGATGGCAGAATATAGTATTAATGGGAAGACTCTTGGCAGTGTGAAGGATCAGAGGGATCTTGGGGTCTGAGTCCATAGGACACTCAAAGCTGCTTCACAGGGTGACTCTAGTTAGGAAAGCATACGGTGCATTGGCCTTCATCAACCATGGGATTGAGTTTAGGAGTCGCGAGGTAATGTTGCAGATACATAGGACTATATATAAAGTGGCTGCACAGTTTGAATCTGTGGTTAAGAATGTCTATGGTGAATTGGCCTTCATGAATTGCCTAATTGAATTTAGGAGCCAAGAGGTAATGTTGCAACTATATAGGACCCTGCTCAGACCCCACTCGGATTACTGTGCTCAATTCTGGTCACGTCACTACAGGAAGGATGTGGAGACCATAGTAAGGGTGCAGAGGAGATTTACAAGGATGGGGAGCATGCCTTATGAGAATAGGTTGAGTGAACGCGGCCTTTTCTCCTTGGAGTGAAGGAGGATGAGAGGTGACCTGATAGAGGTGTACAAGATGATGAGAGGCTTTTTCCCAGGGCTGAAATGGCTGCCACAAGAGGACACAGGTTTAAGGTGCTGGGGAGTAGGTACAGAGGAGAAGTCAGGGGTAAGTTTTTTACTCAGAGAGTGGTGAGTGTGTGGAATGGGCTGACGGCAACTGTGGTGGAGGTGAATACAATGCGGTCTTTTATGAGGCTTTTAGATAGGTATATGAAGCTTAGTAAAATAGAGGGCTATAAGTAAGCCTAGTAATTTCTAGGGTAGGGACATGTTCAGCACAACTTTTTGTATTCCGCTGTAGCTTTTCTGTGTTTCTATGTCCTCTGGCAGCTTGTTCCACATACCAGCTAAACTTTGCCTGGGAAAAGTTGTCCCTAAGAGCGTACCCTTAAAAGCTTTCCTCTTTCACGTTAGTCCTACGGTTTCTAGTAATAGACTCCCCTACTCCAGGGGAGGAAAAAGAAAGACTGTGATTACACCCTTCATGATTTTGTCATCTTCTCTAAGGTGATCGCTCAGTGTCTTTGGCTCCTTGGAAAACATTTCCAGCCTATCCAATCCCTCCTTACAACTCAAGCCTTCCAGTCCTGACAACTAAAGAGATTGAGTTGTGAGAGGTCTCACCAATATATTATGAATCTCTTGGTCACAGTGCTTATCCATGTCATTGTCTGTACATGGAGGAGAAGGTAGATGGAGGAATTCCATAAGAACCCGTAGGAGCAGAATTAGGCATTCGTCCCCTCAACATGCTCCTCCATTCCATCAGAGGTGACTCAACCCATTCTCCTGCCCTCTCCCCATAACCATTGACAACCTGACTAAGAAAAAACTTTTCAACCTCCATTTCATACCCCATGGCATGGCCACCACACTGTCTGTGGTTATGAATTCTGCAGATTCAGCATCTCTGGCTAAAGAAATTCCTCCTCATCTCCATTGTAAAGGGATATCCTTCTATCCTGAGGCTGGTCCCTCTGCTCCTAGACACCTTCATTATAGGAAACATCCTCTCCACATCCACTCTGTCTTGGCTTTTCAATATCCCATAGGTTTCAATGAGATTCCCCCTCCCCCCATCCATACATCTAAACTCCAGCAAGTATTGGCCCAAAGCCATCAAACACTTGCCGCACGTTAACCTTTTAATTCCCACGATTGTTTTGGTGAACCTCTTCTGGGTCCTCTCCAATGCCAGTACATCTTTTGATTGTTAAGGGATCTACTCACAAAGTCAGGGCTGTTATTTTAAATATGAAGGGACACAAACCTTTGAAGACAAAATTATGTATTTTATAAATTATATCTTCTCGGTGTTCTGTCAATCCGTCAGAAGCCATGGAGAGATGAGGGCTTTGTACTTACACTCCAAGAGTGACAAATGAGACCAAAGTGACCCAGAGTCTATGCTCAATCAACACAAGGAGATTCGGTGCTGCAGAACTGTATTTTTGATGTTGTGCGTCCCTCACCTCATCCTCCCATCACCACAACAGGGACCAAGTTCCACTTGTCCTCACCTACCACCCCACCAGCCTCCGGATCCAGCATATTATCCTCCGCAACCTTCAACAGGACCCCACCTCTAAGCACATCTTTCCCTCTCTACCCCTCTCTGCTTTTCGCAGGGATCGTTCCCTCCACATCTGCCTGGTCTACACGTCCCTCCCCACAGATCTCCCACCTGGCACTTATCCCTGCAAGCATAAGTGCTACACCTATCCCTACACCTCCTCTCTTACCACCATTCAGGGCCCCAAACAGTCCTACCAGGTGAGGCAACACTTCACTTGTGAGTCTGTTGGGGTCATCTATTGCATTCGGTGCTCCCAATGTGGCCTCCTCTACATCGGTAAGACCCGATGCAGATTGGGGGACCACTTCGTCGAGCATCTACGCTCCATCTGCCGCAACAGACAGGATCTCCCTGTTGCCACCCACTTCAACTCTGCTTCACATTCCCATTTGGATATATCCATACATGGCCTCCTCTACTGCCATGATGAGGCCAAATTAAGGTTGGAGGAGCAACACCTCATATACCGTCTGGCTAGTCTCCAGCCCCTTGGTATGAACATCGAATTCTCCAACTTCTGGTAATTCCCTCCCTCTCCCTTCCCCCATCCCTTTCACTCTGCCTCCTCTTCCAGCTGCCTATCACCTCTCATAATTCTGCCTTCTTCTACTACCCATAGTGCTTTCCCCTTACATTCCTTCTTCACCTTTCCTGCCTATCCCCTCCCTGCTTCCCCTCCCCCACCCCTTGATCATTCCTCTGATTGGTTTATCACCTGACACCTACCAGCCTTCTCCTTCCCACCCTCCCCCCCACCTTCTTTACAGGGCCCCCTCCCTCTTCAGTCCTGATGAAGGATCTCAGCCCAAAACATTGACTGCTCGTTTCCACGGATGCTGCCTGACCTGCTGAGTTCCTCCAGCTTGTTGTACGTGTTGCTTTGATTCCCAGCATCTGCAGTGTACTTTGTGTTTGTGAATCGGCACGTGTAGCATTTTGGCCACTTGCAGGGATAAGTGCCAGAGGGGGATTAGTGGGGAGGGATGAACGGACAAGGGAATCCCAGGAGCTATCCCTACAACAGAGGGAGGAGGCAGAGATGGTAGGACCCCTTTGAAGGCGGCAGAAGTACTGGATGCAGAGGCTCATGGGGTGGCACATCAGTATAACGAGAACTATCACTGTTAAGTTGGCAGGCCGATGGGGATGAGCGTGGATGTCTGGGAACCGTTGGAGATGTGGATGAGGACAGCATCAATGTTGGAGGAGGGGAAACGCCGTCCTTTGGAGGAGGATGACATTTTTGAAGTACTGGAAAGTAAAACCTCATCCTGGGAACAGATGTGCCGGAGACGAAGGAATGGAGAAAAGGGAATGGAATTTTACAGGAGACAGGCTAGGAAGATGTCAGTCGACAGTTTGGTTCCAGAGGTGGAGACAGGTAGATCAGGAATAGGGGGAGGGAGGTGTCAGAAATGGACCAAGTGAATAGTTGGCAGCAAAGTTGATTAAATTGACGAGCTCAGCATGAGTGCAAAAAGCAGCACCAATGCAGTAGAGGAAGAGATGGGTAGCATTACCAGGGAAATCTTGGAAGACTTCTATATCAACTGCAAGGTAATGTTCATACTAGTCCTGTTTGTCAGCACTTTGCCAGCCGATTGTGCTGAGGCGATTCAAGTGCATGTCAAAGTGCTTCTTAAACGTTAACAAAGACTCTGCCTCCACTAACTTCACAATGGCATATCCAGATTCCATCTCTGGGAAGCGGAAAAAAACTTCCTCAGATGCCCTATGATCTGGTCGTGGACAAAGCTGCCACAGGGGTATGTTTTTCTGTTGCCTGTCCCACTAATGCCACTCAATCTCGTGCACCTCTATCAGGAATAACCACATTTCCCCCCCCCCCCCCACCCAAGCCCCCACTCAACCCTGCAAGCAAATTAAACATATTTTTCTGTCACTCCACGTTAAGTGGGGCAACCCACCCCATCTGGGTGAATCTCCTCTGCACTCAGTCAGGTGCAATCACGCCCCAAGTGGTAACCAGAATGGCATAGTGTTCCCGCCTTCAGCTTACCTGTTGTTTTATTAACTTGTCCCAACATTTCCTTGCTCTTAAATTCTGCATCCCACAAGTAAGGGAAGCATCCTGCCTGTCCTCCCACTAGGCACTGCTGGAATATGATGGATAGCAATGGTCTCCAGCCACTGCCCCACCCTCCCATAGGCGAATCCAAAACTATGGGCATAGGCATAAAACAATAGGGGCAACTTTTTCCACGCAGAGGCTGGCAAGTTGAAATGGACTGTCGGAGGAAGTGGTTGAGGCAGGTACAATCATTTCATTTAAGAAGCTCCTGAACACGGAGGAGCCGATATGGGCCAACATTAAGAAATAGGGACTGGCTAGGAGGGCACCGTGGACTGGTGGGTGGGAGGGTGTGAAGAGTGTCTGTGGCTGTTTTACTGAGATGGGCTGTACAGTGGTGTGTACAATTGACAAGTCTCTAGTCAGAATACTTAGACCAGAATAACTATACACTTGTATTCCAAACAAAGGCAAAAGACAGTTATATTCTGCATTTTTCATTTTTAATTGCTTACAAAAAGAGTGAGGAGGAATCAATACAAAAAATGGTCAAAGCACCGTGTGATTTGCTCTTCCCCAATGTGCTCCCACAGAACGGAGGTGTGACATGATACATTTTACGATGATCGGGCTGCAGCGACGACAGGAATATCCCGTGTGAAGACTGGTTTCAGACATACAAGCCAGCTTTGGCGAAAGTTCAGTCCAGTACTGGGAGAGCACTCGGAGTTTACATCTAGTCTCACAGCTCGAGTGAGAGGCCATTTCAGCTTCACTGAATGATCCTGGGTTTGGATAACAAAGGAAGACCCACACACAAGCTGGATATTTTTAGTTCATCAAGCAACATTATAAGAAAGAATGCTCTTCTTCTAACGTTTGGTTAATACTCGCTGGCACAAGGGTCATGAATAAGGCCACAGAAAAGTCAAGCGCCCGACTAACACATAGCACACATTATCCCTTTTCGGAATAAAGGTGGTTCTGAACTTCTGACCCGAGAGGTTGCTGTTGCATCTGAAACGAGGCGGGAAGCGGCGACTGCGGGAACCACTGACACCTGCTGGCAACACGCGGAACAGCAAGCAGCTGCCCCCTCTCTCTAATACCCGTTGCTGCAAATGTCAGTGAGGAGTTGGGGCCAGGGTGGTCAGAGGGAATTGCATTACCGGCATCTGAGCAGGACTTGAAGGGGTCAAAAATACAAGTCTTAGTATATTTGCATCATGTTGTGTAGATTAGTTGACCCCCTCACCCGAAAAGACTCTCAGCAAATTAGATCAGAGAAGGTAAGGAGGATGCCGTCTCCCTGCGGTGTTAGATACAAAAGCAGCTTAAAATACATCTTCCTTCAAAACAGAAAGACGGAGATTTACCTGATAACAATAGACATCGCCTTCTGGAAATAACTGAAGGGGAAGATAAAAAAAGCCTTTGTGGAGGAAATGCCGTCAACATCTAAAAAAAACTCGCGAAAGGACGTATTTCGACCTTTTCATTCAATCATTTGACCCCAAAATATGAAATGCAACAATACGAACATTTTAAAAAGAATATGAACGTTGTGTTTCAATAGTATTAGCATTTTTGGCCCGTTGTTTAAAGAGCAGGGTTGTGGTGAGGTTCCAGGAATATCACTGATTCTTGACTCCCTACATTCCACAATACCATGCTCAACGCGCCACTAACTGAGAGAGGTGAGAGTAAACTAGAGCACTCCCCTCCAGCTGACCAGAATGTGTGGTAAGAAATGTGAATTAGATATTGTCAAGCACTTCGGTATTTTAAAAAAAAATCTTAAATAGAAAAGTCAACAGGTTCCTGAAAGCCACCAGGATCCACATTTCCTGACGAAGGGACAATGATCATATCCCAAATAATTTTCAGAGCAAAAGCTGCAATTATGCAGGAGAACACTAGATGTCGCTGCACTGCTTTCTCCAGACTTTCCCCACATAATACAGCTCTGCTCAGTTGCCCATGGGCTGGGGCCCGGTCTCTCTCACTCTCTCTCTCC
The DNA here is from genome assembly GCF_048418815.1 of Hemitrygon akajei. Taxonomy (NCBI): domain Eukaryota; kingdom Metazoa; phylum Chordata; class Chondrichthyes; order Myliobatiformes; family Dasyatidae; genus Hemitrygon; species Hemitrygon akajei. The sequence continues at coordinate 166,491,890 of NC_133125.1, read as the reverse complement.
CTCACACATACACACACACACACACCTTAGAGTCAGGGATTTAAGGGGGAGGAGCAACAGATTCCTGATCCAAGCATTCCAGTGCATCCAATCATTCAGAGCCAATTCTATTCTATTCCACAGTTCAGCCAAGGCTGAGAGGCCTTAACTGGGTCCCGGTTCTTAATACTTCTTATTGATCAGAATGCAGCAAAAACTGAGGGCGGCTCCGAGCTTTGCCACCTCTGTACAGGAGGCTGGTATTAGCGTGTAGTCCGGCAGCTTCTGGAAAACCTAAAGAACAAATAACAGTATGAGAAGATGGCAGCTAATAATCATTTGAAACAGAATTGGCAGAGGCCCTCAATTAAAACACCTTTCTCTGGCTTACAAATTACAATAAGTGAGCATCTTCAGTCATAAGCATTTCTCACCCACGCCCATCAACTACGCCACACCCTGTGCTCCCACCATCCATCTCCAGGGGTTGGATGACATCAGCCATTGACCTACCAACCCAAGTTCAGAGGTGAGAGTAAACTAGAGCACTCACAGTCAGAGAACATGCAAACTCCACTCAGCCAGCACTGTAGGTTGGGATTCAACTGGATCACTGGTGCTGCAAGCTGGTGACTGCACCAGCTACTAGCAATGTTTGCATTAGTTCATCCTTGGGGAGATAACCAACAATATTTAACCTGAGCCCCACCCTCCCTTACTCAAGAGGATGTTGATGTAGCACCATCCATGGCAGGAAGGAAAGACCCCAACTCAATGATCTGCAGTCAAATAAAAGGTGGTGGGAGCACCCAAGATTAGACAGGAAGAGGAGAGGAGGGAATCACCTATTGTATTGGTATCTGACTGTACATTATTGTTGTGGTTCTTTCCCCACAGATGGTGCTAAATATTGTAACAAAGCGGCTCAAATGAAATAAATGTTAGTTGCCTCCCCAAGGACAAACTAATGTACGAATTACACACACTAAATGCTGGAAGAGCTCAGATCAGGAAACATCTACAGAGGGGTTTGGGCCAAAACCCCTCATCAGGACTAGAAAGTGGGGGGGGGGGGGGGGGAGAGGAGAAGAATCCAAGATAAGGTGAGAGGTGGGTCAGTACAAGCTCGATGGTGATCGGTGAAGCCATGTGAGGTCAGTCTGACTTCATCCTCCACATTCCTCTGCCCGAAGTTGATGCCAGTCCATTCGAGCAGAAACCCAGGTTTCTGCACACAGCAGCACTGTGTCATGGCAGGAGTAATATACACACCAGGTCAAATGGTCAAGAACAAGATCCTAGACTCAAGATTGTTTCATGTCATTCCCAGTACTCAAGTGTAAAGGAGAACAAAATAATTGTTCCAGATCTGATACAGTACAAAACAAATTAAGGACAATTTAAAAAAATATTGTAAATATGCAAGACAGCAGATATACGTTAATTGTATGTCCATAATGTGAGACTAAGCTTACATAATGTGATTGACAGGAAATAATCAAGTAGTGGTGGAGCTAGTGAGAACACTCTTCTCTAGATATAGAACTGGGAAGCAAGCCACAAATAAGTTAGAAAAAAAATCATAGTCTGCAAGTTTTTGTTAAAAGTCAGATTCCAGCACCCTCTCTAGGTAGTGGATTCCAGATGTTAGCTTTGCTTAAAATATTTCCCATTTCCTTTCTCGATTTTATGCCAAACTCTAGCCTGCCTGGAGTTAACTCTAGGCAGGCCAGGGTTGCTGTCCTCCCCCACCCCCCAACTTGCTTGCACTGTTAAAGTCCCTCAGGTATCCCCTTTAGCCTTCAAACTATTTTCCCTTCAGCTCCAAGAAAGTTTGAAGTTATGATAGAGTTTTGGGATTTTACTGTCATGCAGGCAACTATCCAGGAAAAACAGTTGGAACAGATTGCAAATATTACTGCTTCAGAATACATCAGGCAGTTCAACAGCATGACCAAACAATTTTACAGACAACTAAAGCAAAACAAAAATTTAAAAAAAAAATTAAAGCCCCACTGGCTGCAAACTATTAAAAGGTTGTTAATCAAACTTCTACACTTCTAAAAAAAAATGGGTCACTAGTGTAAGTTTGGAGCTCATCGCTTCAGCAACAGGGCAGTGGGCCTGGAATTCTGGGATAGGGATGTTGAATGCACTGGGTACATGTGCCCTGCACTCCAGGACTTCTTTGCCTACAGAGCTTGCCGACAATTTGAGGCACAAGAGGCCAGTGAACATGGCTCTGTTGGCAAGCATCAAAGGATGGAAGAGAAGCTGGCTCATGGGCACCCGAGGAAGTTTAATTGAATGGATTTTGAAAGGTGCACAGTGTTAAGGGAGAAAAATGCACATTTTCATAGCTAGAGAACTACAGAACTAAAACAGGCCCTTCTGCTCATCTATTCCATATCAAACTATTATCCTCCCCAGTCCCACCAATCCACACATTAACATAGCCCTCCATACCTGCATCCTCCACTTCCACCGACAGTACCTGGGGTGAAGTTCCCCTCTCAGGTTCCCTTAAATATTTCACCTATCGGCCTTAATGCACAACCTTTGATGGGTTCTGGTTTAGTTCTTCTGTGTCAAGACTTCACATCTTCACAAACATGGTTACCTTAAGCTACACAGAGGGCCCCTCTAGCCCCCACCACCCACAGCCTGTACACTTCTTTAGAACTTCCTCTCTAGTAACTGAATGCAGTTGAAACCATACACATAGAGGTTGTTTTCCAAGCCAGGCAAGTCCCTCTGGAAACAAACTTGACTTGCAGTTGTAAAATGGCTTCAGAGAACTGCATTATTTGCATTTATGTCAAAGTTTTTCTCTTCGGCAGAAACAATAAACCTATGCAACCCCCATAACCCTCATCCAGTAAGGCTGGTTCACATCTTCTTTAGTCATTCACTCCATTGAGGCTATGCCAGTAATGACACTCATTTGCCCTGTAACCAACTCTCTCCCTTTAACTGCCACAGCCCTCCTGCAGCTCACTGACACAAGAAGCGGGTTAGTGGTCAATTAACACCAAGCCTGCATTTGATTGGGATGTGGGAGGAAACCAAAGCACCTGGGGAACCCGTATACATGTAACACCCTGATTCACATTTTTACTGCTATGCTACGCAGTCTGTTCTGCTTTCAGCCTGTAAGGGATGCTGAGGAATGTGCGTGTCATCCAATTAGGAAGGTTGGTCTTGGGTTTTTTATGGTTCAGCGGGAGATGAAGATAGAAGATGCTGAGGAGAACCGGCTGTGGGATTCAACCCGGTGGGTTACAGTGACTTGATGGAGCCGGGCGATGAGATTGACTGAGGATCAGTGAATGTGAATTTTGGGAAGAGTTGAGCTCCAGCTTGTGCACATTTGACTGTTTAATTATAATGGCCCCTTATTCTTTTATTTTCCCTTTACTAACCCTTTAGTTAAGTTAAAATTCATTAAGAAATAATTCCTTTAATCATATGCAGTGCGCTGTCTGTTGTTTCTTGGCACTGAGTTGTAACGGTAGCAAATTACACAACATCCACACAAACCGGGGTTTGGGGTGGGAGAGCCGCCTGAATCTCACGGGTTTGGCGGGACTGGCGAGTGCATTCCCTATACATTTGCAGCCAAGGAGGCTCAGTGGGGTTTCACACAGAAAATGCAAACTCCACAGACACAGCACCGGGAACATGCAAACTCCACAGACACAGCACCGGAGAACATAGACCAGTACAGCACAGACCCTCTGTACCAACCTTTAAGACCTACTGCACAATCTACCCCTTCCCTCCCACATACGTAGCTCCATTCTTCTCTTCTCCAGATGCCCAAGAGTCTATTAAAAGCCTGTAATGTATCTGCCTCCACCACCACTCCTAGCAGGGAAATCCCTGCACCTTTGACATCCCCCACTATTCTTTTACCTTAAAATTAATGCCCTCTTGTATGAGTCATTGCTGCCTGGAAAAAGGGCACCAGCTGTCCCCAATCATTGCCCCTTATACACATCTTAAAGTTATTTCCCATCCCATTTGGGCTTGGATCTGGATTTTGCACCTCATGCCAATGCTTTGGCCTTGCACCAAAAGCTCATTGACATAGAACTGAGATCATACCCAAAATTTCTTATCCCAGTCCCAAATGACCAAAGCTGTGGCTTCCTAATTCTGGACAGCAGCTCAACGAAACAACCTTGGTATCTACCCCATCCACCCCCATCTGGTTAACGGAGGAATCACCTTTACTTCCATGGAGTTTAGAATACAGAACTCTGCTTCTACACTCAGTGGCCATTTAAATATGTACTGTACACCTGTTCATTAATGTAAATATCTAATCAGCCAATTACATGGCAGTAACTCAATGCATAGAAACATACAAAAATGCACGAAGAGCTTCAGTTCTTCAGACCAAACATCAGAATGGGAAGAAATGTGATCTCAGTGAGTTTGACCGTGGAATGTTTGTTGGTGCCAGATGAGACAGTTTGAGTATCTCAGAAACTGTTGATCTCCTGGGATTTTCATGCAGTCTCTAGAGTTTACTGAGAATGGTGTGGAAAAACTAAAAGCATTCAGTGAGCGGCATTTCTGTGGGCGAAAATGCCTTATTAATGAGAGGTCAGAGGAGAATGGCCAGACTGGCTGAAGTCGACAGCAACAGTGATGTGCAGAAGAGCATCTCTGAATGCATAGCACATCGAACCTTGAAGTGGATGGGCTACAGCAGCAGAAGACCTTAAACATACATTGTGGCCACTTTATTGGATTACAGGAGGTACATTAAGTGGCCACTGATTATCCATCCATGGCATGCAATTACTTATCGTCAATTCAATTCACACTCAAGTGATTTGGTAACTGCATTTTACAGCATGTTTGTCAATATCCCATGCTGTTCACACTCCATATTGTCATCTGCAAGATTTCGAGAGCACTTATGTACAGTCATTATGTTGCTGCATAGTTTAAACATTTGTGAAGAATTAGCCCTAGCACACACACACATTGTGATATGGTGCTGATCCAACACTGTCTGGGTCACAGATGGCTGTTAACTTGCGCTGAAAATATGCAGCTTGGACCCTCACTTCTAACAAGCCAATGCTTGGCTTTGACATCCATCAAAAACAAATGGGCTGATTCAAGCATGCAGACTTGGGAAATGGAAGCTTCCTTTCAAACAGAGGGTCCGTGCTTCCCTGTGTGGCACAATAGTGTCACTGCTAGCATAAAGCTTTAGATACTCGCAATCAGGGTTCAATTTCACATTCTCCCCATGACGTTGTGGGTTTCCCAGTGTTATGATTTCCTCCCGCATTCTAAAGGCACATGGGTTAGGGTCAGTGAGTTGTGGACATGATACATTGGCACCAGAAGCATGGCAATGCTTGCAGGCTGCCCCCAACAAATCCCTGGACTGTTGATCATTGACACATTTCACTATGCTTCAGCATACATGGGCCAAAAAGCCAATCTTTATCATTAAATCTGTTCTGCTGCACTCCTAACTAATGCCAATGTTGCACAGAGGGTAGTAGGGAAACAGCTTGGCAAACCATGATAATTGTTAATTACTATAGTCGTGTCAGGGAAGGGCATCCACAGTGAAAGGTAGGACCCTGGGGAGTGCTGTAGAACAAAGGCAGGGAACAAAGGTACACAGGATCCCAGGAGCCATTTTATTTGCCATATGTATTTACATGCATTTGTAGTTTGCTCTGGTGTTGGTGTGATGGGCAACAAAAATACTCAAGAGTAAAGAAAGTACAACAATAAAGTTAGAGATTAAAGTACAGATATGGAATAACGTGCATAAACAGCAGCATGTAAACAGCATTACAGAGGGCAGAGCTTAGGATGATGGTGCCTAAAGGCGACTTCTTTGCTTGCATCTTCTAAACCAGCACCATTTCTATATTTAACATACTTTTTCCTTTCTGGGTTCTTTTGAAGACCCTGACCTGGAATACCATGCTGACTTCGGCTCTTTGTGAAAATGAGACCCGCTCTCAGGGTGCCAGATTTTCATGGCTCTGGAGGCGGGTGAATTTGAGGTCGGTGCCACCACAGAAAACTGCTGTGTCGTAGGAGTACAGAGAAGATTGAAAGCAGTGGGTTGGCTGCTGGCTGTGTGTGCAGAGACCAGAGATCTTTGGGCACAGAGCTTGGAAAAAGCAACACGACAGACTTTTAACACAGTAGATCAGCAAGTTGTTTTGTTACATCTCCCCTCTAGCTGTGAAACGGGGACACCTTTTCTCCCCCCTTGTGAGGAAGAGAGAAAGCCTGTGGTACGTCGAATTACCGGGTGAACGAGTAGTCTTCGGGGTACTGCAAGTCTGTGCCTTTATTGATGCTTTGCTACATGCTTGTGTGCTCGGTGGAGGGTGTGCTAATGATTTTTTGCTGGTGGGGGTGTGGTTTCATTGCTTTGCTGCTGTTTATGCATGGGGGAGCTTTGGGGTTCTAACATTTAACTGGCGTTCATTCTTTGGGGCACTTGTCTGTTTTTTGTGGATGTTTGTGGAAAAAAAGAATTTCAGGATGTATATTGTATACATTTCCAACATTAAATTGAACCTATTAAAAAGCAGTTTTAGGTGTTTACAGTATCGTGACAGAAGTAATAAGATAAAACTTTCTCTCCCAAAGGAAATTATTGTTGCAAGGTTGCTCAGTCAGAGGGTAGATAGCTAAAATGGTTCACCAGATTAACTGACTGGGGAAAAGCAACTTTTGAGGTGGCTCCCAAAAGTGACATCACTTGTAGACAGGGTAACCAAGACTGCATCTGGCACACTGGCCTTCAGTCAAGGCATTGAGTATAGGAAGTGGGACATCATGTTGCAGTTGTCCACAATGCTGGTGAAGTCACACGGAGTGTTATGTACAGTTTTAGATAGGAGAGATGCCAACAAGCTGGAGAGGTGAGATTGTTGCCAGGCAGCTGAGTTATAGAGGAAAGCTGGGCATGCTGGGAATTCATACCTTGGAAGTTATGTGGTGACTTAAAAGGTGTACAAAATCGTGATAGGTATAGACAGTGAATGCATGGCAATTTTCTCCACTAATGAAAGAACCACTAATAATCAAGGATGTTCATTAAGCCAGAATTTCAGCTGTGGAAACCAGCTGTAAAAACCACAATCAGGCATGCAGAATGCAGCCAATGGTGGGAAATTACTGATCAACAAGTACCAGGACAATGGGAGAGAATGGGGCCTGGGCACCGAGTTCAGACAGATTGAAAAGATTAGATTTCCCCCATAGGACCTGCCTGACCTGCTATGTATTTTCATTTGTTTTTGATTGGCAGCATCTGCAACGCTATTGATAGTCAGTAACTGAAGTGTCAGGAATGGCAAGTTCATGAGCTCCTAAGGTCATCATAGCAGGGATGCAAACTGTCCAACTCACTCAGAGATGCACAGACTTAACATTCAACAGTGAACAGTACAAATGACAGAGAACACTACAACATAGTCAGGCACTCAATTAGTTTGGCAAAAGACTGGACCAAAGCCCATTCCCAATCCTTTCTACCTCTACAATATACTTATCCCTCCATTCTCTGCATATTCATGAGCATATTTAAGATACCCTTTAATTCTTCCACTCCTGTCTCTGGTAGTGCAGTCCAGGACAGGCACTCACACATCTCCTTTGAATCTGTAATGGATGCCCTCTGGAATGAGACATTACAATCCTGCAGGAAAGACTCTGCTGTCTTCTCCATTTGTACCTCAAGCTTATAAATCTGTCAAGGTCTCTCTTCAGCCTCTGCCAATCTGGAGAAAGAACAGCCCAAGTTTGTCCAACCTCTCCTTACAGCACATGTGAATTCTGATGGCATCCTGCTAAATATGTTCTGCATCCTCTCCAAAAGCTTCCACACTCTTGCTATAGTGGGGTGACCAGCATTGAATGCAATATTCCAGATGTAGCCCAGAGTTTGTAAAACTAGTTTTACAGATCTGCAGAATAACTTAGACTCTTGAACCCAGTGCCTCAACTAAAGGCAAGCATACCATATGCCTTCTACACAACAGGTCAGCTTGGCAACAGAAGTCATGGTGATTGGACACTGCTGCTCATTCACAGCTCAGTAACAACAGGCTTTGATACACCCTCCATTATCACCTCCTCCCACCCAGCCCCAGACAGTGGATGGTGGAAGAGCCCAGAGGGGTCACATAAATACATCCACTTACTGCAGAGCTTTCTGGAAATTCCTCGGCCGACCGATGCACCAGCGTATCAAACTTGTTAGCGACCCGCACGTAGATGCAGTTGGCTGCAACGTCATCCGGCACAGTCAGTTTTTCGTAGGTGAAGTCTGTCAGTTGCTCCATTGCCTGCCAGAAAGAACACAGCAGGGATTCTTTCCTCTCCTGGGCCAGGAGTCACAGTAAACCATCCTGCCAAACATCCAGGGCATGCTCCAAGTTTCCTGTACATTTCCCTCAAGATATTCATTTTGGCCTCCCACCAGCATTTATTTCTCATCCCCTAATTGAACTCGAGGCATGAGCTGGAACAGAACGGCATTACAACAGGCCCTTCGGTCCATCTTGTGCTGAAACAACTCAATGCTCAACTAAACTAATCCCTTCTGCCTTTGAACCTGTTCCCTCTTACCTCAATGCATGCCCTCCAGTATTAGATATTTCAACCATGGAGGTGAGGGAGTGGGGGGCAGGGAAGATATCTGTCTACTCTATGCCTCAGTCTTGCAAGCCCCAAGGTGAAGGTTCTCAGGACTATTGGGGAGACAGTTGCAAAGTTTAGACCCAGTGATGATATATGCTCAGTGGCCACTTTAATGCAAATATCTAATCAGCCATTCCTGTGGCAGCAACTCGATGCATAAAAGCATTCACTCACGAAAAGGTGCAGTTGTTCAGACCACACATCAGAATGGGTTGGGATGTGATAAGTGACTTTGACAGTGGAATGAACTTCGGTGCCAGATGGGGTAATTTGAGTATCTCAGAAATTGCTGATCTCCGGGGAATTTCCACAAGGTCTCTAGAGCTTACAGAAAATGGTGTGTAAAACAAAAACAAATCCAGTGAATGGCAGTTTTGTGGGCAAAAGCACCTTGTTAGTGAGAGATCAGATTCAAGCTGAGAAGGGGGTGATAGTAACTCAAATATCCATGTGGTACAACTGGTGTGCAGAAGAGCATCCCTGAATGCCCAACATGAACCTTAAACTGAATGGGCTACAGTAGCAGCGGACCACACTACATTACCTAATAACATGGGCACCGAGTGTATTCCAAGTCATATTGATGTAGAACTTGAAGAATCTGTAGACAGTGGCTCTCCTTTGTTTATTACCCTCATTCTTGGAGATCACAGGGTTTGAGAGTCATACTGAGACATACTGTTTCTGTGAGTCCTCCAGCATGGGTCTCTTGGGCCCATCAAGTCTGACTAACAATCAAAACCCATTGACACAAACCTCATTTTATTCTCCTCACATTCCGCTCTTGTCCCCCAATGCAGTACATTTTAATGGGCAACACACATTGCAGTGGGAGCACCAGAGGGGGCAAATGTTCAGGATGGTCAATGGGCCACTAAGCACAGGATGACTCTTATTTCTGTACCCCTCACTAAAAGAGGGAGTACAGAAGCCAGGTTGCAGCAAGTCTCATTTACAAGCATCTGATGATTTCTAATTGGAAGCTAGATGCACAAGCATCCAGGAAAAGGGTGGAGATGGACAACCAGAAATCAAACTCGCACTGCAATGAACTACAGTGCCAACTGCATCAGGATGTGCTATGGGTGAGCTAATGCAAGGGTGACACTGTAGCACCTGGTACTGTAGGAGATTGTGCAATTGGTTTACAGCATCCCCAATCACTGATCGGGTTTCGATTCCCGTTACTGTCTACAAGGAGTTTGCATGTTCTTCATGACCATGTGGGTTTCCTCCTGATGCTCTGGTTTCTTCCCACATTCCAGAGGCAAACAGTAGGCTTAGGGTATTTTGGACATGTTATGCTGGTGCTGGAAGCATGAAGACACTTGTACAATGCCCTCAGCATGATCTTTGAACTGTGTTGGTTTCTAATGCAAAACACTGTATTTCACTGTGTTTTGATGCAAATGTCAGAAATAAAGCTACTCATTAATCTCTTGAAGGACATTATATTCCTGAATCTGGGGATGAAAAGTTCAGATTTATTGTTGTACTGGGGGAAGAAAGGGAAGGGTGGATATTGCCAGAGTGCATACAGCAGTGCCCACCCCCTCTGACTTGCCTTACCTTGATGGTCTTTCGAGCAAGGTCACTACTCCCAACAACAATCGTGCTGGGACCACCCATGCTGCAGAAGCTCTTGAGATGATGAGGCTCAGGGATGCGCACCTCAGACACCGTGAAATCCTGAAGATACCAACAGACAGAAGAGTGGGTCTTTGGGTCAGTTGCACACCAAAATTTAAGTTGGAAACCTACTTTCAAGGCCAATGCCCAATGTCAAATACTTTTGCAATACTGAAAGTGTTGCACTGTTGAGGAGCCTTACCAGGCAAGATCCACATCAGTCCTTCAAGTGAGAGATTTTGGAAAACATCACCCAGCAACACTGGGCAGAATAGTTATCCTCAAAAATATCCATAAAACACAAGAAATGCTGAAACACTCAGGTTAGGCAATGCTTAGGGGTAAAAAATCATGAAGGGACTCTGCCTGAAACGTTGACTGTTTATTCCTCTTCATAGACTCTGCCCGACTTACTGAGTTCCACTGGTGCTGTGGGTTACTCAGGCTTGAGAATTTCATAAAGTAGTGTAGCAGAGAAGTGAGGGTAATGGGGAAATAATGGGTTAAACATGGTGCCGTCAATCTCAGTGTGTGGATGAGTCATTAATGCTGTAAAATCTACACATTGTAAAATGACAAATACCGATACTGGAGAAAGGAGCTCCCCACACGTCTCCCCCCCCCCCCCACCCCAACCCCATGAGTAATCACTTCAGTATCACATTGCTTTTTATGGAAGCAAACTGGCTGCCCATTTCCAAGATCCAGTTAAGGCTTTCTACCCAGGTCCCAAGTAGTTTGTGATCCTTTACACCCACGACTGTACTGCCACATACAGCTCCAATCTGCTGATCAAACTCCCAGATGAATTGACTTTGATCGGCCTCATTTCTAGCAGTGATGAGACAGCCTACAGAGGAGAGGTTGACACCCTGACAGTGGTGCCAGAATAACAACCTCTCCCTCAGTGTCCAAAAAACAAAAGAGCCAATTGTGGATGACAGGAGGAACTGAGACAGGCTCGCCCCGATCAACATCAATGGGACTGCAGCTGAGAGGCTGAGTAGTTTCAAGTTCCTCGGAATACACATCACCTACGACCTCACCTGGACTGTACACACCGGCTTTGTGGCAAAAAAGCACATCATCATCTCTTCCACCTCAGGCAACTGAAGAAATTTGGTATTGGCCCCTAAATCCTCAAGACCTTCTACAGGGGCACCATTGTAAGCATACTGACTGGCTGTATCACCGCCTGGTACAAGGGGCACCCTTGATCACTGGGCACTGCAGTGAGTAGTACAGACAGCCCAGTCTGGAAGATCACTGGAGCCTCCAGTCACCCAACCATAAACTTTTTCAGCTGCTTCTGTCTGGCAAATGGTACTGTAGCATTAAAGCCAGGACCAACAGGGTACATACAGGACAGCTTCTTTCTACATGTCTGTACATTGCAACGGAGTCATAATGCAAAGATTTTTTACTCCCTCGCGTTGTGCGACGTATGCAAGATTTAAATAAATTCTAAATGAAATACACAAGATCGCACAGATCAGTCCATTAGGTGATAAAATCATTGCAAACAATCTTCAAATAGATTACCGATTTCATTTCTTTTCCCAAAATACAGTAACACTTTAGAACCAAAAGACTGGCAATTTCCAAGTCAGGAGGGAGAAGGACTTGGAAGAGAATGTGCAGATGTTTAGGGAGATGTACAACTTCAATGCCCGCTTTTCCAGGTGGAAAACTTACATAATGCATCGTGATGCCCAGTTCCAAACTAGGACTGATTTATATTGCTGTGGGTTGCAGCTGCTCCCCTCAAGCCCAGCATCACTGACCATTCCCAGCTATTTGCTGAGTGGTGATGTCACCTTAAACCAATGCAATCTGTCTGAAGCTAGCCCAGAGTAACATTCTTCTCTAGATTAGATGCATCTTGAAAAAAAAAAATTCAAGCCGCATTTAATCGACAGTAGATTCATATCCAGCCAGGTCAGATGCACCCAAGAGGAAGCTATATATCAAGTAACACACAAAAGTGCTGGAGGAACTCAGCATGTCAGGCAGCATCTTTGGAGAGGAATAAAGAGCCAATGTTTTGGGCTGAGACCCCTCATCAGGACTGAAAGGGAAGAAGGAATAAGATGGGAGCTGGGGTATGAAGCTGGCAGGTGATAGATAGGTAATACCTATTGTCTATCAAGGGATAAGCGGGTGGATGAGGGAAGAGGAGGTGGTGAAAAGCTGGGAGGTGATAGGTGCGAAAGGTAAAGGGCTGAAGAAGGCATCTGATAGAGGATAATGGGAGAAGGGAGAGGTGATAGGCAGACGAGGTGAAAAGGTAAGAGAAGAAGAAAGGGTAAGAGAGAAGGCGAGGAGAAGGGGTGAGAGGGGAGCCAGAGGATAATGGAAAAGAGTTGGGGAGAGGGCAAGAAAGAAATTAGTGGAAGTTGGAGAAATCAATGTACATGTCATCAGCTTGGAGGCTGTTCAGACATTGAGGTGTTACTCTCCCAAGATCATCCCTTTGCCTGTTTTCCCCTCACAACGTGTCCCAAAGTTTTCATTTAAGATTTTGCTATTTTGTGCTACTCCAGTCCTATATTTGTTTATGGAAGGGCTTCATGGTCAGAACGTGGTATCTTTCCCTCTCTGCATTGCCCATTCTGGCACTTGTCCATCCTCTCCCCCTCTTGATCCAGACATTGTGATATGAAATTATGCCCCTTGCCTCACCTTAAAAGCCTCTGCAACAAATCTTGCTCCTTTATGATTAGTCCATTTTGAGATCCCAACAAAGAATTCACGTCCTGAAACAGAAATTTTGTGGGGGGTGGGGGGAGGATAAAAAAAATGTCAACTTGATTAGATATTAAAGTCACTAAGACTTAACAGCCTTAACTAGCACAGTTAACACAAAATAGGAGTAGTCCACTCAGTCGCTCAAGCCTGACTTACTATTCAACACAATGATGGCTGATCTTCCCCAAGCCTCAACTCTTCTATTCCAGTTCCATAACCTTCAATTCCATCATTCCATTCCCTGGTCAGACCCCACATGGAGTACTGTGCTCAGTTCTGGTCACCTCACTACAATAAGGATGTGAAAACCATAGAAAGGGTGCAGAGGAGATTTACAAGGATGTTGCCTGGATTGGGGAGCATTATGAGAATAGGTTGAGTGAAATCGGATTTTCCTCCTTGGAGCGACAGAGGATGAGAGACTGATAGAGGTGTACAAGATAATGAGAGGCATTGATCGTGTGAGAGTCAGAGGCATTTTCCCCAGGGCTGAAATGGCTAGCAGGAGAGGGCATAGTTTTAAGGTGCTTGGAAGAAGGTACAGAGGAGATGTCAGGGGTAAGGTTTTTTTTTTTTAAAAAGAGTGGTGAGTGCGTGGAATGGGCTGCCAGCAGCAGTGGAGGTGGAAATGATAGGGTCTTTTAAGAAACTCCTGGATAGGTACATGGAGCTATGGGTAAGCCTAGGTAGTTCTAAGGACATGTTCAGCACAGCTTTGTGGGCTGAAGGGCCTGTATTGTGCTGTAGGTTTTCTATGCTTGTATCATCTCTCAAATTTATCCAACAGCTATTGGAATAACATGTGATTCTGCCTCCATTAGCTCAGAATGCATTGAATCTCAGGAATTCTCTAAGTTTCAATGCACCTCATTTATGAATGATCGTGCCTTAATTGTGCAACTAAAAGATTCTCCCTCAAGTGCAGAGGTTCCCAACCTTTAATGACATGGACCTCCGTGGTTAATGATAAAGGTCCATGTCATTAAAAAACAAGGTTGGGAACCCCTTCTCTAATGGAACCATCTCAAAGTTTACCCTGTCAGGTCTACTAGGGGTCTTGAGGACACGAGATGGCAGATGCTGGAATCTAGAGCAAAGAAAGATACTGGAAGCTACTGTATCTGAAAGATACCCAAATGTGTAACTACAAGATTCTACCTCACATAGAAACATCTCAAAGTGTACAGTAATGTCTTCCACGAATCTAGAGAACACGAGATGGCGGGTACAGGAACATGGAGCATAGAAAGATACTGGAGGAAGGCAACAGGTCAGGCAGCATCTCTGGAGGGGAATGGACAGTCACCATTTTAGCTCAAGTCAGATGAAGGTCTCATCGTGAAACATCAGCTCCTCATTTATGTCCATTTGATCTGCTGAATACCACCAGAGGCTTGTTTGTTGAACCATTGACCTTGCATTTTCTCATAGAAAAACACTTTATTTTAAAAGGAATAAACAACAGTGCTTCAGCCCTACAATGTCAGTACCAAATACGATGCCAATTTAAAATGCAGCTACATGTTGTTTATCTCTCAACTCCATTGACACAAGATGCTGGATATTCTGACCAATACACAAAATTCTGGAGGAACTTGGGTCAGGCAGTATCTATGGAGGGGAATTAACAGTTGACATTTCCTCTCCGTAGAGGCTGCCTGACCTATTAATTTCCTCCAGCATTGTGTCCCTCAATTCCACGCTTCTTATTGTGTCTGAAGGCTTTTTGGAACAGTGCAATAGCACAGGTTTCCACCATTTCTGCACTGTCCCATATGCATCATTATGTGCCATGTCAAATGATGTAGGTGATCATGGTCTATCCATGACCATAATTGTCCTTGGCAAGTTTTTCTACAGGAGTGGTTTACCATTGTTTTCTTCTGGGCAGTGTCTTTACAAGATGGGTGACCTCCTCAATACTCTTCAGAGATTGTCTGCCCAGCATCGGTGGTCACACAAGCAAGATTTATTTACAGTTGGTGCATATCACATGACCATTTAGCACCTGCTCCCATGGCTTAAGCTGACCCTGATTGGGCGGTGGTGGTTGGGGGGGGGGGGGTGTAAACAGGTGCTACACCTATTGGAGTATAAAAGTATAAATTTTAACTATGAAGTCAGTTATTTGCTATGCATGTACTCAATTTAGTAGAATGAAATCTTAGGAATGTAGAAGACAATGGTGTGTTAATGAGAGGTAGCTAAAGAACTAAAGAAATGTAGATTAGAACATTGCTCAGTTCTGAGTTTATTATTTGCTATGCACGTACCTAATTTGGTAGGAGACTGAAATCTTAAGAATGTAGAAGACAATGGTGTGTTAATGACAAGTAGCTAAGAGATATAGATTAGAACATAATTAAGTCACATAATCCTAGGACTGCTATTTGCTATGCATATCCTAAAAAATGTAGAAGACAATGATGTGTTAATGAGAAGTAGCTAAGAGATGTAGATTAGAACATGATTAAGCCAATTGATAGGAACAAAGGGGACATGATGTACATGCAGTACGTGTAATATGCAACTATAGAGCGATTACATATGCTAATGCAACTGGACCAGAGGAGGTGGGGGGGGGGCAATCAGCGACTAGCTCAATGACTGTCTCAGCTTTGATTTGCAAATTAAAGTTTAACCCTTCTTGAAGAATCTTCTGCGTCTCCTGGTCATTTGTGAGGCACGAAAAACCACGACACACCTTGCCCAAAGGTGACCTGTAGGGCTAGTAGAGGGAAGGAGCACCTTACATTTCCTTCAGTAGAGACATCTCCATCACAGATATATACCACTTTAAAAAAAGATCTTTGAAATCTCCTTTAAACTTCCCTCCTCACACATTATGCCATCTAGTAGAGCAAAAGACCAACTGTCTACTGGCTGCCTCCCAAATTTTATACATTTCTATATACAGATCCAGTTTCATTCACTGCTTGTGAAAGGACGAGCTTCACATCCCAGTGATGAAACTTCAATATGAAAAGTCATTTACATTTGGCATGCACTGCATGTTGGCCATTGGCCAAGCTGTGGCCACTCCCCCCAAATCCCATAATAAGGGAAAGTAAGTTGGATAAGTACCCCAGGCAGACAGGGATAAAAAGTTCATATACAGTACTGTACAAACAAGCCTGGAGGTCTGGGATTTGAGCCAAGTAGAGCAAAATCAGAGTATGCAGATTTTCATCCAATGGCCCAGGTCTGCTGAGTGGCCGGCCCTAGTAGAAACCCCCCCAAACCCCATGAAAATAAATGGTCCCAAAGTGGGAGGGGGGGGTTGGAGAAAGCGAATCTCATCTGCAACTCCTGTCATCAATTCCCACCAACTGGCAGGTGGGGTGGCCCGGCAATGAAAGCACAGAAAAGCAAAGTCTGCACATACACAAAGGATACTAATTGCAGCAAGCATGATGTTGGCATCGGATAAGCCAGGGAAGCAAAGTCAATTAAATGGGCTGGCACTTAACAGTTGCCATGATGGAGAACAATGTCACCTCCCCAACCAGCAGAAAGAGGCTTCACCATGCCCAATTAGGGCAACACTCCTATAAATCACTACTAATGTAGAATTCTGGTTCACCAGAACAGCTCAGGGACAGCTCATCTAGTGCATGCTGACCCGACCTTCCACTTTGAAATATCTGGCCAAACCACTCTGATATGTCTATCCAAACTTAAAATGTTACAGTTGAATTCACATCTACTACTTCCACTGGCTTCTCATTCCACACTTTTACCACCCTCCAAGTTCCTCCTCAGACTCCCCTTGAATATTTCACCTTGCATCCTAAACCTATGACCTGGTTCTATTCTCAGCCAACCTGAGGGGAAGAGCCTGAATGCATTCACCCTACCAGACCGCTCAGTTTCGTATACTATCAGATCTCCCCTCTCTTTCCACGGCTTCGGGAATGAAGTCCTAACATAATTAACGTTTTCCTATAATTCAGATCATCAAATCCTTCATTCTTTCAAGCATATTGATATCTTTCCTATAAGCACGTGACTGGAACTGCACACAATATTCCAAACTAAACGCCACCATCCTTTACAATTTCAACATAGCATGCCAAATTCCAGTACTCAATATTTTGATTTATGAAGGCCAACGTGTCAAAAGCTGCTTGTGACCTTATCTGCCTCTGAGTCCACTTTCAATGAATTATGATCCCTTTCTTCTACCAGATGATGTTTTGCCACATAAAGGGCAACTGGAATTGATAATGGTGAGGGAAAAATTTGGCATAGACATAGTAGGCCAAAGGGTCCAATTCTATGTTACGTGTCTGTGCCAAACATTAATTTGCATGTTTATCTAATACCATTGTTTATTTTCCCCACATTCGCTTAGGATTCTCACCTACTCTGGAGGGTCAATTTACAGTGGCCAATTAACCCAACCTGCATGTCTTTGGCTATAAGAAGCCAAGAAACCCGAGGAAGCTCACACTGTCACTGGAAAAATTATGTAACCTGTGTTCAGCCTACACAAGAGATCAAAATCTCTTATAGGTTTATACCACAAGACATCGGAGTAGAATTAGGCCATTTGGATCATCAAATCTGCTCTGCCATTTGATATGGGTAACTTATTGTTCCCTCAAACTCAGTCTCCTGCCTTCTCCCCAAAACTTTTGACACCATTTCTAATTTCTCATCAAACTCTGCTTTAAATACACCCAATGATTTGGCCTCCAAAGCTGTTAGTGGAAATGAATCCCACCACTCCCCCACCCCCACCCCGGTCGTAGACTCTCCCACTATTGGGAGCATCCTCTCCGCATTCACTCTACCAAGCATCTCAATGTTCAGTAAGTTCCAGGTGAGGCCTCCCTCCAATTGTTCTAAACTCCAACAAATACAGGCCCAGAGCTATCAAATGCTCCTCATACATCAACCATTTCAGCATATATTAGAGCAAATATCAATAAGTTAGAGGATTGGGAAGCTTTTAGAAACAAAAAGAAAGCTACTAAAAAGTCATAAAGGAAAGGATGGAATACAGAGCCAATAATATCATAGAGGTTATCAAAAGTTTCTTCAAATATATAAAGAGGCGAGAGTGGATATTGGACTGCTGGAAAATGACACTGGAGAGGTAGAAATGGGTAACAAGGAAATGGCAGATGAACTTTATAAGTGTTTTGCATCACTCTTCACTGTAGAAGACTAACAGTATGGTGGGAAGTTCAGGATTATCAGGGGGTGTAAGGTGCTATTACAAGGGAGAAGGTTGTTGGGAAACTGAAAGGTCTGAAGGTAGATAATCACCTGGACCAGATAGTGTACACCCCAGGTTCAGAAAGAGGTGGCTGAAGAGATTGTGGAGACATTAGTTAAGATTCTTAAAGAATCAATTGATTCTGGTATGGCTCAGGAGAAATAGAAAATTGAAAATATCATTCCATTCTTCAAGAAGGGAGATAAACAGAAGAAAGGAAACTATAGGCCAGTCAGTCTGATCTCAGTGGTTGGGAAGACGTTGGAGTCTTTTGTTAAGGATGTGGTCTCAGCATAATTGGAGGCACATAAAAAAAATAGGATGTCACCAGCATAGTTTCCTTAAAGGAAAATCTTCCCTGACAAAGCTGTTGGAATTCTTTGAAAAAAATAACAAGCAGGATAAACAAAGGGGAATCAGTGGATATTGTGTACTTGGATTTTGACAAATTGCCACACGAGGCTGCTTAATAAGAGCTTATGATATTACAGGAAAGATTCTAGCACGGATAGACCATTGGCTGATTGGCATAAGGCAAAGAGTGGGAATAAAGGGAGTATTTTCCTGGTAGACTGCCAGTGATTAGTATTTTACAGCGTGTCTGTGTTGGAACTGCTTCTTTTCACATTATAGGTTATTGAGTTGAATGGCAGAATTGATGGCTTTGTTGCAAAGTGTGCAGATGATGTGAAGATAGGTGGAGGGGCAGGTAATTGTGAGGAAGCAGAAAAGCTACAGAAGGGGTTAGACATATTAGCAGAATGGCCAAAGCAGTGGCAGATGGAATAATGGTCATGCACTTTGATAGAAGAAATAGACTATTTCCTGAATGGGAGAAAATTGAAAAATATGAGGTGCAAAGGGATTTAGGATTCCTTGTGCAGGATGCCCTAAAGGTTAATTTACAGATTGAGGAAGGGAATCTGCGAGGTTAGCATTCGTTTCAATAGGACTTAAATATAAAAGCAAGGACGCAATGTTGAAGCTTTATAAAGCACTGGTGAGGCCTCACTTGGGGTATTGTGAGCAGTTTAGTTCCCTTATCTAAGAAAGGATGTGCTGACTGTCACATCCTTGGCTCTCAGGAAGTAACAAAGGGGTCAAGACACAACAGGAATCATCAACAAAAGATATCTATTAAATTAAAGGCAAGGGGGAAAAGGAGAGGCAGAGAGGGCAATGGAAGGGTAATTGCAGGTGTACCAGGGAACTGCAACACATGATACAAGAGAAAACAGAGGCCAGGAAGTGTTCCACTCATAACACTGACAGGGTGCAGAGAAGGTTTACAAAGGTAATTCCAGGATTGAAAGGATTGACATACGAGGAGCATTTGATGGCTCTGGGCCTCTAATCACATGGAATTCAGAAGAACGAAGGGTGACCTCATTGAAACCTATTGAATGTTGAAAGGCCTGAATAGAGTGCATGTTTCCTGTGGTTGGGAGAGTTTAAGACCAGAGGGGACAGCCTCTGAATAGAGGTGTCCTTTTAGAATGGGGAGGAGGAGGAGGAATGTTTTAACTGGAGAAAGCCGAATCTATGGAATTTGTTACCACAGGCAGCAGTGAAACCCAAGTCATCGGGTATATTTAAGGTAAAGGTTGATAGATTCTCGATTAGTCAGGCAAGAAGGTATACAGGGAAAAGGTAGGAGATTGGGGCAAAGAGGTAAAATGGATCAGCCATAATGAAATGGCGGAGCAGACTCAATGGGCAAAATGCCCCAACCCTGCTCCTATATCTTATGGTCTTATGATAATACTAGCCTTTCAATCTACCTTCTTACTTTGTTTACTTTACCTGTATTGCACACTTTTGGAAGTTATTAAACACTATTTTGCAGGTGGAGTGGAGATACGTCTCTACCAAAGGAGGTGCAAGGTGATTCTTCCCTCCCCTAGCCTGCAGGTTACCCCTGGGTGAGGTGCAGCACCTTTTTCCTCATGACCAGCATCATATGAAGCCACAGGAGCAGATGGTGGATGGCCGGATGAGCAGCTGCTGCACATCACAAGTCCTGGTCATACGACCATGACGCCAGACAGACAACCTCCGAAGAGTATTAAAAATAGCTGGGGTCACTTGTCTTGTAATAACACTGCCGAGAAGACAATGGCAAACCATTTCTATACAAAGATTTGCAAAAAAAAATCATAGTCATGGAAAGACCTTGATTGCCTACGTCATATGACATGGCACATTCTAGCACAATGCACTGTGTAAAAATCTGGCCTATATAAGATACAAGATATAGGAGCAGGATTGGGCCATTCGGCCCATCAAGTCTGCTCTGCCATTCAATCATGGCTGAGCCTTTTCTCCCCCTTCTTAGGCCCCACTTAGCCTTTTACCCGTAATCTTTGATGCCATGTCTAATTAAGAACCTATCAAGCTCTGTCTTAAATACAGCCAATGACCTTGCATAAGCAGTATGCAAGACAAGCACCTCACTGTATCTTGGTACATGTGACCATAATAAATCCATACAACTGCTCGCAACACTCCAGATGTGGTTTAGTCAATGCATTACAAAGCCTCAGCATTATATCCTTTTAAGATTACTTTATACAGAGTTGAGATAGTGGCTCCTGCTGGCTGCCCAGTGAGGTTTTGCCTTTATAACATAGCTGTGGCATATTTGTACTGTGGAGTTCACGTTTAAAGATTGTACGAGGCACACAGAACAGGAAGAGGAAGAACAAAGGGAAACTGTCAAAGGCTTTCATGGAAGGGAAAGGACTGAAATGTCTTACCTGTGAATAAGACGTCACTGCCATCGAGGGTTGCTTCCTCGTCAGTCACTTCCAGGATGCGCAACTTCAACTCTTGTAGGATGGTCTTCACAGTGTCCACCTACAACAAAGACACCTGTCAGTGCTCTACCCACTGCAACATCACCAAACCCCTCGTCACTCTTCCATACTACCTATTGAAAACACATTACCCGGATGCACCAGCAGCTTAGTATAGCTAAAGTGCTGGCAAGACTGTCAGAAACTGCAGAGGGTGCTGGGGACACAGCTTAGTTCATTATGAACACCAGCCTTTCCTCCTTGTCTACACTTACTGGCTGCCTCAGGATAGGAGTCCACATAATCAGACGCTACCCACCCTACACATTCTCTTCTACCACCTTCCATTGGGCAAATGATACAAAAAGCTTGAAAGCACAAACCGGGCTCAGGTACAGTTTCTGTACCTGAGACTCTTGAATGGTCTTCTTGTACAATAAAAATGAACTCTTGACCTAACAAATCTATCTGAATGTGGTCCTTGCACCTTATCAACTTGCACTGCCTTCTGTAATACTATTCTTTGTTCAAGGTTCAAAGTAAATTTATGTCAAAGTACGTCACTACATACAACCCTGAGATTCGTTTCTTTGCAGGCATACTCAGAAAATCCAAGAAACATGGTAGAATCAATGAAAGGCTACATCCAACAGGACAGACAAACTACAAATACAAAAAGGAAAAACATGCAATAGAGAACATGAGATGAAGGGCCCTTGAAAGTGAGTCCATAGGTTGTGAGAACAGTTCAGTAATAGGGTAAGTGAAGTTATCTCCTCTGGTTAAAGAGCCTGATGGCTGAGAGCTAATAACTGTTACTGAACATAGTGGTCTGAATCCTGAGACTCCCGTACCTTCTTCCTTATGGCAGCAATGAGAAGAGAGCATGGCCAAGGTGTTGAGAGTCCTTGATGATGGATGCTGCTTTCCTGTGACAGTGCTCCATGTAGATGTGCTCAGTGGTGGGGAGGGCAGTACCCACTTTTCCTTTCAAGGGAGTTGAGGTGGGATGCAGCCAATCAATGAACTCACCACACATCTATAAGCTTGCCAAGTTTTAAATGTCATGCTGAATATTCACAAACTCCTAAGGAAGCAGAGGCACTGCCATGCTTTCTTCATAATTGCACTTGGGTGCTGGGCCCAGGAGAGGACCTCTGAAATGATAATGCTGAGGAATTTGAAGTTGCTGACACTCTCCACCTCTGATCTCCTGTTGAAGACTGACTCGGGGACTTGCAGTTTTTTTTCAGTGTAGGATAATAATAATCAAATTTCTAATTGTAATGAGAACATTTGCAAAAACATACAGACATGCCAAAAAACGTGACTTACAAGATTAATTATCTCCCTGTTTACTTCAAAATCTACCAGACAAGTTAACCCTCTCCTTCTGATCTAGAGCACAGGAGTCTTCTTTACCCCCAAAGCTGAGGACAAGGTCACTTTAAACGTCTGGCTGCTGGATTATCAGACCAGCGAGCCATCATTCTGAGGTATATTTACCAGCTTACATCAGCATTACATTATCTACAGACACGCAGTTGTTCTCCAGGTATTTACAGATACAGCACAATAGCAGGCCTTTCTGGCCCACATCACCAATTAACCTAGTAACCTGTAGGTCTTTGGAAGGTGGAGTGAAGCCCATGCAGTCACAGGTAGAATATGCAAGCTCCTTACAGACAGCAGCAGAATTAAACCTGGATTGCTGGCACTGTAATAGCATTGAACTAACTGCTATGCTCTGGTGCTGCTATTCTTCCAGTTCACTGGCTGCTGCATTCCACATGCCAGTAGGTGCAAAGTTTAAGGTTGGGAAAGAGTATAGAACATTCTCCTGGGATTTATGTCATGGATAGAAGATCTTCTGCCCATCGAGCCTGCACTGATGATCACACCCCCACTGATGACCTGGAGAGCTCTGTTGGCAGGTGTCAGGGTCTTGGCTCTCTAGGTCAAAGGGTAGAGGCCAGACCAAGTTGTGGTTCACCGATCCTCCAGGTTCGGGGGCTCATCTCGGGGCTAACAACCCTGGGTGGTCAAAAAAACAATTATTACTGAAACAGCAATAGAAAATCCTTCGATACGGAGAGATGGGGGACCTTCATTGCCTTCCTAAACACTAGGGGTGTAACAGGTAGAAAGTAGAGGCACCATACCATGACAATTTAGCTCATTAATTCACATGTCTTTGGGATGTAGATCACAGGAGGACTGCCAAACCACCACATAAACATGCCAGAGGTCAGTGGAGTTAGGAGGCAAAGACTCTACCAGCACCACCACCTCATTTAATGCAGTCACTGTGGCTTGCTGGAAAGGGAAACTGAGCTATTTTTTAAAAAAGCGCAGTACTCTAATTAGGGGAATTGATATATAGATGTGCATATCAGCCACAAGCAGCTGGGCCCCAGGTCAAAGCTCAGGGAAGCGAGCACTAGCGGGGGTGGGGGAGGGTGGAAGTGAGCAGAAGCTTAGAGAGGTTGAGAAGTGATACCATTGATACCACTGCTGCAGTCCAGGGAGGCCAGATCTGGCAACAGGCTAGAGAAAGGCCTGGGAGAAAAAGGACTTTGCAACATTTTCAACCAGCTGTGGCCTTAAGGCACAACCAAAAACTCCCCCAGCAGCTGTTGGAAACAGATTATTGCTGCGAAAAAAAAAGAATTTGCAAAGATGGCTGACAGGCTCTCATTTGCTCTATTACTACGGCAGCAGCTATCTGCTGAATAGTATGATAAAACCTGCCCCATGAAGAATTAGAACTGTCCTTCCTGCATGTATCCCTGTAAGACATGAGCATTAGCTCACTCACACAGAACTGCGTATTGTTTTAAGAGCTTACCTTTTTTTAAAAAAAAGGTAATCTTAAACTGGGAATTCAGGTTCCTTCAGAAAATCAGGCAAATTTCTGGAGACCCGGTGCCAGGAATGAAGAACTATTGGCCTGATTTCTTGCAAAGGGTTCTGCTTATATACAAATTCATATACATTTAAAGAGGCTTACAAGATGCCAGTACAAGATTTGTCCTTGAACTTTGAAGTTGTTCATCCCATCCAGGGAAACAATTTTATACACAGTAACTTCTTAGGACTTTTCTGGGAGAACAGTCCATTTGCAATGTAACACACAAAAGGCTGGAGAAAATCCACAGGCCAGGTAGCATCTATGTCCACGAATAAAGAGTCAACATTTTGGGCGGAGACCCTTCAGCAGGACTGACAAGTCAGACTCAAGGATCTCCGCCCAATTCAACAACCCCTCCACATTGTGTGCGAAGCCCTGAATGTGTAACATTTGAAAAATCTCGTGTTTATGATTTGCTCGAGCAACAGCACGACAACGACAAGATTGTCTGCATAGTGGACAAAGCCACCATTTCACTGCTCCACAGACCGATTTCAACCCCAACTTCAGGTGGAGTGTGCCTGGCCTGCAACTGGGAGAACTTTTTCCAAGTACTCTGGCTCATTCTCACATCCTGAGAGCTTTGAGTGAGCTCGGGCTTTACCCTTTGGAGCAATGGAAGCAGAGGGGCAAGTTGATTGAGGTGTACAAGATTAGAGGCGTATATTGTGGACAGTCACTTCCCTTCCACAATCCGCCCAGGCAGTAAAGTTGAGCATAGGCATTGTGAGAGTTGAAGTAAATTAAGATGTGCGAGGTTAAAAGTCAGTGCAGAAAACAAATGTGATTTAATTATGTCTGGGTTAAAGTCAGTAAACAAATGTGATTTAATTATGTCTGATAAGCAGATATGCGAAGATTGTAATCATTGAAGTCCTGAGGTATGGACTATTGTTTTACAGAAATGTGTAAAAAAACAACTCCAAATATGGAATGGGAAAACACTGAATCTAAGACTGTGTACCTCCCGAGTCAGGGAGGGGGGTGGTAAGGAAGAAGGATAAAACCTGCTGCCCTGTAAGGTTCAGGGTTCCCTTCTCTGAAGGCACCCAGCTCTGCAGTACTGTTAATAAACTTTGTTTCCTTGAATTTGTCTTGAAGCCATTATTCGGGAGCGTGGCTCGTTTCTGACAGGCAAGGTTCAAAAAAGGCTAAAAATCAGTGGTGCCTAGAATGCACCACTAGGGGTTGGTGGTGGAGGCAGTTAAATCAGGGACTTAGATAGGCAGATGGATGAAATTAAAATAGAGGGTTGTGCGCTGAGAAGGGGAAGGTTAGATTGATCATGGAGGTGGTTTAGAGCATCACAACACTGAGCTCCAGGGCCTACACTATATGTTCTACTGGCCACCGATTGCCCCTAGGGTGTAGGGCAACTGGTAACACCTGCAGAGAGTTGATGGCAATGCAGGTATAAAAGTGGAATGAGCACAAATAGGTGCAGACTTGATGGGCAGAAGGGCCTGTCTCCACGTTCTGATCTCATTGATGGGAATCTGCTGTAGAACAAGAGACACTTGTGCTTTATGCAGTGAGAACACAGCAGCACAGGCCATTCAGCCCACATGCTCTGCTGAACTAATTAAGCCATGAGACATAATTAAACTAATTCCCTCCTCCTGCACGTGGCCCTTTTCCCTGTTCTCTGCATGTTCAAGTACCTCACAGCCTCTTTAAACACCCCTAATAAACGTAGCCAGCATTTGTTCCTCAGTATCAACTGGATAATAAAAACAGGCTGATTAATCAGAATCTGGTTCAGTATCACCTGCATATGTTGTGAAAGTTGTTAACTTCACAGCAGAATTACAATGAAATACATGATAGATAAATAGAGAAAATACTGAATTACAGGAAGTATAATGTCTATTAAATAGTTTAGTTAAAATTAGTGCAGAGAAAAAAAACAAATTTTTAAAAAGTAACTAGATAGTGTTCATGGGTTCAAAGCCCATTTAGGAATCGGATGGCAGAGGGGAAGAAGCTGTTCCTGAATCGCTGAGTGTGTGCATTCGGGCTTTTGTACTTCCTCCTGATGGTTGCAATGAGAAGAGGGCATGTCCTGGATGGTGGTGGGGGGGTAGGGTGGGGTGCGTCCTTGATGAACATCGCCTTCCTAAGGCACCTCTCCTTGAAGATGCTATGGAGGCTAATTTAGGTTTCCCAGAGGAGTTTTCTGTTGATCTCTGTTCTGTGCAGAATTCATGAGGGGGGGGGAGGGGTGTCCTTCTACCCATTTTCAAATGCTTATCTTTCCCCTCACTTAACCCGGACAGGTTCTACTCCAGATGAAAGCGCCACTACACCCAAACAAAACCAGACTGATTTTAAAAGGGAGTAATTGTTCTCACACAGAAGCAGCAATACGAGGTGTGGCTGCTCCCTCGGCAAGGAGACGGATTAAAAGGCGTCACACCTTCAACGGGACCTCGTACACAAAAGAGACTCAGACAATGTGTGCGCAGATTCTTATCATTACCTCATTGGTCCCAATAGGGCAAAGATTCCACCTGACTCACCCGCCTCCATCATTCTTGAGTGAAGCCTGCTCTTTCCCAGCTGATCCTTCAGTACAGCTAACCTAATACACCGACCATAGAAGCAGGGTTTGCACACGGAATGAGGAGCTATTTAAAAGACTGCCCTCCCGTTTTTCTGCACTTTCCCCTGTAGATAAATTCCCAAGGTTTACTGCCCTTTCTGGGATTTAAAAAAAGTACCGTTCCCCCAAACTGCTCCCTTTCCAGTCTCCTTTTCCCACTGCCTCTCCTCCCCCAAATTAATTGCAGTGTTTTCAGCTTTAACTCATTTACTCCCAGGATACCTCTGCCCAAATTTTAAAGCATTCACTGATTATGAAATGCCCTGGATCTGTTCACACAAAGGCAAATTTTACAGGCTGGCGCTCCCGGAGGGGCAGCAGGGCTTATGCACAGCAAGATCACAGAGCTTTGCCCAATTATGCCATGAAGTGACCATCAGGACTCCAGGAGGCAGAACACTGGCAACTGTACTCTTTTGGAACCATTTTCCAGCAAGATAGCTACATGGGCCTCTGCGGGGCCAAAAAAAGTGTTTCTTTTTTTTAAAAAATTAAAATTAGATTTCAACACTGCTAGAGATCAAGAACATCATGCATTTTAGGCCTACCCCATCAGTGAGTTGCTTGTTGGCAGAGTTGGGCACAGTATGGACTGTGCTACAGAGAGCCATTGGTGACAGATTGCACACTGCCTGCATGCACCAATAGAAAGCGGTTGTCTGGGATATTCTTGTGATTGTGTGACCCAGTTGGACATTGGTAGTCTGGTTTAATGGCAAGACTGATGGTAGGGGAGCTGCATGGCCTCTGTGGAGCAAGAATTAGGCCTAATGCCAAGGGCTTCTCTATTCCAGCAGTCCAGGCGGGGAGAAGCCAGAGACAGGTGCCACATCCATGCTGGATCGGGGTTAGACCCTCCCACTGGTGCTGCCCTCCAGTGCTTGCTCTGTGGAATGGCAAGCTGGATTGCACGTGTGTACATCTGTTTGCAGACTGCTGACAACTGCTTGTTCTTGCCGACAGGACATATTACTCAGGGACTTAGGTTATACGCTCTGACTGTACATCTTGTACGTGCCTCGTGCTGTGTCTGATCACTGTTTTGCCAGAAAAACACTTTCGTTTGTCTGTGGTTGAGGGCAATCATGTATGGTTGAATGATTGAAACTTTCTTGATAAGCGATACAGGCTCCATTTAACACTGCAATCCAGAGACAGCAGAGCCTTTCCTCTGGGGTTTGAGGTGACTCAGTGTGGTGTCAAACCCCTAACTCTTTCAATCTGCAAACAACCAAAAGGAACAGGCATTCTGCAAAAATTTATTACCTAGTGATGGGACAGACAGCAAGAAACTTTCCTGATAACCACCTCCAAAAAAAATCAGCAGTAGACAAACAAAGGATATAGATTTAGGGCAAGAATAAATGATAAAAGGGCTCCTCTCAGATCCCTTTTCTCTCAGAGAGGGTCTAGTAGCTGGAATATTCTGCGAAGAAATTGTATGGAAAGTCATCCTAGAGAGGAATCAGAGCTGATGCACTCTGCCAAGGGCAATGTAGCACAGGATCCAGGCTAGAGTCAATGCTACTGTCCCCATTGTTCACTAGGCAGCAGACAAGCTCAATTGTGGTTGACTGAAGATTCCAATGGGCTCAAGGATCTGGACTAATACATATTTAGTGTGGTTGTATTTTTACTGATTTTGTATGTGCTTGTTATTTATTTAAATGGTAGGACTGAGGCTCAAGCCATGGTGGCATCAGAGAATGGTATTGGAGCCGGTGCACTCCACCAGTGTTGGGGTGGGAAAGAGTGGTGTCGCAAGGCATCCAGGCCAGAGTCTGTGCTGCCCCCCTCCCACAGTGCTTGCTGGGTGTGAGACAAGCTCTATCGTGGTTGATTGTAGATTGATGGCATGTTGCGATACCATTTGTGCTTGCCATCTTTTGTGCTTTGTGAGACTGTTGGTACTGTGTTTTGCACCTTGACCCCAGAGTAACATTCAGCTGTCTCATTCAGCTGTTATTCATTGGTTTTTAATGTATGATTGAATTACAATTAAACTTGAATTGAATTGCCCAACTAGTACCTGTTGACCAAGATGCCCATCCTGCACTTGGCCCACAATCTAAACTTTCCTTATCCATGTACCTGCCATTATCAATGCCTCCACCATCAATGACCCTCACCACCCAGGAGATGCCCTCTTGCTAGGGAGGAAGGACCTTTTAGGAAAGAGTTCTTCCCCTCTGCTAGATTTCTGAACTGTCCAGGAACATTATAGTACCTCCCTATTTTCAGGTTCAATTTATTGTCATTCAGCTCTACTCAAAACAATGTTGCTCAGGACCAAGGTGCACAACAGTACTCACAACACAAAGAAATATTGCCTCAAATAAAAAGCACAAGAAATTCTGCAGATGGTGAAAATTCAAAGCATCATTCTTCAGCACTGAAGGGTCTCAGCCTGCAATGTCAACAGTTTATTTAATCGCATGGATGCTGCCTGGCCCAAGTTCATCCAGCATTTTGTACAAATGACACAAGTTAAAAAGCAAACATTATTATGCCCCTACCACTTCATACATGAGATCTGGGTGGTGATGAGTTTAGGGATTTTGCTCTTCGGTTATTTTAAAATATTTTTATCTAGGCTTTTTTTGTATTGCTCCATTTCTGCCACAAGACAAATTTCACATATCAATGATAAAATCTGATTCTTTTCAAGTTTTCCTTTAAAAGTTACTGTAACAGTGGCAATATTAAAGTGACTGACAGAATTTAAATGTTAGGTGAATGCTTGAATCACCTAGGCATTTTAGGCCACAGGTTGGAGGATACAGATTAATATGGACGGGTACTGTCACCATGTCCACTGTGGGCATGACAGACCAAATGGCCTGTTCCCATACAGTATGGCTCCAAAACTAATCGCGCTATCGAATTGGAAGTGGAAAAGGCAAGGGATGAGAATATGGGGCTCAGTGTCCAGGATTGCCCCCCTCCCCCACTGGAATTAGTCAATTCCAGTGACAGCTAACCACTGACGGGTCTTCTGACAAGTGTCAGAGCCAGGCTGATTAGACCCTGGAGACCCTCAAGCAGATTGGAGCTCCGAACAGATGGGACCTGCCCCCAGTGACTTAACAGCTGGCATTTCTCCTTTACAGCAGTGACCCAGGTTTGACTTAGACCTTGGACACTCTCCCCATGACCTGTGGATTTCCCCCCCTCCCCCCAACTGCTATATTATGTGGCTGCTATTAATTGCTCCTGATAAGGGCAAGTGGCAAGAGATTCAGGGCAGTTGATTGCACTGTACAAAAATGGATCGCAGGGAAAAACAGGGATTATGATTGCCCTAGAAGCTGACATCAAAAGATCCCAATGAATCTGACTCAAGTGAAGTAAAAGAGAATATTTCACTACATGTGGGAGACAGAACTGAAAAACCTTAAACAGAACTAAGTTTATCACTCACATATGTCATGAAATCCGTTTTTTGGCAGCAGTGCAGTGCAATATACAGACTCACTACAGAACTGAGCACATGTCTTAGGCACCCTAAATATGCATGTGCCCAAGATTTTGCACAGTACTGTACATGCTTAATTTAAATTTGAACTTCGTGCTGTGGCTTAGAAGATTCTGCAAAAAGAATCAGTGCTAGCTCTTAAACATTCTCAAAAAAAAATCCTCCAATCCAAACTCGTGCACAAGCTCTTCCCTTAACAGCACAAGTTACACTGGAGGCTAATGAGCGTGAACTCAATTTTTCCTTTGAGCTTAGAATACTTACTATCTACAGGATTTCATTCCAAAAAAAAAAATCAACCTGCTCCATAAACTGTTCCAGCACAGCAGGCAACATGCCCTTTGGGCTTCGTGGTAAACCAGTAACCTTCCAACAGCTTGTGGACCAGCTGCACCAAGGCTGCAAGGACTGCAGTGCAGCCCATCTAGATGCCATGGTCATCTACAGCCAGATGTATTCAAGGTACCTGGGCCACCTGCACAGGGTTGTGGGGAATATTCTCACACCAAGTGAGTCCTTCCTGGATCTGGTAGGGTGGTAGCACAGGTTTATTCCCCAATCTGCCACTCTGGCTGACTAATCTCACTGGTAAGTTAGTAAGCATCTCAGTGACTTGGACAAGCGAGTGCGAAAATGCTTTAAACACCAAAGCCAATGTGGTTTTTTCCAACCTGTTCTTCAGAGCCCAGATTTAAACTGTTCCTTGTCCAGGCAGATGCCTCAGGAATAGGCACTGCAGCAGTGCTGGCTCAAGAACTTGAAAAGTGACCTGTCTTTTACCGAAGCCAAAAACACCTCCCAAGGGAAACCAGGTTTTCCACCACTTAAAAGGAGTGTTTGGCCATTACGTGGCTCCTTGACAGCTTCCAGTACTACCGCTTCGGCAGGGAGCTTGACCTTGACACAGGCCACGGACATGGATTCAGACAGTAAAGGGCCATAACACCAGAGTGACATGGTGGTACCTAGAGCTCCAACCCTTCAAATTCAGTGTTCACTATAAAGCAGGGAAAGAAAATGTTACTGCAGATTACCCATCTTTGTTGCCAAACATCACCGCCACGGGAAAGTGTGGTAATGCGCTGGAGAATGCTCAGCCTATGCAGTTACACATGTGCATTTATAAACAAACACACACACACACACACACGGCCTCATCTGTCTGCTGTTGCTGTGCTGAGTGCATGCACTTCAACATCTTCCCCAGTATGACCTCAATGGCTCCAAAACAGAGCTGATGAGTACAGGGGTGCTTTGTGGTGCCTTTCCCGCCATACACTGGAATATTCCTTATGTAATGGGGATGTGCAAGTGTGTATATTGTTTGTATACTGTACTTAAGGTAGATACTTCAGTTTATTCTCAGGAGCATCATATTCTGATTCACGTGTAGTCTCAACTTTCTTGGTAGTTAAAAGTGGCAAATCATGTCTTAGTGCCTAAAAATGGAGCAATTCACAGTGGGAGAGAGAAAGATTGTGTTGCTATGAGTTCACACTGGACAAAAATAGTACGAGGCTATTTATTGTTTCCTGGTAAATACTTTTCTAATATTGGCAGTTTTCTTTTTGCTATCATTGCCATTTTTGCAAGTTTAATTTTCTGGCACACCTAATAAATATCCTTGTATGAGCGTGCTTGGTGACTCCAGCCATATTTTCCTTCAGTCATAGCCCACATATCCTAACAGCTTCACAGAACACCCAGTACTATTTCAGCATGTCACAGGCATTTATTTTATTTGGTGGCAAGTGTCAATTGTGAACCACCACAATCTTACCGTTGAAAGTACTAACGCTGCAGGGAAGGGAGCTCTGAAGTTCATATCCAATGAAAATGAAAGGCCAGTAATAAATTGGCAAATACATAGTGCATGTTATTGAATCTTACTTGCTACAGCAAGACAGGCACATAGCATCAGAAAAAGCCAAGATAAAAAACTAATTTGTAAAAGTCACAAAGTAATCATAGAGTTGCTACACCAAGGTAGTGAGTACAGTTGTGCACATTGAATCAAGAACCCCAACTAAACCTTGGAAGTTCTTTGGCCCATCACACCATTCTGGTATCTTGCACATCTGCCCCTAAAGAGAATCCAAGTTGAAATTTAAACTTAATTTACTACAGGTCTCTGCTTACAAGATGTAGGATGTTTTCTGCCCACATCAAGAATACTCCCTGTAGTATCCAAGACATCTTCAAGGAGTGGTGCCTCAAAAAGGTGACATCTGTTGTTAAGGACCACCACCCCCCCCCCCCCCCCCCCAAACCCAGCACATTCCCTCATTGCTACCATCAGGAAGGAGGCACAGAAGCCCGAAGGCACACACTGGCTCAGGAAGAGCTTCCTTCCCCCCCACCATCCTATTTCAGAATGATATTGAACCCATGAACAGTACCTTACTACTTTAACTATTTGATACACACTTACTGTAATTGTTTTCCCCATATTATCATGCATTGCATTGTACTGCTGCTGCAAAGTTAACAAGTTTCATGGCATATGCTGGTGATATTAAACCCGATTCCAAACAATTGTGTTTCCATTAAAACAGAAAGATACAAATATTACTGCTAGAACTAACTAGCCTAGGATTTGTGTCACTTAATCATACATTTATTGCAAGTCAATATTTTTGATTTCAACTCAACTTCCACAACCAACATCTATATCCTTTAACTTGGAAGAAAACACCTCGAGTGTATTTAATGGCTACACATCTACAAATCCTGGGGCTGAAGGAGAACAGTCAGAACCAAGTAAAGACATGAACCAACAACCTGGCAGGTCCTGACAGGATGCTTGTGGAGAAGACACTTCTGTGGGAGGACTGAATTAGTAATCACTTAGGCTTTAAGAGAAGCAAAAAATTCTGAGTCCTGAGAATTTGGAGCCCTTTCTCAAAAGGGATAGTACAAAATAAATTTGAATATTTATTTATTTAAAATGCTGGGATGAAAAGTCACCGAGTTGGCAAGTATAGTTGGCACGGATATGGGGAGATAAGTGTAGACACAAGTTTCAGCAGGAGCTCCACGGATCATAGTGTCCTTCTCCTAATTTATACATGCTTCTAGACTCCCATTCCAGAAAGATTGGTGTTTAGTGGACAAAATTTTTTTGTAAATATACAATTAGGCAGCATCCCACTAGACTAATGGAATGGTTATCTTGGCTACTACAGTCTTACATTCTAGACCTTGCAGCACAGCTGATAGCTAGATCAGCTGAGGGGCAAGATAGGAATTTGGGTGGGGTGGGAGGGAGTCGGAACGATGCGAGTCATGATAGGTGGTAAAAGGCAACACGGGCTGCTGCCATTCAGTGTGGTAACACTGCCCTCTTCTTTGTGGTGGCGTGTTGGGGAGGAAGCATTAAGAAGAGGGACGCCTCACGTCTTAATAAGCTGGTAAGGAAGGCGGGCTCTGTCGTGGGCAAAGTACTCGAGAGTTTAACATCGGTAGCTGAGCGAAGGGCGCTGAGTAGGCTACGGTCAATTATGGATAACTCTGAACATCCTCTGCATAGCACCATCCAGAGACAGAGAAGCAGTTTCAGCAACAGGTTACTATCGATGCAATGCTCCTCAGACAGGATGAAGAGGTCAATACTCCCCAATGCCATTAGGCTTTACAATTCTACCGCCAGGACTTAAGAACTTTTTAAAAAGCTATTATTAATGCTTTTTGAGATAGTGATTTAGATGCATATCATATTTTTTACTGAGTTAAGTATTGTATGTTATTAGTTTTGCTACAACAAGTGTATGGGACATTGGAAAAAAGTTGAATTTCCCCATGGGGATGAATAAAGTATCTATCTATCTATCAATCCCACAAAGGCATATGGACCATATGAGTCTCTTAAATGTCTGATGTATCTGCCTCAACCACCAACCCCGGCAGAGTGTTCCATACATCCCATCAGTGGTGTCAAGAAAACAACCTCTCCCTCAATGTCGCAAAAACAAAGGAGCTGGTTGTGGACTACAGGAGGAATGGAGACAGGCTAACCCCTATTGACATCAGTGGATCTGGGGTTGAGAGGGTGAACAGCATCAAGTTCTTCAGCACCCACATCAGAGGACCTCACATGGTCTGTACACACCAGCAGTGCCTTTTTCACCTCAGACAGTTGAAGTTTGGTATGGGCCCCCAAATCCCAAGAACTTGTTACATGGTACAACTGAGCATCCCGACTGGCTGCACCACCGCCTGGTACGGGAACTGTACCTCCCTTAATCGCAGGAGTCTGTTAGAGAGTGGTGCAGACAAACCAGTGCATTTGTAGTTGTGAACTTTCGACTATTCAGGACATTTATAAGGACAGGTGTGTAAAAAGGGCCCAAAAGATCATTGGGGACCCAAGTCACCCCAACCACAATATATTCCAGCTGCAACCATTTAGGAAACAGTACTGCAGTATTAAAGCCAGGACTAACGGGCTCTGGGACAGCTTCTTCCACCAGGCCATCAGACTGGTTAACTCGTGCTGATTTGAGTGTGCTCTATGTTTCATTGACTGTTCCATTTATTATAAATTACAATGATTGCACATTTAGGCAGATGTAAAGATTTTTTATTCACGTATGTGAAGGATGCAAGAATTCAATTCAACTCTTGGATACTCTGGAGGCTAGTACTCAGAGCTGACTAATTTCACAAGTTTCTGCAACTCTAGTCTTGTGCAGTAGTCTGTCCCCACCCACCGCCCCCATACCAGATGGTGATGCAGCAGTCAGATTGCTCTCTGTAGTACATTTGTACAAGTTTTTTTTTGGAAATGTAAGGTTTGCATATTATTTAATGTTATATACACACATACTTACATTCACAGCAACTAAATCACTCGCCAAGTGCCAGGGACAATTGTTGACATCAATTAGCTCACCAGCTCCTCCAGAGGAACTAGGCCATCCTACAGAACATGCAAGCTTCACACAGGTAACAAAGGTGAGGATTGAACAGGTCTCTGGAATTGTAGGTAGTGGTGCTACTAGCTGTTCCCCTTCTCCCCCCCCCCCCCCCAAGTGAAAAGACAGCCATGCTGAGCCCACTCAGTAATTGCTTTGTCTATGACTAGACCAAGCAGTGAAGCAGTAACAGGACCAAAGAGTCTGCAAGATCTTCTAGTAGCCTAGATCTACCCTACAGAGACTTCATGGGAGTGAAGATGGGGGAGTCACAATGATAAAGCTCCCATTCCTAGTTCCTGCCATTCTATGCGGCGAATCCTATAAAAGATACTGGATTCAGCCCTGTACGAGCAAAGCCCTCTCAACCTTTGTGCACATCTACATGAAACACTCATAGGAAAGCAACATCTATCAAAGATCTTCATCAAGGCTATGCTTTTATCTTCCCTTGCTGCTGTCGCCATCAGGTAGAAGGTACAGATGTCTCAGGGCTTGCACCAACAGGTTCAAGAACGCTTAACTACCCCTCAACCACTAAGCTCTTGAACAAAGGTAATACTCATCTATTGAGATATTGCCACAACCAATGATCTTACTTTGAAGACCATCTCGTAATTTCACTCCTGTTATTTATAGTTGCATTTCATCAGTTTGTCGTCTATGCTCTTGCATTGATCCTGTTTACAGTTACTGTTCTATAGATTTGTCAAGTATGCCCACAGGAAGAGGAATCTCAGGGCTGTATGTGACAACATGCAAGTACTCTGATAACAAGTTTTACTTTGAATTTTGTGCAGTGGTATTAAAATAAAACCAGAGTGGATCTGCAGCCTCAGATCCAGTCCATGGCCAGACTCCCAACTTTGTGAAGTTTGAATGCTTTGAGGGTGGTGCTTTTCCTCCTAGGTTCCAATGATGTGGACTGGAACATGGTCAACTAAATTCTCTCTAACGTGCATGGCGATGGTGGAGAGTCAATAACAATGTGGGAGACAATGAAGTGTGTATACACATGTAAATGGGTACCCTCAGCATGGATTCAATGGATCACTTCCAAGTGGAGACCAATTCTAAATGTCTATCCAAGCTTGAGTCAGCCACCCCAAAACGGGAATAACTCAAGTCAGATGGTTGCCATACTGCACATCACATTTGAGGCAAGGCTGTTGATTTTTGGTAGTATACACCTTGCCAGATCTGTAGCTTGGATTTCTAACCAGTTGGTGTGGGAAGTTGGCAGTATCATGTAATACTGTGCCTTTCCTTGTCTGTTTGGCCTAGTTTTGTCTAACTCTGCCATGAACAGTCCCAAACCAGGCGTGAGCAACCCCATCCCATGTAAATAAAACCCAGAGCTGCAGAAACACCAGCATAAGCTCCAAACAGCTCTTTCTGGGAGAGGAAAGATCTTTTGCCTGGAAGACAAAGTCATGCAGTAAAAAGCAGAAACCGCAGGGATGCAGTCAACCTTTTATCGTTCCGGAACAAAGGACTCTTGCGAGCTGCTCTTGGTGGCCTGTGCCCCAGAGAGCTGGTGGGCTTACGAGTGCTTATTCTGTCTGTCCAAAATGAGCATAAAGTCGATGAGCTGAATGGCCTCCTATGCCATGATGATTTCGAGAACCACAGGAACTTCTCAAAGAGGTACAGCCCTTTGCAATTTATTCAGAACGCCACACAGTAAATACATCTTGGGCAAGCCCGGAGGTTTTGCACAAGTGAAAGGTAAAAGGCAGTTACTTCCACCTACAAGCTTCAGGCAGAATGAAGACAGCAGATACTAGAATATGGAGCAACACTAGATCAGCCAGCATCCATGGAGGAAAATGGTCAGTCGACATTTCAAGACAAGGTGGACTTGATCTCAAGTCACCTTATTACAATCTTGTCTAGCCAAACTGTACTACCCTGTGCAGCTTGCATGCTTTAGTCTGCAAAACAGTAACATTGATTCACTGTGCAAGGGATTTAATCTGTGCAAACAGTATGCAAGAAAAGCTTTGCACTGTACCTCAGTATGGGTGACAACACCCTAACGTCAATTTGAACTGAAAGAGGAGAAAGAGCAAGCATCAATTCTGTGCGAGAGCATGGTTAAACCCACAGGTTGGGGAGCAGTATGGAGGGTCTCAGCCCCATATGGGGGAGGCTTTTTAGGTCTGATTACTGTTGTTCAGGGCATAATGCTCCATTCCAAATTACTCAGGTAAACATTAGGAACACTCATGCAAATACTTCAGCCCATTTCTGGAAGAAAGCAAATAGCAAGAGCCAATTTTTTAAGACAAACAAAACCATTCTTGATTAAAGGGACATACATAGCTAGGGACTTACACAGTACTGCATTTGTCGGAGTGGAGAGTGTTTGCAAATCTGGTAGGAGCAAAGGATGCTGGGAATGGCATGGGAGGGGTGTGGGACTCGTGGCAGAGGCAGTGCAGGTGTTGACACAACTAGCCCCGAGACATCAGGAAATGTCATTTGATTCCTAACAGTTAGTTTATTGATGATTATAGAATGTTTCTCCAGTGCTTCCTGCTCCCTCACTTTTTCCTAGCCATGATTCCCCTCTCTGGCCCCCTACCCACTCAGTCCACAATAAAGACCCATATCAGAATCAGGATTATCACTCAAATGGTCATGAAATTTGTTTTTTGTGGCAGTACAGTGCAATACACAAAATTACTACCGTACTATGCAAGTCTTGGGCACTACAAGTACTGCCCAATACTGTATGTCCACTGCTGAATTGTATACTATGTTCATTTATCACTTCTGAGACTGGCTGCTTACACAAATGAGAAAAACTTACATGAGCAAAGTGGGGCCCTAGGCAGACCTAGGAGACAGCCAGCAGCTCTACTGAAGGAGCTCAAAACCAAAGATAATTTCTCCATCTGTCACGGCATCCATGATAACAAGCCTACCCAACTGTGCGTGCTATGCTAGCATAGTGGTTAGCACAATGCTATTACAGCTTGTGACAGTTCAATTCCAGCAGTATCAGAATGGAGTCTGCATGTCCTCCCCCCATGCTTCTAGTTTCCTCCCACAGTTCAAAGGTGTTAATTGGTCATTGTAAACTGCCCCATGCCTAGGTTAGGGTTAAATTGGGATTGGTGGGACAGCACGCTTGAAGGGCCTATTACACACTGTATTACAAAATAAAGTTGATCACCTTACATCTCCCAAAATCCAATTACTTGGAAGGCATTCTACCCTACCCTCTCCAAATATCTTTCATAACCAGTCTCCAGAGTCCAAAGCAAGTTGCTTCCCTGGGGAAGATGTGGATAACAGTAGATTACCATGCTTCAGGCTGGTAATTTAGGGAAAGTTCACACAAATACAGAGGAGAATGTTGTTTGGGGTTAGGGGGAAAGTGGAGGACGAGGACAAAGGAAAATATGAACTCTATACAAAAGCAAGAGCTTTTATATTCCCTAGACCTCAATTTTTCCAAATCCAAGTCTTTAACCACCTTTAGTGGATTGCCCTGTATTTTAATAAAGGCTTTGGTCAAACTGAATTCGCAGTACTGTGAACAGTTTAGAGCCCCATATCCAAGGGTGTACTCACATTGGAGGGCGTCTGGAGGCAAGGAAAATGATCCCAGGAATCAGAAGGTTAATATGAGCAGCATTTGATGGTTCTAGCTCTGTACCCGCTGGTTTAGAATACTGGGTGTCTCATTAAAACCTATGGAATATAGAAAGATTTAGATAGAGTGGATGTAGAGAGGAGATTTCCTATGGGGGGGGGAAGAAAGAGAGAAAGTATTAGACCAGAGGGCACAGCCTCAGAATAGAAGGACGTCCCTTATTAACAGATGAGGCAAAATGTCTTAACTGGTGATTCTGTGCATTTCACTGCCATCGATGGCTGTGGAAGCTGAGTCATTAAGTAGAGCAGCGGTTGATATGTTCCTGATCAGTAAAGGTGTCAGAGGTTCTGGGGAGAAGGCAGGAAAGTGAGGCTGTGAGGGTTAATAAATCAGCCATAACCAAACAGCAAAGCAGACTTAATGGACCAGGTGTCCCAATTCTGTCCTTTCTTTGTGGCCTAATCTGCCAATAGAATGGCCAACATGGACCAAATTACTTGAAGGTTTGAAGTTCCAAGGTATTTCTCCCAGGCCACCACTGATTTGTATCTAGCACCACCAGTCTTACTGAAAATAGTCTTCAGCTGCTTAAATTAAAGCAATGCATCATTAAACAGGACATGGAAACACTTGAATTAACCAAACTGTTCCTGTTCAGGAATAGGTTCTTCTGACAGAAATCAGGCGAGTTTGAGAACCCCATCCCATTCTCTTTGGCACTTTGTAGATAATAATGTTTTCTCATGTTAAGACAGTGATAATGACCCCCAATTTTGGTAATACTGGCAAGAGATTAGCAAAAACAGATCAAAACATCACTACTGAAATAAATCATTCAGCCACAAACAATTCTTTCCCTGCCACCACCCCCCATTTTTAAAGGTAGGTACAGGACCATCAGCCTCTTGTGCTTCTCCACCCTTTGAAGAGCATGGCTGCTCATTTACAACAGCACTACTGTCCTGTACTAATGCCACATCCCTTTATAACCAACTTACTCAGCAACTGTGGCTTTTTTAGAGAACTCAAGGGTAGACATCTCCTCCACACTCTCCATCAGCATTACATGCATGCATACTCAGCCCCCTGCTCTACACCCATGACTGTAACGCTCCAACACCATATACGAGTTTGCTGATGACACCACTGTTGTGGGCCGTAGCAAAGGTGGTGATGAATCAGCATACAGGAGGGAGATTGAAAATTTGGCAGAGTGGTCTTATAACAACAACCTCACACTCAATGTCAGCAAGACCAAGGAAATGATTGTAGACTTCAGGCGAGGGAAACCAAAGACCCATGAGACAGTAATCAGAGGTGGAGAGGGTCAGCAACTTTAAATTCCTGGGTGTCACCATCTCAAAAGGACCTGTCCTGGACCCATCATATTAGTACAGTCGCAAAGAAAACACAACAGCACTTCTACTTCACTCTGCTGAGAGTTGGCATCTCACCTTGGAAAACTTTGATAAAAGTGTGGTTGGAAGTGTGCTGCCTGGTTGCATTATGGACTGAAAGAAATTAGTGTCCCCCGAGCGGAAAATCCTACTAAACTGTAGTGGGTTCCCTCCCCCCCCCCCCCCCCCCCCCGTACATCACAGGTAAAACCATCCCAGCCATTGAGCATATCTGCATGAGATGTTGCCGTAGAAAAGCAACATCTATTAAAGATCGTCACCACCCAAGCCATGCTCTTTCTCGCTGCTGCCATCAGGTAGAAGGTACAGTGCTTCAGGACTCTCACTACCTGTTCAAGAACAGTTATAACCACTCAACCATCAGGCTCTTGAACAAAAACAAAATAACTACACTCATTCTACTTCTGGTGTTCCCACAGGTAATGGTCTCACTTCAAGGACTATCTTGTTATTTCATACTTATTTATTTGTATCTGCATTTCAGTTACAGTTCTATAGATTTGCTAAGTATGCCTGCAGAAAAGAACCTCAGGATTGTATATGGTAAATGCATTACTCCGATAATAAATTTTACATTGAACTTTGAGAATTTCAAGGAGTCCAAAAGGTTATTTATCATCTTTGTAGTATACAACTGAGATTAGTCTTCTCCAGATAGCCATAAAACAAACCTATGGAAGTCACCCCTATGCAAATGGCAACAAGAACAAACCCCAAACACTGAACAAACCTAACAAATCACATCAAACAGCAACAACAAAGAATGGGTGAAAATGCAAGTGAGAGAGCCAATAACTGAAGAAATGTCAAGATTGCTGCTTGATGTGGTACAAGTTGCGGGAGGAATAACAATATCAAACAACCATAAAACATTGAGTAGAATGAATTCCCAGCAATTCTGGGACTACACAGGAGACTTCTATTTTTGAAGAATGAACTTGCATCAAAACAGGCAAAGTGCAGAGGAGGGACAACTTGGGAAGATGCAGGGCACAGGAACATGGAAGAGATTAAATAGAAATATGACAGTGTCAAGTTAGGACAGGTAGTGACATCTAGAATCCAGGAAATGCCATGTTTCTGGAGTTGAATCTTCAGCCCATTTGGAAAGGAAGGAAAGATATGAGGAGAAAAGCAGAACTAATTACTTTGAAGGAATTTAAAGTTCAAGTGAAATTATCATCAAAGTACATACATCACCACATACGACTGCGATTCATTTTCTTGCAGGCATTCCCAGTAAACAAAGTCATACGAAAAACTACACAAAACAACCACTGCAGAAGACAAACTGCAATTTTTTTTAAAAACAATGATAAATAAGCAATAAATATCAAGTACATGGGATGAATCCTTGAAAGTGAGTCCATAGGTTGTGGGAACATTCAGTGATGGGATGAGTGAAGTTAGCCATGCTGGTTCAGAAGCCTGGATGGCTGAGGGGTAATGACCAATGTTCCCTCCAAGGTGTGCTCATGTGCACATCTTTTGCAACTATGCACAAAGGAATTTAAACTGTGCACAAAAGGTTATTGCTGGCTCTTGTTGGCATGATAAGTATAGCTCACGATCATATACAATCACATTTCCTTTTCCGGTTTCTGGTGTGGATGGTGTGGAGTATGTGATGATTTGTCTGCAGATTTTTAAACTGGTTTATATTGAAGAAATTATTCAGTGCGCACACGTTGTTGTCACAGGGCAAAAAAATGCCCAGTGCAAGATTTTTGCAGACAGTGGTCATTACACATTAGAAGGAACATTGGTAATAGCTGTTTCGTTTCTGAACCGAGTAGTATGAGTCTCAAGGCTCTTGTGCCTCCTTCCTGACGGTAGGAGAGAGAGGAGAGCATTGTCTAGATGATGCATCTGTTAACTTCAGTCTGTTGATGCTATGCTAGCTCTCCTTTGGGGCAAAAGGGAGGGTATTGCAGCCAATCACATCTGAGCATGTTTACATAGAGCTCTACGGCAGGATGGTTCATGATGGATGTTACCTTCCTGTGACAGCACTCTGTAAACATGCTCAGATGTGATTGGCTGCAATACCCTCCCTTTTGCCCCAAAGGAGAGCTAGCATAGCATGAGCAGACTGAAGTTACCAGATGCATCATCCACTGTGACCATAGAGTATCAAAATAGAATACTCATTTCATTGTAATATAAATAGCAATCTGACAGCAACTTCACCCTTACACAGGCCTCATGCATAACAAGTTTTATTCAAATACAGGCTTGTGATGGAGCTATTAAAACAGTGAAAAACCATTTTGAGCTACTTAGTTTTGTGGCCCAGTGACCCTTGAATCCCCTGCACAATCTGGGGTAATAACACCCACCACTTCCTCTGCAATGAAGTCTGCTTAATAAAACTGCTAACACCCAGGACTATGCTTACCCCATGCTAGAAATGACCTTCATCTGGTGCTGTGAGGACCTGCATCTACTCTGTCCTTCTAATGAGAAATTGCAAAGGGCTGATGGCTTTCTGGTTACAAGGGAAATAGTGACCAATTTTCACAAGAAAAATCCCACACACAAAAAAAGTCAGTCATCACCAAATCATTCCTTTTTAGATTCAAATTGTTCAGATCACCATTGCCATGTTAAATAGGAATCAGACGGTGGGAGTCACAGGAATTTGCCATCTGTGGATAGATCTTGGAGTATTAAAGAGAAGGAACATTTCAAAGATCAAGGAATTGAAGGCAATGAGGAAGAGATAAGGAATTGGGCAGATCAGCTGTGATCACATTCGAGGACCCTGGTAGCCTTCTGCTCTTCTTCAGACCTTCTTTACACAAGCCAGCCGTCCTTCCACCTACTGTCTACACTGCCCCTGCCTCAGGAGAGCAGCTAACATACTCAAGCACGTGGCCTCACATTTACTCTGCTTTTTGTGCAGAAGATACAAAAGCTTGAAAGCATGTACGACCAGCCTCAAGGATGGCTTCAGTCCTGCTTTTCATCATTATTATGCTCCGTGTCATATGATGCAAGTTAAGATGGTCTTTGACCATGATTACTTTCGGTAAATTTTTGTTTAGAATTGGTCTGTCATTGCCTTCTTCTGGGCAGTGTCTTAACAAGATGGGTGACCTCAACCATTATCAATACTCCAGAGATTGTCTGCCTTGC
This sequence comes from Hemitrygon akajei, assembly GCF_048418815.1. Classification (NCBI taxonomy): domain Eukaryota; kingdom Metazoa; phylum Chordata; class Chondrichthyes; order Myliobatiformes; family Dasyatidae; genus Hemitrygon; species Hemitrygon akajei. The sequence goes on along the minus strand of NC_133125.1, from coordinate 166,448,748 downwards.
GTCAGTGATCACATAGCCAGGATTTGTGATATGCACCAGCTGCTTGTACAACCATCCACTGCTTGCTCCCATAGCTTCACATGACACTGATCAGAGGGGTAAGCAGGTGCTACACCTTGCCCAAAGGTGACCTGTAGCCGAGCAGAGAAAGAGTCTTGCATCTCCAACCCACCCTATCTTGTTATTATCAGTGTTTTAAACAAACATCTCACATCCCCAAAGATGTATTGATCTCCAAAACTACCTCAAGTTTCATAACATCTATCTGCTACACTGCACAGTATTGTGCATCATTTATCTATCATGCTAACCACAAGATCAAGACATGGAGGCCCAGTGAGTCTGCTCTGACATCCCATTTGATTTATTACCCCTCAAACCCATTCTCCTGCCTTCTTCCAATAACCTTTGACACCCTGACTAATCAAGAACCTAAAAAACCTCCACTTTAAATATACTCAATGACTTAGCCTCCAGTTGTCTGTGGCAATGAATTTCACAGATTCACCACCTTCTGGCTAAAAATTCCTCCTGATTTGTTATAAAGGGATGGCCTACTATTCGAAGTTATGCCCTCTAGTCACATAGGTAGAAAAAGAGGAGGTCCTGAAGAGTGAATGATGCACCATCAATAACGCTTGGAGACGTGAGGCGAGATATATACCAGACAGGTATATGTAGTTCACCACAGTGAATTCAGGGAGTTGGGTAGGAAGCTGAAAAGCAGGACCTCAAGGGTAGTAATCTCAGGACTGCTGCCTGTGCCACTTGCTAATGAGCACAAGGATAGTGTGATCAGGCACATTAATACGTAGCTGAGAGGCTGGTGTAGGGGTAAGGCTTCAGGTTCCTGGATCATCGGGGCATCTTCTGGGGGAGATATGACCTATACAAAAAGGACGGGTTACATCTGAACCCAAAGGGGTCCAATATTTTAGCAGGCAGGTGAAATAGAGCTGTTAGGGAGGATTTAAACCAATTTGGCAGGGGGATGGGAATAGGACAAATAGGGCTGAGGATGGGGAAAACAGAAATAAATCAAAGATAGTGTGCAACAGAAATGATAGAATGGACAGGCAGGAGATGGAGGCATTAATCACAACCAGTGGGATGAGTTACAGGGCAATAGAGGCATGGTGCAATTAAAACAGAAAGCAACAAATATTGGACTGAAAGTGTTGTATTTGAATGTACGCAGCTTAAATAAAAGGGGCGATCTTGAAATTCAGCTACAGATTGGCAAATGACATTGTGGCCATCTCTGAAACTTGGCTAAAGGATGGCTGCCATTGGGAGCTGAATGTCCAAGGATATATGGTATCAGAAAGATAGGTTAGTAGGCAGAGGGGGTGGTGTGGCCTTGTGTACAGGAAATATTAAATCATTAGAAAGGGATGACACAGGATCGGAAGGTGTAGAGTTTCTATGGGTTGAGTTAAGAAATGGCAGGGGTAAAAGGACCCTAATAGCAATTGGAAACAGGCCTCCAAACAGCAGCTGAGATGTGGAATACAAATTACAGCAGGAGGTAGAAAAGGTGTGTCAGAAAGGCAATGTCATGATAATCATTGGGGATTTTAACATGAAAGAAAACCAGGCCAGTACTGGACCTCAACTGAGAAAATTTGTAGAATGTCTAAGAGATGGCTTTTTAAAGGACAGTTTGTAGTTGAGCTCACTAGGGAATCAGCTGTTGTGCAATGATCTGGAGGTGATGAGAGAGCTTAAGGTCAAGGAACCCTTAGGGAACAGTGATCACAATATTATCCAGTTCACTTTGAAATTTGAGAAGCTAAATTCCAATGTGTCAGTATTTCAGTGGAATAAAGGAAATTACAATGGCACGAAAGGGGAACTGGCCAAGATTGACTGGAAAGGGACACTAGCAGAAAGGACAGCAGAGCAGCAATGGCTGGAGTTTCTGCAAAAAAGAGGGAAGTGCAAGACAGATATATTCCAAATAAGAAATTTTCAAATGGAAGGACACTAACGTGACTGACAAGTCAGAGCCAAAGTAAAAGCAAATGAGGGCATACAAGGAAGCAAAAGCTAGTGGTAAGAGAGGATTGGAAAGCTTTTAAAAACTTGAAGGACACCAAGAAGGTCATTCAGAAGGAAAAGATGGATTATGAATGGAAGCTGGTGACTGATATCAAATAAGATACAGAAAATTTTTTTTTTTTTTTTTTTTTTTTTTAAAAAGTATATAAAGGGTAAAAGGGAGTTGAGGGTAGATAATCCACCAATTGAAAATGACACTGGAGATATTGTAATAAAGAGATGCAGAGATGGCAGAGGAACTGAATGCATATTTTGCATCAGTCTTCACAGTGGAAAACATCTGCAGTATACCGGACATTCAAGAGTGTCAGGGAAGTAAAGTTTTGTGCGGTGAAAATTACAATTGAGAAGGCGCTCAGGAAGCTTAATGGTCTGAGGGTGGATAAATCTCCTGAACCCGATGGAATGCACCCTTGGGTTCTGAAAGTAGCTGGAGAGGTTGTGAGGCATTAACAATGATCTTTCAATAAGAAATAGATTCTGCCATTGTACCAAATGACTGGAAAATTGCAAATATTACTCAGCTATTTAAGAAGGGTAGGAGGCAGCAGAAGGGAAAATTACACCTGTTAGCCTGACATCAGTGGTGAGGAAGTTGTTGGAATCGATTTTGAGATGAGATTGAGTACCTGGAAGCACATGATAAGATAGGCCAAAGCCAGCATGGTTTCCTGAAAGGAAAATCCTGGCCGACAAATCTACTGCAATTTTGAGGAAATTACAAGCGGGATAGACAAAGGAGATGCAGTAGTTGCTGTACTTGGATTTTCAGAAGGCCTTTGACAAGGTGCCACCCATGAGGCTGCTTAGCAAGATACAAGAGGGTCTCGACCCGAAACACTGACTGCTCCTTTCAACGGATGCTGCCCGACCTGCTGAGTTCATCCAGCTTTTTTTGTACATCTTGAGTTACCAGCATGGGTGGAGCATTGGCTGAATGGCAGAAAACAGAGTGGGAATAAAGGGATCCTATTCTGTTTGGCTGCTAGTTACCAGTGTAGTTCCACAGGGGTCGGTGTTGGCACTGCTGCTTCTTATGATGTATGTCACTGATTTGGTCTATGGGATTAATGGATTTGTGGCTAATTTTGACGATGATACAAAAAAGAAAAAGGTGGAGGAGCACGTAGGGTGGAGGAAACAGTCTGCAGAGAGACTTTGAGAGTTTAGGGGAATGGGCAACGTGGCAAGTGAAATACAATGTTGGAAAGTGCATGGTCATGCACTTTGGGGGAAGAAATACTTTGCCACTTTGGTGGCAGACTATTATTTAGATGGAGAGAATTCAAAATGCAGAGATGCAAAGGGACTTGGGAGTCCTTGTGCAAGATACACTAGAGGTTAACCTCCAGGTTAAGTCGGTTGTGAAGGCGGCAAATGTAATGTTGGCATTCATTTCTAGAGGTATAGAATACAAGAGCAGGGATGTGATGTTGAGGCTCTATAAGGCACTCGTGAGACCACACTTGGAGTATTGTGTGCAGTTATTTTAGAAAGGATATACTGACATTAGAGAGGGTTCAGAGGAGATTCATGAGAATGAATCCAGCAATGAAAGGGAGGACCATCTGGTAGCTCTTGGGCTGTATTCCCTGGAGTTCAGAACACAGGTTGGGGGGGGGGGGGGCAGGGGGAAGAAAGGAGATCTCCAAATGTTAAAAGGCTTGAACAAATTAGATATGACAAAGTTATTTCCTATGGTTTGGGGAGTCTAGGACAAGAGGGCATGTCTTCAGGATTGAAGGACGTCCATTTAGAACAGAGATGGAGAAATTATTTTAGTCAGAGGGTGGCAAATCTGTGAAATTTGTTGCCACTAGAGGCTGTGGAGGCCAAAATAATTGGGTGCATTTAAGGCAGAGGTAGATAGCTTCTTGATTAGCCAGGGAATGAGGATGATTGGAAGAATTGGATCAGCCCATGATTGAATGGCAGAGCAGACTCGATAGGTCAAATGGCCTACTTCTGCTCCTATATCTTATGGTCTTATAGTCCTAGACTCCCCAACCATAGGATACATCCTTTCAATATTTGGTAGGTTTCAATGAGATTCCTCTTTTGTTCTTGTAAATTCCAGCAAGTACAAACCCAGAATATTTAATTGTTTCCCACATGTCAACTCCTTTCATTCCTGAGTGTGTTCTCAGGAATCTCCTCTGGAACCCTTCCAATACCAGAACATCCTTGAGATATGGGGTCCAAAACTGCTCATTAGACTCCAAATACTGTCTGATAAAGCCTCAGTAGTATAACCTTGTTCAAAGGTCAGTACAACATCATGGGCTGAAGGGCTGATACTCTGCTCTACTGCTCCATGTTCAAACTTCAGGCCTACAGTCTGCTGGAGTTTAAAAATTACACCTACACTGTAGATTAGCTTCCCCTGCCCCAACCACTTAAGTGATCAGCAAGGGAAGGAGGCAAGGACTCCACGTTGAGTCTCAGTAACCTTAATGCATAGGAGGGGTGAGGAAAAAGTTAAATTTACATGCATAGTTTTGTTCTAGTTTCATAGCAGCTGGTGCCAAGAATAGAAAGGAGTCACACCACAACATATGCTAGTGCTTTTAGTTAATAAACTAAACCACAATCACACAAGGTTCGATGAAAACAGAGGGGGGGAGGCACAAAGAGAGCATTAGCCCGTTTCCTTGCGGTGTTCAATATGCCGAGCCCTTCAGTAACAAAGCAGGAAAGGTCTGCAAGTGCTCAGCACAGTGGCTGCCATCTGGGATGGGGGGGGGGGGGGGGGGGAAGGCAGAGCCTGCAGATCGCTCCAGAGAGCTGGGTGGCCAGTTTCACAAGGGCTAATGGAAAAAGGGTCACGACCCCAACACAAGATGCTGATTTGCTGGCCATCTCCGCTTAGCATACCAAAAAACAGCTGCATTTTCTGGTCTCAAAGCAAACATGCACACAGAAAGCTGATGTTCCCAGCTGCAAAACAGCTCAAAATATACTTGGATATTCAGCATTTATTTGTTCCCATCTATTGCATTTCAACGTCAGCTTTTAGCCAACAGACAAAGATTTACCATTACTCAATCGGAGATTTGGCATCGTATCTGGTGAAAGTGAGAAAGAACATTGTGGAGGTGATTTCCCATAACGTGATAGAGAAAGTCACAGCTTGGAAATAGGCCCTTCGGCCCAACTTGTCCATTCTGACAAAGATATCCACTGAAGCAAGTCCCATACCTTCCCAAACCTGAGACATCTACCTGCCCAAGTGGCTGACCTCACTTGGAGCTCCCAGTGACCCACATTTCCTCATACACCCTAGCAGCTGACTACTTAGCCACTGCAAACTACCTTTTATGAACTAAGCGGCAAAGAACCAAAGTGCTAATGGACAGGCAAGGGAGCAGGGAGTTCTGGAGTGGGGAAGAGTGGTGCCGATATGACTGCTCTGCTGGAAGCTAGCATAGACACGAGCCAAGTACCCCATTTCTCACAAAAGGTGGCAGGTATGTGAACCTCAGATCCTGTCAGTTTTTGGAAAATTCCTTCATCAACTCAACCATCAAGTTCCCCTACATCTCTGGGCCACATGCACACAAAATGGTGGAGGAACTCAGGTCAGACAGTATCTATGGCAGGAAATAAATAGTCAACGCTTCCAGCCAAGACCCTTCATCGAGAGGGTGTTGGCCCAAAACTGTATTCACCACTATAGATGCTGCTTGGCTCGCCAGTCCCTCCACCATTTTGTGTTGCTCAAGACTGGCAGCATCCGCAGAATTTCCTGTGTTTACAGTGCTGAGGGGAGGGGGCGGTCACAGTTTGACAGACCCATCAACTAGCAGGTCTTCCAGGATGTGGAGGAAGTCCGGGCACAAGGAGCACTCACAAACAAACAGATTTTTCTCCACAGATGCTGCCTGACAGCCCAATGTTTGATATGTTCCTGAACTAGTGCATGCAGTTTTGCTCACCAGGGAGTGGAGCCAAGCTGAGGACTACTGCAGAGATTCACCAGGATGCTACCTAGATTGGAGAATGTTAGTTATGGGAAGACATAGGATAGGCTGGATTTATTTGCCCGCGGAGTGTAGGAAGTGAAGGGGCAACTTGATGGAGGCAAGTAGATTAAGGAACAAATGGGAGAGTGTCCAAATCTTTCCCCTCCATGCTAGGGCAGAGGTTTAAGTTTGGTGAAAAGGTATACATGTATGTGTACACTGTGGCTGTGTGGTGGAATCAGATTTAACAATGGAGTCAGAGCTACAGCACAAACAGGCCATTCAGCCCATCTAGTTTGTGATAAACTTTTTCTGTCTAGTCCTATTGACCCATTGTCCTCCATACCCCTCCTATCCAAATCTCCATTAAATGTTACAATAGAACCCACATCTACCACTTCCACTGGCTGCTTGTGCCACACTCACAGCACCCCGGGTGGAAAAGTTCCCCCTTCTGGTTCCCTTAAGCATTACATTCTTCATCTTAACCCATGACCTGCAGTCCTAGTCTCATCCAACCTTGGGTAAATACAAGCCAGCATATACAAAGCAGCATTTATACAGACTTAAACAGGTAATGCATAGATGGCCATGGTCCTAACTTGGGCACGTGGGATTAGTTAATAACACCATACAACATAGGAATAGAAGTAGGCCATTCAGTCCAACATGTCTTCTCCATCATGGCTGATTTATCATCTTTTCAACCCCATTCTCCAGCCTTCTCCTTTGACACTGGCTAATCAAGAACCTGTCAACCTCTACTTTAAACATATCTAATGAATTGGTCTCCACAGCCATCTGTGAAATGAATTGCACAGATTCACAGCCCTCTGCCCAAATACCTCGTCATCTTAGTCCTAAAGAGATGTCCTTCTGAAATAGGATTTGGTGCTTTCCCAGCATATGACAACTCTTCGCGGGCTTCAAGTCAGATACAGGTATTGATTATAATCAACATTTCGATGACAAACTCATCACTGAAGATGACAGAGCACGTCATCGAAACATTGGTGATAATCGATACCCATCCCCCAGCTTGAAGTGTGAAAAGAGTTATGCATGTCCTTCTATTCTGAGAAGATGGCCTCTGGTCCTAGATTCAGCCACTATACAAAACATCCTCTTCGCATTACTCTCTAGGAGTTTCAATATTCAATTGGTTTCAATGAGATCCACCACACCATAATGAACTCCAACAAGTACAAGCCCAGTGTCAAATATTTGAGATCCATCAAGCCTTCCATTCCCAGGATAATTCTCTGAACCTTCTCCAATGTCAATTAGTGCAGATAGGCCGTGGACAGCATGAATGTGGCCCATTCCTGTGCTGTACAACTCCAACCACCACTAACAATGGTGTTACTCCATGGTAGCATAGAGGTTTGCCCAACACTATTGCAGCTTAGGGCATTATGAAATTTGGAATTTTGGAGGTGGAGCAAAGTCAAGATGGCACTAAATGGTGACTTCTTTGCTTGCATCTTTGGAAATAGCTCTGTTTCCATCTTTGATATCTTTCCTTTTCAATGTTCTTTCAAAGATCCTGACCTGGAGTTACACTCTGACTTTGGTTCTTTGTGGGAATGGGAGCCGCTTGCAGGGCCTCACAACCAGCCGCTTTTATGATATCCCAAGGATGTTGCCCAGTAGGCAAGTGCAACTTCAGTGTTCCAGATTTGCATGGCTCTGGGACAGTGCTGATTCTAGGCCAATGCCCGGGACTGAAGCACCGTGGGAGAACACAGAACATTGGGAGCAGCAGGTTAGCTGCCAGGTTTAATATGTCCAGAGAGCAGCAGCTTTCTGGTGCCGACTCTCTGGCAGCAGAACTCAAAAAGCAACAGCCTTTTAACATTGTGTTGTGTCTCCCCTCAATCGCTGTGAAATGAGGACACCCCTTTCCCTTGTTAGGGAGGGAGAGAGCCTGTGGTATGTTGAATTACCGGGCGTGCAGGTGGTTTTTGGGCTACTGCAGGACTGTTTTTGTTGATTCTTGCTGCATGTCTGAGTGCTTGGTGGAGGTGGAGGGGGAGGTCATCGCTTTGCTGCTACTTGTGCATGGGAGGGGGAACTGGGGGGCCTTTGGGGCTCTAATGTTTAAATATCATCCATTCTTTGGGGACCTCTTTTCGTGGATGTTTGTGAAGAAAGATTTCAGGATGTATATTGTATACATTTCTGACATTAAATGTATCCATTGAATTCTGGTGCCATCTGTAAGGAGTCTGCCCATCACCGCTGTGGAATGCATGGGTTCCCCCAGTGCTCCAGTTTCCTCCTACAGTCCAAAGATGTATCAGGTAGATTAATTGGTCATTGTAAATTGTCCCATGATTAGGTTAGGATTAAATCAGGTTGTTGGGCAGTGTGGCTTAAAGGGCCTATTCTGTGTTGTATTACTAAATAATAGTTGACTGGCCAAGAGTACCATTTCCTATCATCTGCCTTCCTACTGTTAACAAGCACCAATAGCCAGCAGCAATGATCCAGAGACTAGCCTGAACCTCACAGCAGTCACAGAATACAAAGAAACTAGATCAACCGGGAACCAGCAAAGGCCATCATCAGCAATAATGGCCACAAGACCACTGGACTATTGAACCAAGATGCTCACTATCCTTATCTAGTCCAACTCAGGGCATGGAGTCACAATGCGCTTGATTTGTATCTAAACAATTGAAGTAGAAATCAGGGGGTGGGATAAGATCAGTCAGAGTTTGCTGATGTCCTCTGTTCAAAACAGAGTGCTGCAAACAGTTTAGAAAACAGTCAAAATCTTCACATTAGAGACTTGACCTCACTTGGCTGTAAACTACTCCATTTAACCCTCAAAAGTCATTAACCCCTGCCAAAGGAAGTTCAGTCAAAATGGCATCAAGCTGTGCCCTCAGTTGAGACCATGGCTCCGACTCAAATTGTAATTGTAGGTTAGTGGGGATAGTTTTGGGGACAAAGAGGGGAGTTAGTGTCAGATTAGTATTTAGGGATAGAGAGTTAGAGGTCAGGCATCCACTCCCTTCTCAAAATCCAGTGATGTAGAAAGGGTCGATGGGAATAAAATGATTAGGGTAGGATTAGTGGTCAGCATAGGCTTGAGGGGCTGAGAGGGTATTTCTATGTTTTATCCGATGTACAGTCCACACTGATAATTCAAGGACATTATTTAATTCCCAGTTTGAGTAAATGGGAGGTGGGGAAGAGACTTAATATTAGAGGAAGCTGGACTAGATGCAGAAATTAAGTATCGATAAGGCTGCAGGCACTGGAATCTGGATCTGCTGGAGGAACTGAGACTGCAACATCTCTGGAAGGAAGTAGATGTTTGCACATTCCTTTTAGAACCCTACATCTGGGTCCCAACAGATCTTCCACCACAGACCATCTCTACCATCCAGCACAACCACTATATATTGTTATACTTCTGGACATCCAAACTGACTAGGCAACACACACCTATCAACCCCACCAACACATCTCCATTAAACACTTACACCCTTGACCAAGGCACCATAGACCACGTCAAGGGCAACCTCTCCCATGCTTAATGTGCCCTCAGTAGGTGCAAGGTCAAGTATCCCCTTCACTAACCAACATCCTCTTACCCCAAGCACAAACAAGCAGCCTAACTATCCCCAAATTTAACACCAGCTGTATTCTCCTCAACCCTGGATCTCTCCACTAATCAACATCCCCTTACCTTAAGCACAAATACCCTCACTAATGTCAACAGTTCCAACCACACCCCAAATCAGTCCCATCAACCCTGGACGATGCCCCCATTAACACTGAGTATCCTCACTAAGCACCCCCCCCCCACCAAATCTAAGCAATGCCTTGTGACTCCCAGGCCACACCACTCCTATAAATATGTAATTCTAAACAAGTCTCCACCTCCTGCACCATGCACCCTCAACTACATACAAACATGAAAATACATAGCATCTGCCCCACTCTAAGATAATGATTAATAAAAATAGATTTCAAGACAGACAAGTGGAGTTGAACCAGGTTAACTAAGGCAAGGGCTATTCCAAAGTGGCAGGGTCCAGTAATGAGACCAAAACACAAGGAGTAATCTTCTTACTGACCTCATGCTGGCAGCCCAAGGATGTGTTTGGGGCAAGTGCCACCACAGGGTCTGGCAGCAACATGGCATGCTCACAATGCTTGGCAGAACAGGACACCAGTAACAAAACAGCTCATTTTCATATTTGCCAATTGAAGTTTGTACTTTGTTAACCTCTCAATAATCTAAACCCTCGAGTGCTGACATAATCCTTAAAAATCTCCTCCGCAGATGTTGGAAATCCAAAGCATCACATACAAAATGCTGGAGGAACTCAGGCCAGGCAGTATTTATAGAAAAGTAAACAATTGATGTTTTGGGCCGAGACCCTTCTTCAGCACTGAGAAGGGGGAAGAACTGAAGGGTTGCAGTCCAAAACACATTTTATTTTTTAAAAAAACTTTTCCATGTCTGACCTGCTGAATTTCCTCAGCAACCTTTCAAGCTTAATGACATCTTTCCTATAAGCAGATAGTCAAACCTGATGAACAAAACTACAAACTTTAAAGGAGGATTTCTTAAACTACTACCACTCTTGCACACTATCACTTAAGCCCACTTTGGTGCACAGTTCAGCTGCAAGTCAAAAGTGGGGACAGTTTTGCTGCAAATTTGGAAGGGGGCACACAGAAATCTTCCACCCAACCACCCCCCCCCCCCCGCCATATACCACTCAGAAGTCTAATCGAGACCCATGTCTTCCTTTGCAAGAGATCTGCCTCAGAGACCAGCCTGAGATTGAGCAGCAGCAAAATAATAATTAGCTGCTCTTTTGACCCTTCCTGGAGGGGCAAGCAAATAGATACTTCAGCACACAAGAGTGCTTTCATGGGGATCTGCAAGCTATTCAAACGTTGTAATAAAGACCAGTCAACACAGTCAAATTACTGAGCCCTGATAAAGGGGTTCCATTCAATGCTTTTCCATTTTTTCTTCCCCTATTAAACCCACCACAAGCATAATAGCAAATTATGGGCTGGAACATTAATATCTTTCTTCCCAATTACAGGTTTTCAAAATCTCCATTCCAAAAGAACTCGAAATCCATGACTCAAAGAAATCTTAAGTACATTGGCAGACCATTTGGCCCATCCTGTCCATTCTGCCATTTAAGATTTGTAGCTGATCATGTCTTCCTGGATAAATGTCAAATTCCCCAGTAACTGAAGTTCAATAAATCCACTTTTATTTTATTAGTTGTCCAGGTAACCATGGTGATAGTTGGAGGCACATGGTTAGGAAAGATCTAAAGGGGCATGGGTCAAACAGATAAATAGAACTAATGTAGACAGACAACTTGGCTAGCCTGGACATTGCACTAAAGAGTCCATTTCTGTGCTATACAATTGTACAATAAGAGCGTGTAGACTTAGATTTATGAGGAAAGTTTCTTTTTCAAATTATGTTAGGAGACTGGAAAAGGCTGTCAGTTAAGGTCAAGCAGATAGAATAGCAATGTTTAAGCAGCATATGGCAAGCAGGGGGATGAGGTATATAAACCATGTCACAAATGAGAAAGTCTGCAGATGCTGGAACACACGCAAAATGCTGGAGGAACTCAGCAGGCCAGGCAGCATTTATGGAAAAAGTACTCTCCATCCCACCACCCCCCCCCCCACCCCCACCACCATAGTTGCTGCCTGGCCTGCTGAGTTCCTCCAGTGTTTTGTGCATTGATTATACAAACCATGTGTAGGCAAGGAATTAAAAGTTCAACATATAGGCAAGGAAATAATATGATATGCACAAGGACTGGTGGTGAGCACTGAATATTGACTAACACCTGAAGAATTAAGTTAACTGAGTTTAACATTGAGTAGGTTATACCACTTGAAAATAAATCAGTTTTCCTGACAAACAACAGCTGGATCTGGCTGACTAAGATAATGAGGTCAGTCTCAAGGCAATAGATTCAGAGTGACAGAGATTCCCACAATTTCCAATACTTTGCTTTGGAAGAGTCAGTTATCATGGGACTAAAGTCTATAGGCTTGACTGCTGGCTCCTACTAAATGCTCTGACAGAATAAGTGACTCCACCAAGTACTATGTTCAAGCCTTCAAACTGATGCTGCAATGTGGATAAAACAGGCCTTACAGACACCATTCAGAAACAAAAGGGGATTTTGTGTCACCCGTCCACCACAGTCATCACTTGTGTTTCCTCCAACAGCTCCCAAATATCAAGATCAGTGGAGGGTGGACTCGTGGTCTGAAGAGCACCATATCCTGATGAATCTTCCCATCCCGCCCCCTGACTTTATTCATCTAATTTCAATTATTCTATTAGCAGCTTGATTCCTGCCAAAAAGCTCCCTTTAAAGACACTCCTTTATTTCATCTCCTGACCAAGCCTTTGGTAAGATTGCCCAATGTCTCCTTATGCCAAGCTGTCAAGGGTGTTCGGAACAATGAAAAGATGTGTGAGTCATCAGCCCAAACTAACAGTCGAGGGGTGGAGGAAAGTCACGTCAGCAAAGCCCAAGGAAAGACTGAACAGGCTTTCTCATATATAAACTATGGTTTAATATGAGATAGTGTGCAGAAGCTCACCATAAAATATGATTCATGCACACAGCTGTTCTGGGGTTGCTTGCAAAAAGCAACACTTAAATTCCATGCTGTGTACACAACTGTCCTCACTTTTGGGTACTGCTTTCACATTGAACAGCACTGGAACAAGTTCTGAAACTCATTTTTCATCTTGAAGTATTAGCAGGTCACCAGGTCCCCATCAAATTGTTTACTCTAACAAACTGGGTGCAAGCCAGCTCTCACAGGAGTCGTCCTGCATTTCCCAGCAGCATACTCCCACATGTGGCCAGCAACTTCCTTTAGCCAATTACTAGCATTAAGTGTCAATTTACAAGAGACAATTAACCAGCTCAGGTCCTTGGGAAGGGTGAGGAAAAGGAAAGGGCAAGTGTGTCGTTACAGGGAGAATATGCAAACTCCACACAGGCAGTGCTCAAGATCATGATTCAACCCAGGCTGCTGGCACCCCAAGGCAGCAGTTCTACTTGAACTACTGCTATGCTGTGTTAACAGCAACAACATATCCAGGGTCATTGACAAGACCAATTCTAATGACTTTGAAAAGATTAGTTTGATATGCTCTTTCAGAATAGAATTTCATTTGTGGTAAATTAGTCTATTGTCACACCTGAGAAGAGTACATTGAAAAAGAAAACTAGTTTTTAATACCATCCATGATTAAATTATAAAGTGCATTGAAGTGGCTAGATTTTATTACAAGTTTGAGTAGATTTGGCACATCAAAGCTTATAACAAATTCCTACAGATTTGTCATCTAACTGGTTGCAGCACCTCCTGGTATGGAGGGGCCAATAGACAGCATCAGAAAAAGCTCCATCATGGGTACTTGCTGCTCTACCATTGGGGACATCAGTTTATGAGTCCATTGAGAGCTGCTAAAAAAAAATCTGCAATCAACCACAGAGCTCGTTTTCTGCCGAGTGCAACTCTGAGGGCAGTGCAGACTCCGATCTGGGCGCCACACCGCATCGGCCCCGCTTAAGTGTAACAGCTTCGTTTCCTCACTCCGGCGGTTGCAAGTGGGCGACACCGTGGCTTCAGGTCTAGTCTTCAAGAAGACCGAAGCCAGCCAGTTCCCCTGCCACCTGCCTCTGCTCTCATCCAATAAATCAGCAAAGCAAATTTGTGGAGTACCAGATTAACAATATCCAAAGGGGTCTTGCAATCATGATGGCCACTCGCTATTTGCCAGCCTATACGAGTATGAAATCCAAGCTCTTGATTATAGTGGTAAGGCATATAGACTTGCACAATACTGTACAACTTTGTAGTGGCTAAAGCAATCTCCACAATGTGCACAAGTTTTAATTATACACTATTTTTACAAACTATGTTTGTGGTCTTCTGCTGCTGTAGCCCATCCACTTCAAGGTTCAATGCGTGTGTTCAGAAATGTTCTTCTGCACACCACTGTTGTAACGTGTGATTACATGAGTTGCTGTTACCTTCCTGTCAGCTTGAATCAGTCTGGCCATCCTCCTCTGAACTCATTAACAAGGTGCTTATGCTCCTCAAGCTGCCACTCACTGGATCGTTGTTGGTTTATTGTACCATTCCCAAGAGTACGTGCATGAAAATCCCTCGAGATCAGTAGTTTCTGATATACTCAAACCACCTCATCTGGCACCTACAATCATTCCACATCCAAAGTCGCTCAAATCGCATTCCTTCCCCATTCTGATGTTTGTTCTGAACAACTGAATCTCCATGCTTTCATGCATTGAATTGCTGCTGCATGATTGGCCGATTAGATATTTGCATTGAGGACAAATTTTTCATTTTAAAATGTCTTGTTTACTGGAACACAAATGGTTTCTTTTCACACTCTGTGGCACATCAGGTAGCATTTTTACTGTTTCCATACCATTTAAAGAAAATAGACAAACAAGGCCAAGTTGCTAGTTTGATGCTCAACCCAGCATGGATGGAAAGCATGCGAGGAGACTGCCAGATACAAATTTGGAACCATTCACCTTGAAGTCCAGTAATGATGCCACTGCACCACCAGCCAGCTGACTGGAACACAAGCCACATCCATTATAGTTAGTTACTGGATTTAGCACGATTTTTCTTTCTTAAAAAAAAATGTGGATGATGTCTTAGATTTCTTCATTCAGAATAAGTACATCCTTGGACGGTGAGTCAGCAACCTCCTGTCAGGTTGAAACAGGTGGGGCCAATAGGACTCCATCGCTCCAAGGAGAAAGGGCAAGTTCAACCTATTTTCATAAGGTACACTCTCTAATCCAGGCAACATCCTTGCAGATCTACTCTGCACTCTATAGTATCCACATCCTTCCTGTACTGAGGAGACCAGAACTGAACACAGTACTCCAAAACCTTGGTCAGACCCCACTTGTATAGCTGCAACATTACCCATGATATTTAGTTATAGTCTCACCCTTCAGACTGCTGGCATTAATCCTATCTACACCCCTCAATTTTACATACCTCTATCATTCTCCCATCATCCTAAATCTCCCCGATTCTCACTCCAGGAAATAAAGTTCTAAACTATTTAAACTTATCCTAGTCAACTCTAGGAGGTGGTAATTAGACAAGTGAAAAAGGGAGTGATCGTTGGTCTTGTTTGTGACAAATCGCAAGGCAAAACCTACACTGACGTGTTTAAACTTATTCAAATTCTTCCAGTGGGTACCATGAATATTCTGGGAGGTGAGGGAAAGTACAAGACATTTATAATCAAATAAACTCTCCAAGCTTCCAGCCAGGTACAGGTATTGATTACAAACAAAATTTCCATAACAAACTCTGCCATCTTCATCAGGGATTCTGATGAAGATGGAGGAGTTTGTCATTGAAACAGTTACAATCGATACCTTTACCCTGCTGGAAGCCAGAGACAAATTTATTCATCATGTACTGGGAAATCACTAGATTTTTCTCAATTTATGTGTTTCACTATACAATATGGAAACATCAGAAGCATGCCATTTTGCCCCAAGCCTGGCTTAGTTTAGATTTTCTTAGAATAATATTGTTCCCAACAATGTTATCCAATCTCTTTCTACATTTGACAAGACACTCCCAAACCTAAAAATCCTTCCCCCAGAGTGACTCACTTTCCCAGACTAAGAGCAGCTATTGAGGGTGGAGAGTACAATTACAAATGTGAATCTGTTAGATGGAATAAAGACAACCCTGCTCAATAAACAAAAGATAGAAGTCAACAGGTCAGACAGCATTTGAGGGAAGTGTACTTCAGGTGTCCTAATGCAAGATTTTGAACCTGAACACCAACTCCTCCCTCACCCACTTATTTCCTACAGCAGACTGTAGATGCAGCAGCAAACAGTCACTCATGTCACCAGGTCTAACCCCGCATTCACCCATGCACAAATGTGCCATTACAGCTCACAAGGATATCCAGCAAATTGCTGGTCCCTTCCTACCACAACAGTGCCCCCAACAGCACTATTCCCACCAAGCCTCATGGGTGCACAGCCACACAGCAACTGCAATACTCTTGTGCACATAGCGTTCATCGCTGTGCAGCTGGAATTTTCTTTACACAATATTTGAAGTGACAGCTTTCAGGCCAGGTAAGAATTTCCTCCTCAGAGCAATGGTTAGTTTGTAGAGCTGTAAAACTGGAGGGAACCTTGCCAATAGATTTGAATGCATTGCTAGGGATGAAAAGAGAGGAGGAGGTGGAGAGTATCTTAAATGTATCTATTTTAATGCTAGGAGCATTGTAAGAAAGGTGGATGAGCTTAAAGTGTGGATTGATACATGGAATTATGATGTTGTAGCTATTAGTGAAACATGGTTGCAGGAAGGGTGTGATTGGCAACTAAATATTCCTGGATTTAGTTGCTTCAGGTGTGATAGAGTAGGAGGGGCCAGAGGAGGAGGTGTTGCATTGCTTGTCCGAGAAAATCTTATGGCGGTGCTTTGGAAGGATAGATTACAGAGCTCCTCTAGGGAGGCTATTTGGGTGGAATTGAGGAATGGGAAAGGTGTAGTAACACTGATAGGAGTGTATTATAGGCCACCTAATGGGGAGCGTGAGTTGGAAGAGCAAATGTGTAAGGAGATAGCAGATATTTGTAGTAAACACAAGGTGGTGATTGTGGGAGATTTTAATTTTCCACACATAGATTGGGAAGCTCATTCTGTAAAAGGGCTGGATGGTTTAGAGTTTGTGAAATGTGTGCAGGATAGCTTTTTGCAACAATACATAGAAGTACCGACTAGAGATGGGGCAGTGTTGGATCTCCTGTTAGGGAATGCGATAGGTCAGCTGACAGATGTATGTGTTGGGGAGCACTTCGGGTCCAGTGATCACAATAGCATTAGCTTCAATATAATTATGGAGAAGGACAGGACTGGACCTAGAGTTGAGATTTTTGATTGGAGAAAGGCTAACTTTGAGGAGATGCGCAGGGATTTAGAGAGAGTGGAATGGGTCAAGTTGTTTTATGGGAAGGATGTAATAGAGAAATGGAGGTCATTTAAGGGTGAAATTATGAGGGTACAGAATCTTTATGTTCCTGTTCGGTTGAAAGGAAAGATTAAAGGTTTGAAAGCGCCATGGTTTTCAAGGGATATTAGAAACTTGGTTCGAAAAAAGAGGGATGTCTACAATAGATATAGGCAGCATGGAGTAAAGGAATTGCTCGAGGAATATAAAGAATGTAAAAGGAAACTTAAGAAAGAGATTAGAAAAGCTAAAAGAAGTTACGAGTTTGGTTTAGCAAATAAGGTGGAAGTAAATCCGAAAGGCTTCTACAGTTATATTAAAAGCAAGAGGATAGTGAGGGATAAAATTGGTCCCTTAGAGAATCAGGGTGGTCAGCTATGTGTGGAGCCGAGGGAGATGGGAGAGATTTTGAACGATTTCTTCTCTTCGGTATTCACTAAGGAGAAGGATATCGAATGGTGTAAGGTGTGGGAAACAAGTAAGGAAGTTATGGAACCTATGACAATTAAAGAGGTGGAAGTACTGGCGCTTTTAAGAAATTTAAAAGTGGATAAATCTCCGGGTCCTGACCGGATATTCCCCAGGACCTTGAGGGAAGTTTGTGTAGAGATAGCAGGAGCTCTGACGGAGATCTTTCAGATGTCATTAGAAACGGGGATTGTGCCGGAGGATTGGCGTATTGCTCATGTGGTTCCATTGTTTAAAAAGGGTTCTAGAAGTAAGCCTGGCAATTATAGACCTGTCAGTTTGACATCAGTGGTGGGTAAATTAATGGAAAGTATTCTTAGAGATAGTATTTATAATTATCTGGATAGACAGGATCTGATTAGGAGTAGCCAGCATGGATTTGTGCGTGGAAGGTCATGTTTGACAAACCTTATTGAATTTTTTGAAGTAGTTACGAGGAATGTTGACGAGGGTAAGGCAGTGGATGTAGTCTATATGGACTTCAGCAAGGCCTTTGACAAAGTTCCACATGGAAGGTTAGTTAAGAAGGTTCAGTCGTTAGGTATTAGTGCTGGAGTAATAAAATGGATTCAACAGTGGCTAGATGGGAGATGCCAGAGAGTAGTGGTGGATAATTGTTTATCGGGATGGAGGCCGGTGACTAGCGGGGTGCCTCAGGGATCTGTTTTGGGCCCAATGTTGTTTGTAATATACATAAATGATCTGGATGATGGGGTGGTAAATTGGATTAGTAAGTATGCTGATGATACTAAGGTAGGAGGTGTTGTGGATAATGAGGTGGGTTTTCAAAGCTTGCAGGGAGATTTATGCCGGTTAGAAGAATGGGCTGAACGTTGGCAGATGGAGTTTAATGCTGAGAAGTGTGAGGTTCTACATTTTGGCAGGAATAATCCAAATAGAACATACAGGGTAAATGGTAGGGCATTGAGGAATGCAGTGGAACAGAGAGATCTAGGAATAACAGTGCATAGTTCCCTGAAGGTGGAGTCTCATGTAGATAGGGTGGTGAAGAAGGCTTTTGGAACGCTGGCCTTTATAAATCAGAGCATTGAGTACAGAAGTTGGGATGTAATGTTAAAATTGTACAAGGCATTGGTAAGGCCAAATTTGGAATATTGTGTACAGTTCTGGTCACCGAATTATAGGAAAGATATCAATAAATTAGAGAGAGTGCAGAGACGATTTACTAGGATGTTACCAGGGTTTCAGCACTTAAGTTACAGAGAAAGGTTGAACAAGTTAGGTCTCTATTCATTGGAGCGTAGAAGGTTGAGGGGGGATTTGATCGAGGTATTTAAAATGTTGAGAGGGATAGATAGAGTTGACGTGAATAGGCTGTTTCCATTGAGAGTAGGGGAGATTCAAACGAGAGGACATGATTTGAGAGTTAGGGGGCAAAAGTTTAAGGGAAACACGAGGGGGTATTTCTTTACTCAGAGAGTGATAGCTGTGTGGAATGAGCTTCCTGTAGAAGTAGTAGAGGCCAGATCAGTTGTGTCATTTAAGGTAAAATTGGATAGGTATATGGATAGGAAAGGAGTGGAGGGTTATGGGCTGAGTGCGGGTAGGTGGGACTAGGTGAGATTAAGAGTTCGGCACGGACTAGGAGGGCCGGAATGGCCTGTTTCCGTGCTGTGATTGTTATATGGTTATATGGTTATATGGTTAATAGTACATATCAAGATACAATATCCAGAGCATCACAGCACAGAAACAGGCCCTTCAGCCCATCGAGTCCTTGCTAAAGTTAAGCTACCTACCCCCATCAGCCTGCGCCTGGAGCATAGTCTTCCATGTATTTATCCAAAGTTCTCTTGAGTTTTGCAATTGAACCTGCATCCACCACTAGTTCTGGTAGCTTGTTCCACACTCACACCACCCTCCAAGTTCCCCATCAGATTCCTGCAATCTTTCACTTTGGTGCAGTATTTCATTGATTTTGTCATTATGGATTTATTGACTACACCCACAGGAAAGTGCATCTCAGGGTTCCCATGTGCTGATATTCTCTTCTTGTCCTTTCAACCTTAACCTATCAACTGCGTCCAAATTACACCCTGTATTAACAAACCTATACAGGAAGTGGTCATAGCCTCTGGATTAAGAGGAAAGGCTAGGTTGGTGGTGTAGTGGCATTAGTACCAGACTTCAAGGCAAATGATCCCAGGTTCAAATCCGGCCAGCTCCTTGCAAGTTTTCCATCTGTGCTGGGTTGAGTGCCTCAGCCTTGAGGAAAAACAAACAAATGCTAAGGAAACAGCCAAAAAAGCTGGCAAACACACCACAAGGCACAAAAAGGAATAGGACAGCTGTCACAGGTGCCCAAATGATTAATATTTAACAAGTTTATTCAACAGGTCCTTCAATTACAAGATATGGCACTAAAGAGGATTTTAAAAATGATAATGTAGTCTGTTCAGTCTCCATGTTCAAATTGCAACTCTTGCTTCATTTCCCTGAACATCACCACAGCATGGAACAGACCCTTCAGCACGATACTAACCCATCTGCCTGCACTTGACCTTGCTCCCCACTTATTCACATGCCTTTCAAGCATGGCTGAGATAACCACTTATACCACCACCCCTGCAGCACGTTTCAAGCACCAAGTACCTCAGAAGAGAACAAACCCCAAATCTGAAAAAGCTACAAGGGAAAAGATGAAATATGAGGGCAGACTAGCCAATAATACAGAGCAGGATACCAAAGTTTTTTTCCTCCCAGTTATATAAAGAGTAGAAGGGAGGCAAGAGTTGATATTGCACCACTGGAAAATGACACTGGTGAGGTAGTAATAGGGGAACAAAGAAATGTTAGATGAACTTAATTGGCATTTTACTTCAGTCTTTACTGAAGAAAACAGCCATATGCCAGGGGTCTGAGTATCAGGGAGCAAGTGCCATTCTGATTACAAAGGAAGATGTGCTAGGCCAACTGGAAGGTCATAAGGGAGACCAGTCATTGGACCAGATGGACTACATCCCAGAGTCCTGAGAGAGGTTGCTAAAGAGACAACAGATGCATTGGTCATGATCTTTTAAGAATCTTGATTCTGAAATGGTCCTGGAGAACAGCAAATGTCACTCCATTCACTAAGGGAGGAAGGCAAAAAGAAAGGAAATTACAGGCCAGTTAGCCAAACCTCAGTGGTTAGTGATGTATTGGAGTCTATTAAGGATGAGGTTTCAGGGTACTTGGAGACTGATAAAATAGTCAAAGTCAGCATGGTTTCTCAAGGGAAATCTTGCCCGACAAATCTGTTAAGAGTTATTGGAGGTGGTAATAAGCACGGTGGACAAAGGAGAGGCAGTGGATGGCATTTACTTGGATTTTCAGAAGGTATTTGATAAGGTCTCACACAAGGTTGCTTAACAAGACAAGATCCCATGGCATTACAGGGAAGATACTGGTATGGATAGAGGAATGAGTGACAGGGCGGAGAAGGTAAGTGGGAATAAAGGGAATCTTTTCTGGTTGGCTGCCAGTGACTAGTGGTGTTCCTCAGAAGTCCGTATTGGGACAGCTATTTTCACATTGTCATTGATTTAGATAGTGGAATTGATGGCTTTGTGACAAAATTTGCAAATGATTCGAAGATGGGTGGAGGGGTAGTTAGCACTGAAGTAGCAATGCAATTGCAGCAGGACTTAGACAAACTGGAAGACTGAGCAAAAAAGTGGCAGATAGAATACAGTGCTGGGAAATGCATTTGGTACAAGCAAT
Organism: Hemitrygon akajei; assembly: GCF_048418815.1. NCBI lineage: Eukaryota > Metazoa > Chordata > Chondrichthyes > Myliobatiformes > Dasyatidae > Hemitrygon > Hemitrygon akajei. The sequence goes on along the minus strand of NC_133125.1, from coordinate 166,427,466 downwards.
ATTGCTGCTATTATCCAAACAGGGAGAAGGTTCAAACATCAGAGGTGCAAAGGGACTTGGGAGTCCATGTAAGACTCTCAGAAGGTCAATTTACAGGTTGAGTGTAGTAAAGGCAGCAAATTAAATGTTAACAGTTATTTCAAGGGGAATATAATATAAAAAGGAGATAATACCTGGCCTTTATAAGACACTAGTCAGGCCACATGGAGCATTGTGAACAGTTTTGGGCCCCATATCTCAGAAAGGTTGTGTTGTCAGTGTAGAAAATCCATAGGGTGTTCACAAGGATGATTCTGGTAATGTAGGGGTTAACATAAGCATATGACAGCTTTAGTACTCACTGGAATTTAGAAGAATGCGGGTGGGGGTGGGGGTGGGAGATCTCATTGAAGACTACTGAATGTTGAAAGAACTAGATAGGGTCGATGTGGAGAGGATGCTCCTATGGTGAGGGTAGCCAGAACCAGAGGGTACAGCCTCAAAATTGAGGGGCAACTTTTTAAAAGAGGCAAGGGGAATTATTTATTTATTTTTAAAAAGCCAGAGAGTTGTGAATCAGTGAAGTGTTCTGCTACAGACTGCAGTGGAGGCTGAGTTAATGGGTATCCTGAAAAGATAAGTTGATCATTTCCTGATTAGACAGAGCATGAGTGTATGGGGTTGAGTGCAATCTGGAATCAGCTATGATGGAATGGTAGAGTAGACGCAATAGCCCAAATCCTTTGCTACATCTTATGGTCTTCCCTTAAACTCCACACCCCAACTCACTCTTTAAAGCGACACCTTGGAGTATTAGATATTTCCAATCTAAAGAGATAGTGTGCTTTATCCATGCCTCCTACATTTTCAGGTACTGTATCAAGTCAGCCCCTATTGCCTCCTTTGAGAAGGAGAGTGAACTAAAATAAGACTTCCTGGATGATAGAAACCTGCAACAAAGAAAGTGCCTAGCAGGTCAGTCAGCATCAGTGGAGAAGGGAACTAATCAACACTATGGGGCAAAGACAGTTGCCACCCCGTGCAAGTGTTCCATGCTTTTTAAGTGTGTAGTGAAAGTCTAAATTGTCCATAAGCGATAACCATAGATCACACAAACTGTCCCTTCTGACTGTCGTGTTCACAAAATGCCTATTGCTCAACTCGTCTGTGATAAAACAAAACGTTCAGACTCTTTAATGCTCCTTAATGCTCCCACCCCTCCTCTACATAGAGAGGGGTTAAACCTCAACCCGCGCCCCACCCCCCGTCTCCCAGGAGTTAGCAAAGTGATCCACTGGGCTACAAATGTAACTCAACTGGAAGACACCGCAGTGTTATGAAGAGAGAGGAACGCACTCCCAGCGGACTACCACCGCCAGGACGGCAGAAAAAGCAAGATGAGATCACAGGTCGACTGCACAATAATAAAAGGAAAACACTTCAATGGAGCGCAAAGCATCTAGTTCGAAACTACATCAAGGGAACGCAGGAGGGGTGGGGGCGTAGGGAAAGAACAAGTGTTACCGCTTAATCATGTACAAACGTAGACACAGTTAAGGATAGCGATGAAAAGTTAGAATTAGTGTGGCAGATTAATGAAAAAAAGTTGAGACACGAGACGGACTAACGAGTAAGAATTCGAAGACAAGGAAACAAGTCGGGGAGTGGGTTGCTCTTGGCAACCGGCGGGTCCTCGGTTCTCACCTCCTTCCTGCGGTCTGGGTCCCAGGGACGCGTGAGCAGCGCCGTGTCGCCCTGGACCACGGCGATGTCCTCGACTCGGAGGCTGTGAGGCCAACCAGGCTCTTCCTGCGCCGGCAGCTCCACCACCTGCAAGCCCAGCTTCTGCCTCAGGATACCGGTGTAGACCCCGAGCTGCCGCTGCAGCTTGGCCACGTCCAACTCCGAGGCCGCTCCGCCCGACGCCTCCTCCCTCTCTCGCTGCAGCATCGCATTCGGGATGGCCCTGACGATGGCATGGGTGTACCTTCCGAGAAGTGCCATAAACTCTAGTCGCAGACACTTATTCCAACCTTGTAGACCCCAGCTAACTCCTTCTACGGGGCAACACGCGGATTCTTTTAAATCCAATTTCAATTGCCCTGATTGGTTCCTATCAAGGACTCATTGATTTCAATCGCTTAATTGGTTTTGTTTTCTATTTATAGTTTATATTGGCTTAATCTCCTCGGTTTCCAAGTTGTCTGATTATATTTCCAGTATTTAAATCACGCTTCTACCAACTCGATTTTCCCGCCGATTGCCTTCTCCCTCTAACTGTACATATCTGTTTTACCCACTTTCTGTCCCCCCATTTATCCCAATGCCCTTCTCCTCCTTAAATGCTCCCTTTCTTTTACCCCCGTTTCGCAATAGTTGATCCTTCCCCCCCTCAAATTCAACTACAAAACTCTTTTATTCCCTAACACAGTTAGTCCACTGATTCTATTTCCCCTGCCTCCGATCACCGTGCTCGTTCGATTCCGCTTCTAGTTGCCCCCGTCTGTATCTTTTTCTTCTCTTCTCCCTCCCCTCCCTTGCCCTCTTTCAATCTCCCTTCTGCTCTTTGTTTCTTTCTTGCCACTCCTCTCGGGACACCCCTGATTTTTAACCCCTTTTATTTTTCTTGCCCTTTATCTAAACTGTGGCTGTCGGCTTCCGCTCCTGGGGCTCCCTCGTTCTATCCTTTTCACTTTGCGTTTAATAACCTTATTTCACCCCCCCCTCCCCCGGTCCCTTCACTCCCGCCGCTTTTACGTTAACTTATGACTGACCTGAACGCCAGTTCCGGGGCTAATCTCCCCTCCCCTCTTCTTTGCCCTGTCACCTCGTCTGCTGAGAGACTCCACAGCACAGTTCCTTGCGATAAATCTTAATTTTTCCCCACCTCCCTGCGGATAACGGTTCCATATATAAACGTGTTGTTTCCTTACTCGCCCACTCTGTTGACGAACTGAACTCACTTTTCTTCTCAGAATGAACCTCCTCACAGATCAAATCTTACTTTCTGTCAAATAAAGAACTACTCCTCATTCAATCATGCTCAAGGCTAAGCTGTTTTATCTCCCGATTTACTCCTTCTAACCTTCTGAGTTCTGTGTATGGTTTTCTTCTCCCAATTCATCACTCCTCTCTGAACTCCTCCCTCTCCCACCACACCCCCTCACCATCCACCGATGAGTTGTTCTCTCTCTTTCTCTCTCGTGGCTGTTTTAACTCGTTCTGTTAAAGCCGAGCTTGATCGGAATCCCCTTTCCCCAAAGTGATCGCGCGCCTTTTCCACCAAGTCTTTTCACCGGAGCTCTGAGAGACGGTGGGTGTTGGTGGGGGAGGGAGGGAATGCACTCAAAGCCAGACCCCGCGGAGGACGAGAACGTTTGGAAGATGGCGAGAGGCAGCGCCACCATCTGCTTGTCTGGAGGAGAACTCGCCGTCAATTTTATTTTACCCTCTATCTAGGCAGCTCCTTGGGAGCTGAGACAGGAGACATTCCAGATTCAAGTTTGTTTAATGTCATTTCCAGTACATAGGTTTTAGGGGAACGAAATAATTGTAACTCCGGATCCGATGCAGAACAAAAAACAGCACAATACGATAAATAACACAATAAAGGTGAATACATCAGTTAGCTCATCTACATAGATTGATTGACGTCGATAAAGTGATGCTAGGTACAGGAGTGTCTGTATGTAAGCTGGCTGACAGGAAATTATAAAGTAGTTGTGTTTGGGGGTGTGGAGGGGTGGGTTAGTGGTTGAGGTGTTGATCAGTCTTACTAATTGGGCAAAGTAATTCTATTTGAGTCTCATGGTCCTTGAGTAGTCTCCTCCCTGATGGGAGTGGGACAAACCGTCCATGAGCAGGGTGGATAAGATCCTTTATGATATTGCTGGTCTTTTTCTCGCACCATTCTTTATACAAGGGGTGATTGATAAGTTCGTGGCCTAGGTAGAAGGAGATAGGTTATACAGCACTCGTTACATGCACATTCAGGTCAACTCTTTGAGTGATTATGCAGAAAGTTTGAAGTTAATAACTCATCAGGGGTTATTGATACATTCGTGGCCTAAGGTAGAAGGAGATATTATTAACCAAACTTTCTGCATAATCACTCAAAGAGTTGAACTGTATGTGCATGTAACGAGAGATGTGTAACTCATCTCCTTCTACTGTAGGCCATGAACCTATCAATCATCCCTGCTGTGGACACTTTCTGGAGGCCCAAGATCCGTATGCTCCACAACCGCTGGACTAAGTGTGTAAGTAGGAGGGGACTATGTTGAAAAATAAATGTGCTAGGCCACAAACTTATCAATCACCCCTTGTATACTGTATTTCCTTCATGGCGTGTAGACTTGTGACAGTGATGATTGGACAGTTTTGACTACCCACTGCAGAACAGTTTCCGAACCATGCAGTGATGCAGCGCGTTAAGATGCTCTCCACTGCGCATCTGTAGAATGAAATGAGCATTGATGTGCATAGTCCCACTCTCTTCAGCCTCCTCACAAAGCAGAGGCATTGGTGAGCTTTCTGGTTGTGTGGAATGTGTTCTAGGACCATGACAGGCTGTGTGAGATGTGCACTCCTCGGAGTTTGAAACTGCTCAGTTTCCACTGCCACGTTGCCGATGGTAAGAGGGGTGTGAGTGGAGCGAGTTCTCCTGAAGTCAATAACCATTTATGTGTCTTGTTGACATTGAGGAAGAGGTTATGTGCCTGGCATCAGGCCTCAAGCTCTTCACTTACTCTCTGAAGGCTGTCTTATAGTTGCTGGTGGTGAACCCCACCACTGTCATGTCTTTGGTAAACTTGACATTGTGATTACTCGGGTGTTTGGCTGTGAAGTTGTGTGTGAGCAATGGGCTCAGCTCACAGCCTGGGGAGACATTCATCTTGAGAATGATGGGGAGGGAAGAGCTGTTGTGCATCCTGACTATCTGAGGTCTGTTAGGAAGTCCAACACCTGGTTGCATAGTGATGTATTTAGACTGAGGAATAGGAGTTTGTTCACCAAGGACTGTGGGACAATAGTGGTGAATGTTGAACTGAAATCCAGAAACAACGTTCTGATAT